>NC_135700.1:18126944-18454944 GCF_964276395.1 Gasterosteus aculeatus | reverse complement strand
AAACAAAAGCATTCAATTACTGTAGCTGTGGCTTTTCCCATCCAAACATTTTCTATTTGGAGAGGCAGGCCCATGTACATTTAATAGGTAGCCATTCTGTTCCTCGGCTCTGCCAGAGATCACTGTGAGTGTGTCAGTTAGAAGGGAAGGCAGCATGTATCAGTGCATGAAATAAAGCTCCTGCTCCAAAGTGACAGGCCCTGGATATTGTTGGAAAATGGATGTTATATTCACTCTGCAACCTCCAACAGCAGCGCCGGCTATGAAAAATTAACTGTACTCTGGCTAAGGGGAAGGGAAATTGCTTTGCTAGATATACCACAAAATCCTGTTTGTGAGCTATCCATCTGTCTGATCTCTGCACAAAAAAAAAAAAAGTCTTTCAGCTTGATGTTCACAGTCATCCAGTATAGGAACGGAAACAAAGAGACGTCAAAGGGAGTTAGAGTAAATCCCTAATATAAAGCGAAGAAGTATACAGAGTAAGTCAAGAAGACTGGCTCCAAGGGCTTGAGAGCAAAAGGAGAAGCTACACGTATGTCAGCCACCAGAGGGGAGTGATGCTGACGCTCACTGCTGCAACCTCAACTAACCTCCTATGCACGGGGAGCCTGTGTGAGTCACTGCATTATCATCTGAAATTCTGGAAATGATTGAGAAATCGAATTAAAAATGATTCCATGGAACTTTCAGACAGTGATGAGTCAGTGATCTGCAACATGGTGTCATGCAGCACATGCAAGTAATGAGTCCGATAAGGTACAGTGGGAAAATAAGTAATAAGTAATAAGTAAGTGTAATTAAGTAAGTAATGAGTGGTTGTAACAAGAGTTGCATTTACTTCTTAGCATCTTCAAATGTGCCACGAAATGGAAAACATATAACATATAAACATATAACAGCTAATTAAATACAATGTTAGAAAACATGTGAAACAGAAGGTCAGTAGTTTGTAGGGGAGTTGATGAGCAAAGATGCTAAGTGCATTGTGTGAATTATAATGGAAGTTTAACTTCATGTGCACGTAGCGCGGTTCCAGCTGTAAATATTTTACATTAAAAAAATAATCATTCCATTACAGCTTTTTTCATCCTTCTCATCCACGCTGTGGCCTTACATTTCTCAAGCTTCTCGTTTGGGGTTGAAGGTGCAGCATGGGGTTCAGAGCATTGATATAGCCTGAAACTATTCGTTGTGTAAAGCTATAGTGTAGTCATCGACCTGAGCGGAGCATGAAGCTGCTTGCCTTATGGGTGTGTCGTTTATAAAATTAGACCAGGAATGTAGTTATAGCTACATAATAGGTGAGTTTTCACATGCTGCCACCAGATGTCATTATAACACTTTAAATGAAGTCTGGCCGGTCTACATCGATATCATATTTACAAGATGTAGACAATGCAATCCACAGAGAAAAAAAGAGACATGTCTGTTTTGAGCAGGAAGAACGCAGAGAAAAAAGTTGTATAATATTCTAACTGCAGGGGCACATATTCGCATATGCATGTATTCCCATTATGAACCACAGTCAAAATGTATTCACACTAATCTGGCTACTGAAATTGCATTAACCTGAACGAGTTTATGTGGTCTTGATACAAGTGGCATGATGATTGGACCTGATCAGGATTCACATGATGGGGGGCATTTGAATTACGTCTATGGCCGCCGTCTATGGGTTCTGATGAAATAGATAATTGCCATTAAATAGCGCGTGTGAGATGTACATCGTGGAATCCTGAGCTACTCTGTTACCAGCAGTGGATGGCCAATAGAGGGCATTGGGGCGTCACCCCACCTGGAGCGCTCCTCCTTCATAAAAATAGAAAGAATATATAATAATAAATTATTTGAAAAATGTAAATATTTGTGTTTTGTAAAAACGAAATGTACCCAGTGATATTTTTACAATATTACATATTTTCTTGCACGACAATGCCTGTCATGCACATCCTGTCCTCATGCAGCTGCACTAAGGGCAACGTCAAGTTTGCCCGCAGAAGGCGGGTCTAAGAAGCACTTATGTCAATTGCTGATTAAAATAAAAAATGTGTGACATACAATTTAGCCAATCAGCGTCCTTAAATAGACTCAGTCAGGAGACACATTATTTAACTGCAAAGTAGTACTGTGTTTTTCATACCTTAATTGTTTTGCATTAAATCAACCCAGGATGTTTGCTGAAATTGATTCAATTGTCCCACTAGAACATTTTCCACCAGCCGCCACTGCCTGTTAAACAGTTGTAAAATCAAGGCGGACTGAGAAGTCCACATGAGTAATCACCAAACCCTCCCTGTGTTAGCCTGTGGATCCCCCCGCAACCCCCTATTTCTCAGCCTGGAGACTGCGCAGAAAGCTGTCAGGGGAAAAAAGTGCGTGTGTAAGCAGAACTGAGAAAGTTCATAGAGCCGAGGTGCAGGATCTCCCGTTGAGGAGAGAAAAAAAAATCCTGTAGAGCAGCAGAAGCAACACGAGCTGAGGGGGAAGAGAAGTGCAGCTCAGGACCAACGGCATTTACCGAACTCTAGACATCGGTAAATTGGGAGAAAATGGCTTTTCCGACGATATTTAGCTGTTGTCGGATTGTTTTCAAACTGTTTGTGGTTCAGTTCATTGCCTTTCAAGCCAATGCTGCCCCATCGCGTATCATCAGCTTTCCTGGAGACGATACTCCACAAACAGACAAAGAAGTTGTTCTGGTAAGTTTATTGGTGGTTTTCTTAAATCCAGTTCAGCTGTGAAGTAAATATGTTTATTCCAGAAGTACAATGATTAAACTGTTTGGGAATAGTTTGTGTTGTCAAGTAATAGCATTCATTTGTATTTCTCTTTTCTCTCCTCAAGAACTATCTGAATAAGTTTTACGGATGCTCAGAAGACAGATGTAACCTTTTGGTGCTCAGGGACACTTTGAAGAAAATGCAAAAGTTCTTCTCTCTGCAAGAAACTGGAGAGGTTGATGCCCAAACTGTGGCAATCATGAAAAAGCCCCGCTGTGGCGTCCCAGATGTGGCCAATTACAAATTCTTCCCCAGGAAACCCATCTGGCAGAAGAAAGACATCACGTACAGGTCAGGGAATTAACTTCACCTACACATTTACTGAACAAACATTGGACTATCCTTTCCTTTAGGTGCTAAACGGTGTCCTGCACGGGGTATTTTATAACAGTAACTCCCATTTCATTCTGAACCTGAAATAACAGTCAAGTAATGACATTATGGAAGATCTAAGCGGTATTGTACGTCAGAAAATGTAAAAAAAAATGCAATTTTGCATAAAGCTTAAGATATTTGACCTGCTTTGAGTTCGTGACATCATATATGATGTTTGCAGGCCACAGAAACGTAAAATGCTTTGACTCCACCCAGCTGCAACACATGAATCCTACAAGAAATAACAGAGTTCCTCCGTAACACTACGGTTTAAATGTAAGTCCCAAAGCAGCTTTTGATGAGTGCACAAAAGTACAAAGCCAGAGTCTGTTTGCTTTGCAAAATGTACCACAGCTTGGCCCCGCCTGACCCCCCGCCCCCTCCCCCTCCCCTCCTCCCATCAACCTCCAGTCCACCCAACCCCCATCCACACAGTTGCTGTGTGCTCGCATCTTGCGTCTCGCTTACACCAGCATTCCTACACAGTGTGTGTCAGGTCTTTTGTTTTCGTTCTGTTTGAGGTTTACAACAATCTGGAAAAGCGTTTATTTATGTGAGTGGGTTTTCGTGGTCATTCCAGCCCGACTGCCTCTGTGTTTGTACGGAGTACTTAGAGCCAAGGACAACAGCAACTCCGAGATCTTAGACTTTTTGAGAAAGGACTGTGCAGACAGACAGCGTTTGTAGCTGGACACTGTTTCAGGAAGCATCATCATAAGAGAATCACAGACTGTAAGCTGAAGTTGAGAAGATAGATCTTGTGATTTCTGAACGTTTTACCAGACAGGCCCCTCACAAAGACACACACACACACACAGCATTTTTTCATGATATATACTTTGTGTTCATTTTGCTTCTTTTATCTTATATTTGAAACTCTTTGTTAACTCCGTAGAATCCTCGGGTATACTCCCGACCTGGATGAGGAAGTCATAAATGATGCTTTCTTCAGAGCCTTCAAAGTATGGAGCGACGTCACGCCACTCACAATCACCCGCATCATGGACGGAGAGGCTGACATCATGATTAATTTTGGCCGCAACGGTACGGCGTGTATTTTAAACAAGCACGTACATGTACATCATACTGTACTTTAATGACAACTTTGCTCAGTGTAACTACCATCAGGTTATCCGTATAATGTGGGGCCGTACAATCAGTGACAGACCTCAAACCCTCAGTTTATTTTATAGTAAATGTCGACATCCTTCGAAGATCACTACAGATCATGTTAATAAATAAGGAAACAGTTGAAAACAATGTCACTGCCTTGTCGACATGTCTTTACGGTTACCTATATTTTAACACTTCTTCACACAGGTCAGTCTGACTAAGACAGCCATTTTAGATATTTACGCACAATAGCGTGTCGCAATAGCTTCTGTTTAGCCAGGGGCTATTGTGACTGAATCTAACAATAATAGTGGAACAAAAACATGGGAAACCTCAGATGACGTAAAAACTAAGGAGTATGTTGAGCTTTTTAAACACACACAAATGTCACATCACTAATGTTGACGTTGCACGATGCAATCAACAGAGCACGGAGACGGTTACCCATTCGACGGCAAAGATGGCCTCCTGGCTCATGCTTTCGCTCCAGGGCCCGGGATTGGTGGAGACTCCCACTTTGATGATGATGAGCAGTGGACGCTGGGAGATGGCCAAGGTAACGGGGGAAACGTTGTTTGGAAACACGCAAGCGTGTTGCAATAGCTCCACCGCAAGCGTTTTGGAATTGTGGCGTAATCTTATGAAAATGTGTACCAACTCGATTGTGTGAAATAAGTGTATTTCGCATACTTAGATGTAATGTGGAGGGAAGGCCTGCGCAAGAAATGACACTAATAATACATTTAACTTTCAAGTACTTTGTTTGGATTTTATTAACTTTGTCTGAACTTTCTGGCACTGGATGTGACAAATCTCAGCCATCTGGAAGCTCAATAGAAGAAAAACAAATCTCTCTTGCAGGCATTTGCATTTGCTCACGGTGACCCAGATAGTTTAATGTATTTCCCATTATTCAGGATCTTCTTTTTCTGAATTCATAATTTGCGCACAAGTATCTATAAACAATTGTTTACTTGTCTCATGACACAAATAAGTCAAACTTTAATTAAATCACAGCCTCTCAGAGTTGTATCCCATTTACTACAATGAATTTGTAATTTATCATCATATGTATTCTTTTCGAGTGCCTACTTTTAAATGATGTTCCGTAGTTTAAGTACCCTCGACAACGTTGCAGTTTCCTTGCTTGAGATACGCAGCCTATCGGATCGAACATCATGTCACCTTTAGCTTGGTTTGGGAAAATGGATGGCCGGTATATGAGAGTAAAAGCAAGAGTTTTAATGTTTAATCCTCTTAACAGTGGTGAAGGTGAAGTACGGCAACGCTGATGGGGAGTTCTGTAAATTCCCCTTCCTGTTCGAGGGCACTGAGTACAACAGCTGCACACCTCAGGGCCGCGACGACGGCTTCCTGTGGTGCTCGACGACCTACAACTTCAACGAAGACGGCAAATATGGTTTCTGCCCCCATGAATGTGAGTTGGACCTTTGGTTGTCTTTTTTTTTTTTTTTTTTATGTAACCACATTATGTAACAATGACTTTTGTGGCTCTGCATGACCTCAGCTGCATGGGGGTCACGTCCTATCTGCATCTGGAATTTGGAACAGTGTTTTCTATACTGGCAAAGTAGTACTTCATCAGATTGTTCTGATATATTCAAAGCTCCTCTGCTGATTGTTGACAGCAGGAAAGTAGGTTAAAGAGTATGCCAGGAACGTGTTGTTTGGTGCTTGGAGTGGATTATGGAATATGTCTTTTCCAAGTCTCTGTCCCACTTTAGAACGCTGGGCTTTGTCAAACAATTTGTTTATCTGTGTTATATTGCTGTCCATGGTGCTAACATGAACACATGCCCGTTGCATCTAAGTGCCAGAGTACACATGTACTAAGTTGTTTTGTAGAAGAACATGAGAGAAGCCTGTTTGTACTTGAGCCGTCCGTGTTGTTAAGCTTTTTTGTATTGATGCACAGAAAAAAAAGTTCCGTTCCTCCTTTTTTCTTTGTTCAGATTTCTCCTCTTCATCACACAGGCGTCAAAGCAAGTTGCTCATTATAAGCATCCAAGACATGGAAAAGTGAATCGTGCACAATAGTAATGCTACTATACATTTCCCTATAACACCTCTGTGTATTTTTTTTCTACAGTGCTATTCACCATTGCTGGAAACGCAGACGGCGCCCCGTGCAAATTCCCCTTCACCTTTCAAGGAGAGAAGTACGACGCATGCACCACTCAAGGCCGAGACGATGGTTACCGCTGGTGTGCAACCACTGACAACTACGACCAGGACAAAAGCTTTGGGTTCTGCCCTGAAACCGGTAGGTGGTGTATTCTACTGCCTGTTGCTCCAATATAAAGTAAAATAGCGATAACAAAGTAAATATATTTCAATATAAAAATGTAACCCTTTAATAGCAACATTTTTTCCCATACCAGGTCTTACGGCATGATTTGTCAGGGCCATTTAGTAGGATTGTTAAATGCACTACATACAGCGAAAACAAGTATTGAAATTTGCATCTCATTAAATAGCATCAGCGTACATGGAGTAGAGTGGCTGCGCCGGGAACCGCAGGGTTGGTGGTTCAAAATCCGGCTGCTCCATGTCCCATGTCAAAGTGTCCCTGAGCAAGACACCCGACCCCCTAACTGTTGCCTTTACGGCAGCCGACTGCTCCCACTGTGTGGGATGGGTTAAATGCAGAGAACAATTTCCTGTATGTGTAATATAATACTTGGCAATAAAAATGGTGCATTTTCCCATCACATGTGTAGCCAAAACTACTGCCAGCTTTCCGATTTAAAGTAGGAATGGTGCGTGCTTTCCTGCACATTTTAATTGCATTATATTTTATGATATTTCAGTAAGTAGTAAAGTGTAGCTTTTTAAATACTTTATGCTCGCTAGCAGTTACCACGTAGCTTGATCAAGCCCTAATTCAGAGTTTTATAATGTATAAATTATTTCCATTCCTTCTTTATTGTAATAGAAGTTTGCTTCAATCCAAACCCACCTTTTGGCTTGTTTTTTAAAAGTAGTCTACCTTTCCCCATATAAGATAGACTAATTAATTAATTTACAAAATGATACATCATGTTTGCGTATGATGTACTAAAACGTTTGTTAACATCTGCATGGCAAATACAGGCTGAAGAGCAGCCCCTACATATCCATTGTATTCCTTCTATGTCCCATATATTTCCATAAATTCTCATGAAAAGTTACCCCCTTGAATATTTCCAGAATTTGTGCCACATTTGTCAAGTTTTAGGGTTATTAGCTTGCTTAGATGCCTACAGTGTGTTTTATTGGCTGCGATTATTTTGATTTGTAGTGATGGGTGTCCTCCCATGAATCGGTCTACAGGAATTCTGCGGCTGTGCTTTTTGGTTTTCGGTCTTGCTCGTGGTCCGCTGAATGGCTGTGAAAGTACTTTAATGTGCAGTTGGCAAAGCTTATTTTCCATTCTGTCAGTGGGACTAGTTTATGGTTGAGGTAGTGTAGCAGGGAGGGAGATGGACCACTGGAGCCTCCATCTGCTTCTAATTGATTAGGAAAGTAGCTTAGTTTTAATGCCTTGTGCAATGGCTTGTGCTAAATAAGAAATTATATATTTCTTTTAACAAAAACAGTGTCTAAGCAAGTCTGCTAGATGGAAAATGATCTCGCTTTGAGAGAAAATCAACTTGGGCGAGTATTTTTTGGTCCTGTGCCCCCTTGGATTAGTTATTTATGTTATGTGTGTTCTGCCAGTGCTTTCATGGTGCTGTTTTCAACATCATCTGTGTTTTTTACTTCACAATACAATACAATCTGTTCTGAAGAAACATTCTGGCACACAAATGGACAGTTTATTATACACGTCACTTCTTCAGTACACTTGTGTTGCTCCCTCCAGCCATGTCGACTGTGGGAGGAAATTCAGAGGGAAGCCCCTGTGTCTTCCCCTTCACCTTCTTGGGGGACACCTACGAGGCCTGTACCACATCTGGACGCAGCGATGGCAAGATGTGGTGCGCTAGCACCAAGAGCTATGACGATGACAGCAAATGGGGTTTCTGTCCAGACCAAGGTATGAATAGTATTTGTGGACAGTTCTTGCGTATGCATTAGTCATTGTGTTACTTACAAATAGTATAATATATATATATAGTATCATAATAAACATGAACATAAAAAGGTAAAATGAAGGTTGGTTGTTATTCAATCATGTCTCATTCATATATAACAGTGTTTTCCAAGGCTACAACTGGTGTACAGTAGTTGATAGACCTATCCATGGGCTCATTAGTATTTTTTGAGGGTGTATTCAGAGTTTTCAATTCATTTTCTGCATTGCGCTGCATGTTTCCAGGTTACAGTTTGTTCCTGGTGGCAGCCCATGAGTTTGGTCATGCCCTTGGCTTGGAGCACTCTGAGGACCCTGGAGCATTGATGGCCCCCATTTACACTTATACCAAAGACTTTAGGCTTCCAAATGATGACATCAAAGGCATCCAGGAGCTCTACGGTGAGATGAATTGTCATGTCTGGCCAGTTTCCTAACAGAGATCAATCCTAACACTAGAATAAGCATATATATATTATAAACATGACAGATTAATGTACTGCGAGTGTGTAATCACTTTCTCAATCATTAAATATTCTGTAAAATCTCTTATGAACAGGTGTGCCAACAGACAAACCCTTGCCTCCAACCCAGGGTCCAGTTACTCCAATGGACATCTGTAAAGAGACAGTTGTGTTTGATGCTGTAGCGCAGATTAGGGGAGAGACGTTCTTCTTCAAGGACAGGTAATTAAACAAAGAAAAAAGGAGTCTCAATATTGTTTGACCTTAACATGTCTTCAGCAAATATGTTTATGCTGCATTAACAAAAGATGATGCATGATCACTGGCAATGAACCCTTTGCCAAGTCCCGCCCTCAAACCCAAACTAGTTGATTACAGCCAAACTTGCTGTGACTGAGGTCCAACAGTTAACCAGCTTTGAGCCATCCGTTCCCATGTAATGGTTTTATGAATCAAGTTGGTTTTGTGGATTTTAGGACGGTAATAGATAAATAAAGGGTCAAATAATCATCTGAAACCCATCCAAATCAAGTTCCCGACCACGTTGTTTGATTATGTTAGCTGATCTGTTTTCATTAGCTTTCTAAGTCATACATGTAATCGTGTTTGAGTCTCTGAAAACTTGCAACAACATATATTCGATCTATACAGGAAAAGAGACAAGCCCCCCCCAATAGCCGACTTCTGACTTCATAAGCAATTTCACATGAGGTTTCTTCTCAATTACTACAATCGTAGGGATGTTTTTTTTAATGATGGGACAATTAGTGTGAGGGAGTAAAACACTATTCCTTCAGTCATGCAGTGACAACCAAATACTCATCGGTCATAAACACAGTCCACACTCCTCCTTCCCCACTGGCGCCAGTGAATGCAATGTCTTGTCAGCTTAACTGTTTCTACCGGCTGACCGTGTGTAGAAGTGCGTTTCATGAAGTGCTTTGGGTTCGTCAACGGCCTTTATGAGTCGGCGTATGTTCCCATGGGAAAGTGAACGTTTTCATTACAACAGCTGAAGTTTGTTACGGAATACCCCTCTCGGGAGTCACTGAAAACAAAAGCAATAACGTGGTAGAAAAGGACCCGATGGAAAACACGAAGAAGCGTCCTTGTTATTTATGATATCTTAATGCCTCTTTTTGCGCTTTGACATTGAATCCTTTCACTTTTATGGGTAACAGAGCGGTATACCTGTCATGGCCATAAATGTGTCCAAAGCAAACAGGCCCGCATTCCTTCTCACCAAAGAGTCTTTCAGCTAACATGGTTTTGCTCAGTGAGGCCCTTGCCATGATTCTGCTCACAAGTCCTGCTTTAATACTGAATAACTTTGCAACACTGCGATGCCTCCCATTCACAGATATGCAATGATTGTAGTTTGGCGTTCAGCTCTGGAGACTATATTACATACTTGAATCATCCACTGGGTTCACCAGAGCTTGCCAGTAATGGTTGTGCAGAGAAATGCAATGAAAAGGAGCAGACATAAATCCCAAAATATTTTTGTCAAAATGGGATTGAGTGGATGAAGAGTATCAGAAGCAAACGTTTTCAGACAGTGACAAAACTCCCATTGGTCTGTTCTTTGAAAAAATATGTCAAGAATTACTTACCAGAAAATTGCATTTACCTAAATTTAGTTGACTAATTACAGACAAAATCGACATTGAAAGGCTATTTAGCTTCATGTTTGGCCATAATGAGCAGCTTCAGGTAATTCTTGATTTGACATTTGAATCAGGAGGAGTAGAGTCTTAGAACAGAGTGATATCAGGGCGCAGTCGGGAACGTCGGTAAGATACATTACATCTTCCCGCAGTTTCAGGGAGGTGTGTTGCTCTGACCTTCACAGGGGCTTAATTAGTTGCCTGGAGGCCATGTCAGGTTTGTGGGCTGTAGAGCTCTGGTACAAGCCACGTTTTATAGCTTCAGAATTAAAGCGCTGCCTTCTGAGTTCCCAGAGCTAATGCTCATTATCCTCCTACCATTTTAAAAGTACGATCCCCCTTTTTCTCCTGACTCAACATTGTTATGATGTAGGACACATCTTGACATGATGCAGTGAGTAATACTTACGCCTCCCTGAGCTCAGCATAGTGTCTGTCTGGAGGCTTATGGGGAGAAGGCAATTATAAAGTCTCATAGAAACAGTTATGCCAGCATACTGAATCTGTAGCAACGTATTCATGCACATGTATCATAGCCTGCATGTCAATAGGGATGTAGAGTCTTTACTTTCCATTGTAATCTTTCAGATTTGATTGACCTTGACGTTTGGTTTATAACTCTTTTGGGCGGTATTTTGCCAAAAGATACAACTGAAGTATCTGCAGCCAAACAAACCACACAGTTAGAAGTGATTTGATATCTTGAAATGCAAAGTTAATGGTTGATCTGCTTTAAGGTTTGCATTTTGAGCAATGCTTTGGGAAAATCTCTTTCAATTATGTGGAGCAGCACTATGTATGCTGTATGACTATATCACGTTAATCTGTCCCCTAAAACAGCCACCAGGCGGATCATTTATTTATTTATTCTGCTTTTTAATTAAATAGAGACAGGAAGAAAAGACAGAAAAGGCCTCTGGATATTGCTGGTCTACTGCATGAACTTGACAAATTGATCCACTAGAACATTGCTAAAATAATGTAATTAGATGGTTGGTTCAGATTCAATATGTCTCCTCTATCCTCCTGACAAAATGTAAATAAAACCTTATATATGTCTTTATTTTCGGTAAGTTTTATTCTATCCCCATTTCATCATTATTGGAATTTCTCTTGCAATAGGCAAATCTTTTTCCTCTTAAAAAATAGGTCAGTGGAAAAGAGTTTGGTAAGCTGCCGATGTTGTGCAGCTGTGTATTGGAAATCTGGGCAAGATAGGTCTTGTTCCGCTGGCGTCTGCAGCCTTCGTTATAACAAGAACCAGATGCTCATGAATCACGCCATTGTGGCTGCCTCGGCCGGTTAAGCACTTGCATTAAAACCTCCTCTTACGCGGAACACACGCACGCACGCATAGACACACACACACACACACACACACACACACACACACACACTTTCCCCACCTCCTTATCATCATTCCCTTCTGCGGTTTGTTCACTCTCGCTTCCTCCGTGGGCTCATCTACCTCATTCACCCTCTCATTCTCTTTCTGCCAGGTTCCTGTTCAGGTCGGTCAATTTCAGAAGCAAACCCGACGGCCCTACGCTGGTAGCCACCTACTGGCCAGACCTACCCGCCAAGATAGATGCTGCCTATGAAAACCCATTGGAGGAAACATCTGTCTTCTTCGCAGGTATGCTGGAGAAAACCAAACACTGTGGAGAAACAGCTGATTTTTAAAAATTTTAATATGATATTGCATGAACTGGTGCCCCTGGTCACATCCTCCCTGCTGTCCCTCTACGAAAGTCTACGGTGATCGGAGAAACACACAGTTCCACTTCCATGAGTAATAGAGAGGTGTCCTCATTGTTTTACCATTTGGATTCACTGAAGAGTGGCGTTTTCCTCGAACTGAAACATAAGAAAAAGCAGGAATGTTGGCCGGGCGCTCTTGTGTGCGGTCTGCACTCTTGGGACATTTCAGATACTCCATCATAGTTATTAGTGGTTTAGTATACATTCTTTTGCATTTTACTAATATGACAACCTTCTCGAATACTGATGCAAGTTGGATGAATGTGATTAAAAGGAGGACTGTTTTGTTGACATGGGCCACACTTACTGAACAGTTCACTGATTACCTTATTCTGTCCATATAATGTATTGGCAAATAGATATGTAGGGATATGGAATGATACCCGATTAGATAGTTCTGTTTAAATACTCCAACCATCAATGAAACACAGGACGTTAGTGTCATTTCATCCATAGTTACCCTTTTTATACATGCTAACTCTTCCCGTCCAGGCAACGAGCTGTGGGTCTACAAAGCAGATGTGTTGGAGAAAGGCTACCCCAAGAGGCTGTCCAGCCTGGAACTCCCCTCTGACGTGCAGCAAATCGACGCAGCCTTCAACTTTAGGAAGAACAGGAAGACCTACTTCTTTGCTGGCGACAAATTCTGGAGGTGAAGGGGAGCGAAGCTCACGCTAACCACTTGTGAACATAAGTCTGACACGCCTTAGTTTGTGCTGTTGTTGTCAACGCGCCTTGTAGCGATGCCAGGCCAAGTCTGGATGTAGTTAGTGTTTGGTGTGACCTAAACTGCACTCAGCTCTGTTAGCCTTTGCACTGTTTTATAGAAAACTATGAGTGGTTTGGATTTCTGAAAGGATTATAGTTTCAATGCCCTTTTATTGTGTGTTTAGATATGATGAAGATAAGAAGAAAATGGACCCTGGCTTCCCCAAACTCATTGCGGATTCCTGGAATGGCATCCCAGACGGCATAGACGCTTCCTTCAGTCTCAATGGCATTGGTACATATTTTTTTTCTTCACATAAATTGTTAACTAAGAGGCTGCTTAAATGCTGATATGTAGAAGGTAACAACCTTTGTCACCATCTAAGTTTAGCATGTTTACCATTAATCATTTACAATTTCAGATCATTTGAATAAATGTAAAAGGATGGTAAAAATACATGTTTTAGGTTAATGCAGTTCATCCTGAGCAGGACATAAATAAGTGTTAACTGCAAATGGAAACCTCATGGGGACACTCGATTAAAAGACAGAGGATATCTTTAATTAGTAGGATTCATCCCAAAAGCCCAGCCAATGTTTGTGCTGATTTTTATGGAAACCCATCCTACAGTCAATGAGACATTTCAATAAAAAAATGAAATAACCACTCTGAAGTTAGGGTGTCATCCGTGGCCTGATGTTGATATAAAACAGTCAGAGGAGGAGCAATGCTTTGTGTCTCTCATGCTTTCATTGGCTGTGAGTAAACACCCCATGTGAGTTAGGCCTACTTTGGTCAGAGCAACTAAGGTGAAAGAACTCTATGGTGATGATGATGTTTTTTCATGACACTATCATGAGACTGTGATTGTCACCCGTGTGTCCTTCAGGATTAAGTTTAAGCAGATTTTTGTTTATGGCAAATTGCCTGGGATTTTTCCACTAACATAAACGTGTTACTGTAAGCATCACGTCGCCCCTTCCCCACACAGTGGACAAACACGTTTATATAAAGAAAGTCTGTGCCCCTCTACAGAGGTGCCTGTATGCTTCCTGATTAGCATCATTGCGAGCGAAATAATCTTAACATTGGCTTTAGAAGAGCCTGATTTGATGATGTTCCAATACTCGTTACTTTGATTGATTTTTCTTTGATTCAATTTTGATTAGTTTACTGTTAATCAGTGGAGGTTTTCCCTTATTTATTTTTGAGTATTATACAAGCAATATAAAAAGGAAATGATAACTTCAGTAATTAACTAAGTGTGCATTTTGGCCATCTCTAACAGATTACAGCTACTTCTTCAAAGACAACCACTACTTCAAACTGGAAGACAGCAGCTTGAAGATCGTCAAGTTGGGTGAAATCAGAAAGGACTGGCTCGGCTGTTGAGCTTCTTCCGAAACGTCTCGCAACTAGCCAATTCCCGTATTGATATCTGACCTCACGAGGACGTTGCCGTAGTACCGCGCACAACCCGAGGTTGCCGCAGTGCACAATGTTGTAAGCTTTTATCCTGTCAAGTCCGCGCGCTTCTGTGGGAGACACGTCCCTTCCAGACTGTATAACCGGCCTCCAGCTTTGTAGCGAGGCATCTTGGGACTTCCTTCCCAGGCTGAACATAGGCAACTGGATATTTTTGCTATATTACCATGGGATGCTTACATTTCATTTGTTGTGTTGAGGCAAAATTATTTCAACACGTGCGCCCCGGTTTATTGTTTTTAACTCAGACATCAGGTATGTCAACACTGCATTGAACGCAGTGTGATATTGCCATTTTATGCAAATTGAATTCTGCAAGGCTGTTTTACACCATGTGAAGTATTCATGTTGGCTTGGAATTACTTCTATGTCCAGTGTATGAGTGCAGTTTTATAAATGTATCACTTTTCATTTTCATTGTTGTGCAATACATTTGACAATATCAATTTGCACGATGTGTTTGACCGAAAATGGTGCTTTAGAGATCCTTTCAGCTTATAGTCCTATCTTCATACAGTATAGTGTATATATACACACACACATTTTATATTCCATGTATCTATGTCTGACTACTTAGTATTTTCTGAATGTTACAATGTAGCTTTGGCAGGAACACACTATTCTTCAATTGATTAGCACTTTGTATATGATACATAAGGGGACTGCTTAATATGGAGACCAAATTATTGTCATGGGTGTTGCATTCTCTTCACTAATGTTACGGTGGGATTAAAGGCACAGGTTGCCTCCAGAGGCTTTATTGATTTGTTGCATGATGGAGTCATGTCAAGAGTACCGCAGTAGTATTTTTTTTATTTTTTATATGTGTATTCTTTTTTTCTTTCTTGGGTTTTAACAATACAGTCATTGTGTTTGTGTTGTTTTTAATGCTTGTGCACTTTGTTTTACTGTCATCAATAAAGATGGTCAATATAATGTGGATCAGTGATGAACAAAGGAATTGAAGGGGATGATTGATGCCATTATGGGCCTTCAGCATTAAGCGCGTGAACTCAAACAAATCTCCAAATAATTCAGATAAAGTGAAAAACGCATCACTCCAATGCACAGATAAAATAACCCCGATGCTAAACACATTTTAAATTGTACTACTTTTAATCTAAACACTGCATGATATTTAAAAGTATCATTATGATATAAAGTGTTATTATATGGGAAATGTAAAGTGACTAGAATTTCTGTAACATATGTGGGATAAAATGTAACGCTATTATTTGGTCAAATATAGTGGAGTACCAATATGAAATAGTAGTATGAAGAAAAAGGTACTTGATAAGGTACTTTAAATGGCCCTTAATATTGAGCAGGGCTACTTATGTTAATAACCTACTTACCAATGACCAGTAGTATCGATATAAACAGAAATACTTTATTTTAAGTCAGCGGCAATCGACAATTATTTATTAAATTGCGCCATCTCATGGACAAGCATGGAAGCTTGTAAACAAATATATGAATACGGCACATTTCTCCCTTGGCTTCGTTGCTTATACCCATTTTGTGCAATAAGTCGTGTCGTTAAACACATGTGCAAAAAATAACACACTGGTTTCTTACTCTAGTATGTGCACAAAGCACAAAACGTGCGCACGCACCGACAGCGCCCCTCTGGCGTCTGTGCTTTCATACACATTACATTATTGGTTTGAAATAGTTTACAGGAACGATATCATCCTGCAAGCGCTTATTACGGAGGATCGCATATTGTAGAAAGGGTCTATGAAATATGAGAAATAAACAAAAGCACCTCACACACGCACACGCGCACACACACTGCGGAGGACTCTGACCCGCCGCTGCGGCCGCGTTGTGGGCGGAGCCTAGACGCGCTCCCGTTGTTCCGCACTCGGTGCACACACTGTGGTTTGCGGTGGCGCCGTGTGACGCTCGTCCGGTGCAGGTGGTGGAAGTGTCCCGCCGCTGACGGAGCGCGATGATAACATAACGCCGCCTCGACCTCCGACCGATCGTTCCCGCGTCTCTCCGCCCGCTCCTCCCGCTCCTCCCGCGCCGCGATGCCGCCGCCGCCGCAGCGCGTGTTCGCTCTGCCGAGGCAGCAATCTCTGCTGCTGCCCGCGGTCATCAACCCCTTCATCCAAGACACTCACCTGACCAAAGCGGCCATAATAAAAGTGAGTATGTCGTTCCTGGTCTACGGACTAAGGAAGTACAGGGAATTGTTTTTGTACAGTAGTGTCAACGGGATTGCTGAAGTGGCTCACGCTCACACATGCACACACATCTAATGGGTGAGATTATACACACACGCACACACACACACGGAAACTGCAGCGCCAACCAGGGCCTGTAATCTTCTCCAACAAGGCTTTGCCAATCTGCTTGTGAAGCACTAACAATGAGAGCCGTTGTGTGTAGAAATGCAGTCCAGTGATGAGGATTTCCAGACTCAGTGCATATTTAGTTTTTAAAAAAGGTCAACAGCCTGCCTGCAAAGAACCCTGGCAGCAGTCTTCAGTCTACCCTTAAATGGTATCTGCAATGTACGATGCTTGTGTGTGTGTCCGTCTCCATGCAGTGTGTCCTCTTGGGTATCATCCTGGTCCCCATCCGCGCTGTCCTCATGTCCCTGGTTCTGATGGTGACATGGCCTGTGGCCGTCCTAATAACCCTCAACCATCCTCTGAAAGGAGCAGTGGAGCCAATGACAGGCTGGAGAAGGTAATTAGGGTGCAAACAAGCATCTGGCTGCAGCACGGAGCGAACACACACACACACACATCGGATCCTTCGGGCTGACAAGATATTTCATGACTCACTTTTGCACAACTACCTTTTTTTTACCACTTTTGTTTATCTACTTGCATGCATACATAAATAATATTAAATACGTTTTTTTCCACCTATTTGAATGACAGGCGATAGTGAAACAGACTCACTTCTTTCTACCAGTGCAGCGGCGTGAAAATGTTTTGTGTATGAAACACGCGTTTACATCCTCCAGTTTGGAGGCATTTTCTCATTCAATTCAGTGTGTCCAAACCTTTGACTGGTACAGTATGAACTGCACTAAAACAATACAGTATACTGAAGCAAGAAGAAACATCAGAAGCAATGCCTTTGCCTGGTTTATAAACCAGACAGGAAGAAACACAGAGACAATGGTATATTCTCAAAACAATAGTTCCTGACGTGGCTTTATTATGTGCAGCAGCTTGAATTACTACCAAATCATGTTTGTCTCTAGATCATATCTGCACCTCGAGCCTTACGCTCAGTTCTCAGAAAGAAAGAGAGTCAGTGGCATCGGCAGGCTTAATAAAAACAACTGAGCAAGTGACCTATTCATAGATAATAACCAATATCTCATGTGTGTATGTACACAGAATGAATACAGCATTTACGGTACTCATGTCCAGGTTCAATATTTCTAGCAGTGGTTGAATTGTTGTATTTTTTGTTGTTTTACAAAGCTGCTACATACACACACACACACACACACACACACACACACACCGTGAGCAGTGCTAGTTAACAGAAAAATTATGGTGACCCTAGGCCACAGCTTTTTAAACGATTAGGATCAAGTATAGTGTGGGTGCAGTAACACGCGAGAAGCTTATCTCTATCTCACCTACTTTTTTTGCCTGGCAGTGTGAAGGCTTTTATTTTCTCACGGTGGAGAAATATGTGACGCTTTAGTTTGGGTACAATGAATGGACAATAGTTTTAAATAGGCAAGTATTTTCAAGTATTTATTCAATTCAATCAATGGTATCAATGGTATTTGTGATGTTACCATTGAATCTAAAGAGGCAGCCTGTGTTTTTTTATTTTATCACTATATCTACGTGTTGTTGATGTGTTGTGTTTGCGTGGGAAGCTCTCTACGCTCAAAACGCAAAAAAGAGCAGAAAAAACAAAGCAGCAGTAAATAGTCAGAGGTGAGCACACTGTGAGTACATGTTTAAAGTCAATCATTATGATCAGGTTATTCCCCCTTTCTGGAAAATGAGGAAGTAACTGGTGGTTGTGAAATTCAAGAAGAGCTGAGTGATGTAATTCTTCCTGTTCACCGACATTTTCACGCTTGCGTCATGCGCCTAAAGGTGATGATAATGAAAAAAGAGACATTTCACCATGACAACAATTGTGAGAATGATAGTATTTTTAAATACACATAAACATTTTTCAACTCAATGTTCTGAAAACGTTGTGGTGGTTTCCAGGGTCATGTGTCGGAGAGTGCTGGCAGCTTTGGGGCGGACTTACTACTTCTGCATGGGCTTCAGAGTGGTGGTCAAGGGCAAGCAAGTGGACAGCACCGTGGCCCCCATCCTGGCTGTGGCCCCGCACTCCACCTTTTTCGATGGGATCGTGTGCCTCGTGGCAGGCCTTCCCTCCACCGTCTCGCGTGTCGAGAACCTTGCTACACCCATCTTTGGCAGTGAGATACTTTGGGTTTGCTTTGCTGTGTCATCACCACAGGAAAGGCAGCATGTGTTTGTGGGGGCTTTCTGGTTCTCTCAATTTCCATTGTGTGTGTGTGTGTGTGCGCGCTTTTGACAGTACACCAAAGTGTGAAAATTTTTATTCACATTGATCTTAAATAGAGGAAGCTTAGTCCTATAAACGTCCATATTTGAGCATAACTAAGTAACTTTGAAATAAGGGTATACTGTGGAATCCATTTTTTTTTTGTTGCAATTGTGACACCACAAAGCTTGTGATACTGTCATATAATAGTGTTATCATCAGTGAGTTAATATCAACCTAATTGACTCTCCGTAACTCAATTACAAGAAAGACGTGCAATCAACCCGAGGCTTGCCGATTAAAGTGAAAGTAAACAATATGAAAAATCATTGTTTTGGAGTCTGCATTAGTGTTTGTGTGTTGGTCCGTTCGGTAGGGTTTGTGCGCTGTCTTCAGCCTGTGCTGGTGTCCAGAAAGGACCCCGACTCCAGGAAGAACACAATCCAGGAGATTGAAAGCAGAGCCAAGTCCAAAGGCCGGTGGCCACAGGTCTGTCCCAACACATACAAACAAACCATCCCAAACTAAAGTTCATCCCAATAAACCCTGTAAATGGAGAGAAGATCCAAAAGGCTTTGCTTTGTCAGTAACATACAATGTTGACTAAAAAACAAGAACCATTATTTCAAAGCAAACTCCACCTGTTGCTAGGGGCAACCGCAAACTGGGGCATAAATGATGAGTGCTGTAATTTTAACGTTTTGTCATGATTTTGTTTCCTAAGGTTTTGATTTTTCCAGAGGGAACATGTACAAATCGCTCATGTCTCATCACTTTCAAACAAGGTAAGAAATTAAATAATAATTTAATGCAATTCACGGTAAATGTAAATGTGCAACAAGGAGTTGTTGACGTGCTTAAGAAGAACAAAAGTGAACAGTTAGGAATATGTCCTCTTTAACTCAAATATACTGAGCAGAATGGTTAAACAATGGCAATCAGGATCCAACACCTGCTCCATTCGTTCATTCAATGATGTTGTTTGCAGCGATGAACCAATGAGAAGTCTCCATGATGTCTTTCACAATGTTTCCCACCTCCAGGTGCTTTTGTCCCCGGGGTCCCTGTGCAGCCTGTGATTATGAGATATCCCAACAAACTGGTGAGCGATTGCAATTGTAATACAGCAATAATATATTTATCTTCACATATTGAGAGCCCAATTCATAAAGGGGCCACGCTGCACTAGTTTGCACCGACAATAGTCAAAGCAAATGCAAATGCGTCCTGTCGGGTTACTTTACGCGCAGTGTATGACGGCATTGATGATTCACACGAGCAGAAGTACGTGGGTTTATCAGTTCGAGGAATCTGCACACTTTTATGATCTTGGCCAACTGAAAAGCCCTCATGAGCCGAGCTTACACAGGTTTCTGTGTCACACAGCCAGGTGTATACCACTGTATGTCAGAGTTAATGTTTCATGGAGCTTTTTGCATGTCTTCCAGGATACAGTGACTTGGACTTGGCAGGGTTTCGGCTCGTAAGTATGCTTCCTACACACTCCTGTGTTTCACATTTAATGGAGGGGGTCTGCTGCTGCCTGAACTCCAACGACTATTGGTACAGTGGAATCAATATATGTGTCTTGCTCTTGTTTTATGTGCAGGAAGATGCTGCTGCTTCTGACTCTGAGCCAGCTGTACACCACAGTGGAGATAGAGGTAACAGGCATTTTGTATAATGTGATGTAATGTCATTTTATTAAAAGAGCGGTTACACTGTTTTTTATTCTTTGCATGTGAAAATATAATTCAAAAAGCAAAAAAAGGTGGAGCTCTATGAAATTTGACACACGTTTTCACTTGATTTGGGCCCCGTGACCTCACGTCGGTTCCATTCTTGTGAATGTAATATCTCAGGGACTCCTGAAGGGAATCTCATTAGATTTCACACAAACATCTAATTGAACTCTACGGGTGACCCGATTATAACATCCATCCATCCATCCATCTTCAACCGCTTATCCGGGGTCGGGTCGCGGGGGCAACAGCTCCAGCAGGGGACCCCAAACTTCCCTTTCCCGGGCCACATCTACCAGCTCTGACTGGGGGATCCCAAGGCGTTCCCAGGCCAGTGCAGAGATATAATCTCTCCACCTAGTCCTGGGTCTTCCCCGGGGCCTCTTCCCAGCTGGCCGTGCCTGAAACACCTCCCTAGGGAGGAGCCCGATTATAACAATGATACAAAAAACTGAGTTTGGGCAATAACTCAATTATTCATTATTATGTTGGTTATGGTAATTTAACACAAGTGTCTAATACAATAAAGTGATGACATTGTGGAAGGACGTGCACGCTGCATCTCCACTGGGTGGTGGAGGCATTTGATCGCTGGCCGTTCATTTTGGTTGCATTATGTTTGATTATATGTTATTCATGATATTTTCTCCAAGGTACAACCTGTCAGATTTTCAAGTAGATTCAAAGATTTTTATTGTCAGTTACACACGCCCTGTGTATTGATATTCTTGTGCTTGCCCTTTCTGGAAAGCTGACCAATTTTAAAATAAAAATAAAAATACAATATTTACATAAATGTCCATTAAATGAAAATAAAAATGAGGTAAGGATGAGGTAGAAATGAGGTAAGGAGGAAAAGTGCAAAACTGAGCAGGTTGTAAAAGAAAAACTTAAATTAAATAAAATGTGTGCAATATAAAATAACAGTAACACTAAGTAGTACCAGTTGCATTTAAAACTAAAGAGAGCAAAGTGTGTAGCCTTCGATATCTTAAATGATGTTCAATATGAAATATGAAAGCATTCTCCAAGGTTCTATATCAAAGCATGACGTGCATTCCTGCATTTGGGAATTTGGTTTCCATGCCAGGCTCTTGGAGTTTACTTCTTGCTCAACCGTCTGCGTGACCTTTTTTGTCTGTTTTTTCTATTTTTACAGTTCTTGCCAACGCAGATCCCCACAGAGGAGGAGAAGAAGAGCCCTCCCCTGTTTGCTAGCAGAGTGCGACAAACTATGGCCCAGTAAGTGTTAGTTGGCCTGCAACGCAAACTCCCCGGTGTATTGCTCGAGCACACAGTGCTACAAAACCCAATAGAAGCGTAAAATTGACATGCGTATACGGATAATGTTTAATACATGTGCAGTACATGTATGAGAAAATGAAATTATTGGTTAGTGTTGGAGGGTCCGCAGTTCAATATAATAGCCATGCTTTATATTTAACCAATAATTCTGATTCCTTTCTGACTTGACGACTACCGTAGTGTACAAGTACGAGTTTAGTTATTGCTTCCCCTTGATCTGTCCGACTGTCGCGTGTCTTCCTGACCGGTGGCATCCAGCACCATAAGAGCATCGCAGCCGTTGGAGCTGATCCCTGTGCGTGCCCGCTTTCAGAACCTTGGCAGTGCCCGTGACGGACCACACGTACGAAGACTGCCGCCTGATGATCTCGGCTGGTGAGCTGACGCTGCCCATGGAGGCCGGCCTGGTTGAGTTCACCAAGATAAGCCGTAAACTCAAGTAAGACCATCTCACTTAAGTGCGCTGCAGGCATCGCCTGTCATAGAGATAACTCTAAGAGCAATGATGAAAAACGGCAATGCATGACAGAGTGTGACGTGCAGCACAACCTCCTCACTGTGCATGGCTTCCTCAGTCTGAAGTGGGACAATGTGAAAAAGGACCTGGAGGGCTTCGCAGCAATTGCCGGCTCTTGCAAAGGGGGACGGATCACCATCGAGGAGTTTGCCAAATTCCTGAAGTTGCCTGTCAACCCAGCCCTCGAGGAGCTCTTTGCATTGTTTGACAGGGTGAGAGACATATACAGTATTTTGGTTAGCTGTTAAAAAAAATGGGAGCTATTGGTAGTTGTTCCCAAAACAATAACAGTTTGCAAAAGCATCTAGGCTTTGCATTCTGCTTTGTTATAAGTAGCAGCCCATCCCGGGCAGTGTGAGTGTGGACTAAGCAGGAAGTCAATGGCAATTTTAAACAGGTAATAAAGGGTATTTTGAGGAAGTGTGAGTCACGCAAGGTCCATAGCTGGCAGTCACGGACGCAGGGGCTGACTCAGTCACTCACAACATGGCCGCAGGTTTACGCCGCGCTGAGATGATTAATACGGACAGCGTTGACATCATAGTGTGCCACAATCTTAGTGTTCAAACTACAGAATTGCACACATATTCCATCATGACATAGTATGTGTACCAAAGCGACATTCGGAGGACGCCATGATGAGTGTAATGCATAAAATACACCTTTTTCAGTATTGTTCCTCAGTAATACCATGACTCATTGTTTTCCGGTAACAGAATAGCTATTTATAGATATCCCTTATGCTACATATATTACCCCATCCTCCTTTTTACTGAACAGACCGTAAAGTATTTAGTGCTAATCCATGCATCATAATAATCTGTACATTTACCGACTCAAATATTTGTACGGCTGTCTCTTTTATTCCTGTGCAGAACGGAGACGGCACCATAGACTTCAGAGAGTACGTTATCGGCGTGACCATTTTGTGTCGACCAGCCAACACAGAAGATGTGCTTCGGATGGCTTTCCAGGTACTTGGATTTCTATCCAGACATTGTTTTTGCTTGGGTCTGATGAATATACACTGTTGTACACTAAATACAAATATATACACAAATGATCGCCACTGTTTCACAACAAAAATGTTCCTGCAGATATATACAAAGATTAGATTCCACGACTCTCCTTGCTCTAACTAACCTGACGAATGACATGTGTATACTATATGTAAAGTACATGAAATCTTTACTTTTTTAGACTATTATTAATATATATGTATATATTAAGATAACTATAAACAGTGAATCCAAGCTGAAGCAGCCTTTGTTTGACATCGGACTGCAGCATGCAGCACCGTAGGAAGAACAGAAGCAGCTTGCAGAGAGGCTTGGGTAATGTCAACTTAACTATGTCTGTCGTCCGTGAAGAGCATGGAGACATTTCTCCGCCCGTACGGTTAAATGTGGTTTCGGACCAGCAGTGCAGTGAAAGTGAAAAGTTATTTCCTTCTGACTAACTTCGGATTTAGCCATTTTCTTACTTACCCACCAAAAAAAAAGGTATTTTTTTTCCTGAAAATGCATGCAATGAAATATTCTATTCTCTTTCTTTCCCCTCTCGTGCAGCTGTTCGATATTGATAAGGATGAGAAAATCACCCGGGAGGAGTTCAGTGCTCTGCTGCGCTCAGCTCTGGGTGTTTCCAACGTTAACATGGCCAAACTCTTCAAGGAGATTGATGCTGACCACTCTGGTTTCATCACCTTTAGTGAGTAGACTCCCACGCTACATTTTATTCTCCTGACCTCCTTTAGCTTCTCTAGTACACTCCAAGTACTATGAATATAATCTGTATTTACCAGTAGAATTGTTTGTGCTTTCCTCATCTTGATGTTTTTCTCCGTGCTCGTGTTTCTTCAGCTGAATTTCACAACTTCGCCATGGTCCACCCGGAGTACGCCAAGCTCTTCTCCACCTACCTGGAGCTCCAGAGATACCAAGCCATCCAGGAGGCGACGCCAGGTGATCTGGAATTAACCGGTTCAGCGGAAAAACAGGAAGAGAGCACATCTGACAAAAAAGACGACTGAGCGTGAGACCGAGGATGACTGTGAACTGTCCTCGACTCCCCGACGCTAGAACGGAAAAAGCAAACGCGTGTCCTGCCTTCTGACTTTAAACACATTCAAGTCGTTTCCCACAACAGGTCAACATTGTAGGTCATGTGCTTGCCTTTTTATAAATAGTTTATTAATAGTACTTCTTTTTTAAAAGTCGGTGCCTTATCGAGATCTCAAAGAACCACCTCCCGCACAATAAAGTTTTGTGTGTAGGTGTGTTTTGGTTATGTGTTATTTGTAAAAAAAAGAAAATATGGCAGAAAAGTCACACGGGACTCCGTTTTAAAAGGTGTTAAATTAAAAATTCAAAGCATTAACATCAACAAGTTAGTGTCAGCTTTTTTTAAATATACTTAAACTGCCTCGCCATACTTTTGACTTTTGACCACATTCTATGTATCTGCAGCTTTCCTTTGCTTGGACTTGGATAAACGTACATGTGGCGTTGTGTACCTTCTTCTTGGTCCCGTGTAAATGAGTAGAGAACAATTGCCGAACCAACACCTTTTTAAATACAACCAAAGGGCCCACGTGCTTCTGTGTTGCAGTATAATTAGTGTACTGTGAGCTTCGTTAAGATCTCTCCAATTGGGCAAACGCACTGATGTTCTCTAGTAAATCCATGTCTACAAGGAGCATACGTGCTGTGCATTACACTTATTTTCAGCGCCCGGGGGCCACGGACCTTGTAAGACGGCTGTATAATTAGCCAGAGGTTTGTTTTGCGTCTGTATCTATTTGCATTTCTACCGAAGGCGGTTGTTGCTGAGACAGCAGCACGTCTGTGCAGCTTTAAGTTCACTAAAGCAAATCAACCGCTGAATTTAGGGCAATTTGTGAGCAAAAAGGCAACAGCGCTTCTTCACAACATCCCATCCCAGAGGGGTACGCTTTCAGAATAACTAGCGCCACGCGCATTGCAATTATGTGAATTCTTTTTTCTTTTTTGTTAACACTGCAAAGTTTGCTTTTTAAAATAAAACAAAGAGTACAATTTTAATCTTGCCGGATTTTTTGTGTTCACCACTGAGAGAGAACTAATGACTTGGGCTGTAGATTTTGATTTTCATGGAGCAGAGATGCCTTGGAAGTATCTGGTTCACTACATCACCACCAGGGGCCAGTACTTACCTACGAATACTTCCTCCATGTGTTTGTTTTTTGTTTCTTGTACTAAAGTATTAGTTTGAAATTCGGCCAGTATAGAAAACAATGATGTTTAAGTTACACTCTGATTTACGGTACGTGTATTGGTATGAGAAGGATATTGCGTAAGTGTGCAAATGTTGCAATTAATCCTGAGGCACTGAAAATGAGTTTTGTCATCATTTAAAATTAATATCAGCAAAAAAAGTGAGTTAATCTTTGATCTTGAACATAAACATTTCAATAAATATCTTAATTGGTTCGATGAGTAATTTCTTAATTGTTACTACAATGTGATATAATTGCTCAATTTATCTTGTCATGCATTTCTTCTTTTGTCTTATTTATGACCCTCTAAATTTCATTTCAAATACGGAATTATGGACATGTGCAGTATTTGTGTTAATTAACCTTAAAGAAACACCATAAAATGGGTGTGGGTCAATTGGAGATGCAAGTCCCTCCATTAAGTTAGTTATTGTTTAAACACGCGTGTGGCTGTTTCTTTGTTTTGTAACTGAGCCAGAACAACATATTTTATTTTGATGTTAATTAGAGAAGTTGGTCCAATTTGTAACATTGTAATAGATGTTATATTATAAAATATAAAATCTGTCCATCTATTTTGCAGTATTTATTGATTAACGTCTACCTTTGAAACCAATTTGAATTTATATATAGAAACTTTTTTTCCAACATTATATGCTGTTCTGTCCCAACAATTCTGAAGTGTCGATTAGTGTCAGAAGGGTGGAGCTTGAAGACAGAATATATACGATCCTTGTTTGGTGCCAAAACCGTTCCAGGTGGCATGTTGAGCTTTGTAAATGTATATTAACACCTCATAAATAACTGCACATGATTATGCAATTAAGTGGGGAAACCATCTGAAACAGGTGCTATGTTATTTAACATCGCTTCAAGTGCTTTCTCTCATTCATTGAGCTTAATGGGTGCATCTAGGACGTCTCTGTCGTCTTCAGGAGGTCTAAGTAAAAGTTCAAAATGTTTGTAAGATACTCTACGAATTTGTCAATGTGTTCAAAGTAGTTATGTTTTAATGGTGTAATAAAATGGTCCCTTGCGAGTTATTTTATAAAGATGACATGATATTTATTTACAGCTTAGTGTGCCACTCAGTTCTTCGCTTTTTTCCCAACTTCTGCTCATTTGCTGGACTATTTTTCCTCTCATAGGACTTTGTCTTTTCCCAGAGTTGTGTAAGGGACGTGTTTGGGGAATCATTTAGTTTTAGGGTGTCCAGTCTCTTGTTATATATCAATAGTTGTATATCAATAGTTGTATGTATCAAAGTCATAATCTACTAGTGACGATGGTTTAAGGCTGGTTTTATTAAAAAAAGTGAAGCTTACTGGAACAATAGTGGTAATGGGATGGATTTTTACGGCTTGTGTTGTTGATACAATCCAGTTGCCAGTGCGGAAGTAATCGCCGAATGTCAATCATATATAATAACTGGTTCAGATGATTTCCCTGGTCTGGGAAATTGATTGATGTTTATTGCAATTTTAGATAAATGTCCTCGTCCAGTATATCAATGTAATTGATTAAAATAGATAAGAGATACGTGTAGATAAAATCTAAATAAGTAAAGAGAAAATAAACTATTTCATTGGATGAAATGAGTGATCCATTTGCTTGTTGGTCAAGCTTTACTTTTTTTTCGGGACGTTACGTTGAGAACATGACTCCATTTTGGCACAACTGCACATTCCAGCTCAACTGCTGTCAAGGGAGTAGTTCATCAAGGGGCCATGATGCTAATGCAATCCCAACGCATGCTGTTCTAAATACAATGAACATGAGTGTGCTTACACACACACGCACACACACACACGCAGACAAGAAAAAAACCTGCAGTCTCGCTCGGTGCACAGAGGAGACTGAAATGAATGATGGAGTGCTGGTCGCTTCATTAAAGGCCTGCTGTTAGACAAACTGTGATTACCAGCTATGATTTCCAACTTCAATTAGTTTTAACCTTTTCGAACGTACGGAGGCTCATTTCATTTTAATCCAAATTGATGAGACTGCATGGAATCAATTAAGTGACATTGTCGCCGCGCTTACAACAGCGCGACACCTTCCCCATCCGCAACTCCCGCTCTCTCCTACGCCCCCCAACGCAGCCTCCCCCTTTCCCCTGCACGGCCGTTGTATATGGCTGCATCCACCTCAGCCTCGCCTGGGGGGGTGATCCTGTCGCAGCAGATTGTGAGAGATATGTGTCGGTAATGCAATTTGGTCTCCTCAGGACCAGAGTGAGTGAGCAGCCTCTGTTTGTGGACACAAGCTTGACACCGGGCCTCTTACTGATGAGGGGAGAGGAGGGGAGAGGAGGGGAGAGGGGGGACTCACTGGTCCAGGCTGGAAGGAAAGGTCAGAACAGACAGGCCTCGCAGTTTAACAGATGTGACAGTACTGCGCGTCTAAATTGAACCAGGTAGCCCGGCTTCCTCGGGCCAAATGAGCGCGAGTCTCAGTGGCTATTCCACAAGTTCACAACAAGTCAGCCATTCATTTCAATTTCTTTCATGGCATTTCCACTATTGTATAAGTTATGGCTTCCAATCGTAGCGGGGTGAATGCTGTATGTATTGTAAGAAGTCAATACGTTCACTTAAACTAATGCTCCCATCCACTGAATACATTTTTTACATCACTATGTATACAAAATATACAGACTTTGCTTATGGTGCACGTTTTAGCTGCTTAACTACGATACAGCAGACTGATTCCTTTCTAGCGTAATAGTTCAAAAGACTGTTCTTATTTAAGGAGCATTACATAAAAGGAAGATTCTTCTTATAGAACATGCCTTCCTGCTTATAACAACAGGATACCTGGGTGTGTATTCACACTCCTTTGACCCCCCTCCTTTGTCCTGAATGACGAACGAGGATGTATGGCTTCAACATCACAGGGTAGAGGTTAATTGCTGGCGAGGACTACTGCATGCAATAAAATAGTAGTAGGGGAAATATCAAGTAAAGTTAAAGGTATTCTTGCCTATTCCTCAAACTGAATTTTAAAAACGAGACGTCTTTGTTTGTAACGACAGCATCGCTCCTCCAGTAGAAACATCCTATCAGTCCAGTACATACTTCTACGTATACCATCCTCTTTAATCCAGTATGCCACACTGACGGGTATTTTGGCCAACTACACTGAACTTTGGAAAGTCCAGTATATTAATTTGATTTCTCTGAAGCTGAACAATGCTTGGCAACATGAGGTACCTTTATAAAGATGGTCCCCCCCCCCCCCCACGCTCTGTCCTCTCACGCATGGCTTCCGTCCAGCTACCCAGTGCAAAGGGTTTGATGAACTCAGATGAGGGTTTGCCTCCGCAGAAGCAGCCGTGTCATGGATACCTATTTATTGGTGTGAGTCATGGGCTCGCAAACAAACACCCGGAGAACACACACATCTTTTTACTTGGACTGCTGCAGTTTTGGAGCCTAGCGAGCCGTCTCCTTTAGCTCCTCTGGGAGTTCCTCTCAGACCTCATTGTTACGTTTCCTTATCACACCATATGACACCTTGTTGACTTTCTCTCTCCTATTATTCTCTCAGGAAAGGGATTGTTCCTCATTTCCTGTGTGATGGTTTGTAGAAACAGTGAAGGTCTCGGTGAGGGCAAGGTTTGGGGAACCGTATGAAACAGCGGCCGTCCAGCGGCGGTATATCTGCGGCGCAGGTTTGTTTTCACGTTCAATGTTTGGGGTGTTTCGCGTCTCTGCGTTTGATTCTTTTCCAGGTCTTTTTTTGGACGATGGGCAACAACTTTTACCCTAAGTTTTGGGTGGATGGGTCAGAGCAAGGTTGTGGAAGAGGCAATTGTTTTGTACTTGTTAGTGAAACATGCCAAAAAAGGGGTGTAAATGTTTACAAGCTCCAAACAAACTCACCACTCTGGTAACCGTGATCAAACGTGTTTTTTTACTCGTCTCACAGTGTCCTTTTTCATTTTATTTCTAGGTGCGAAGTGACAGGAAGTGCAGTGTGTGGCCATGTGTCTTAGGCAACAATTAGATGAGAGAACATTAGAAATGTCCGTATGGAAATGTAATGTGTGTCTCTTATGGGACGTTTAAGTTCATCTGAATCTCAAGACTCGCCAGTAACTGATACACATTTTATTTTTTGGTTATCAAGCACTCTTACAGTAATAATGCTAAAACTCCTGCTGTCGAGCTTCCCTCTCTGTGCCCCCTAATTACTATCAATTCAGACTCAAGTTGTGCGTGCCCCCTATTGTGTTACTCATTGACCAGTTGCTTGGATATTAATGGGGGGGGGGACTTCGTGCTTCAAGATTCTTTGATATATAGATGAAGGAGACTGGTCATTGTGCTAAGAGTTTTGAGGACAATGGTACCACATTCTCATAGATTTGTTTGGGAGTGTATGTGTTGGCTGAAGCACAAGATGGGGCTACTTGCTGAGGAACATTCTTCAGCCTGCACCTTTTATATACACCACATTTACCAGATGTGTGCTGCTCAGAAATGTTCTGACTCAGATGGCTATTTGTTCCAACTGAATGTATACAGCATAGGGAATAAGACTTAACATTGCTTACAGCAACTTTGCAGGCGCTAGGGAAGCCCAGAGAGAGAGAAGCTTAAAGACGCTCCTCCTTTTGAGACGCCGGCAGAGATTTAAAACCAGAGAGTTTCAATGGGATGCAAAACACAAAAACAGAACTCATCGTGAATCCTGTGAGATGATTAACATGTCTATGGAAAGACAAAACAAGAAATCAAATGTATTTTCATGAAGAGCATGCATCAAATAATGGGTTTTTTCCACAGCAAGCGTTTGGACTGGTGTTACTGACACGCCGACTCTGTTGATGAATCCCAGTGGGAGTACTGGTGAGCGAGCAGGCGACACCAGGGTCCTGACATTAGAGCACCCCAATGAAATCCAGCCATCAACTGTTTAATTATTAACACCTCAGCTTTCCCAAAGCTGCCTCCAGCCAAAATGTCCTGCTGGCCCGTACTGACAGTGAAACATCCTTCGGTAAATTCTTATTTGTAGCATGGCGTTACGGCGCTTTTTATGATGCCGGTTTGACTCTGGAGGCGTAACTTAGAGACGCAAACCGCGGGGTCATTTCACTGTGGGGTCGTGGGTGAAGGTTTGCAGGGTTGTATGAGTGTGTGTGTGTGTGTGTGTGTGTGTGTGTGTGTGTGTGTGTGTGTGTGTGTGTGTGTGTGTGTGTGTGTGTGTGTGTGAACCAAAAGAACCAAGTGTAGCTCTTTGCTGTGACCCCATCCCAATGCACAGGTTAAATCCAGACAGACACCCTGGGTTGCGTCTTGTTTCGTTAGCGTCCAGTCCTCGGGTCAACATGGGAAAGCCCGGACCTTAAGAAATAGGAGAAGGTCTCCAGAACTGTAGCTCCAGCCAGAAGGCGGAACCCGGGACGATGGAGGCGAAGGATGACAGAACTTTCCCTTCAGTAGCGCTGTACGTCCTGTGAGGGGGCAGCATGAGGTTCAATTGCTATCGTCTGTTCTCAGTTAACACCCTCACATCTATAAGTCGCCATCCATCGAACTATCGCTCATTACGTGTGCGTTGACATTTTGAGTCAGTGTTTGAATGTACAGCATCACAGTGGTTCATATTCAGAAATACACTCCCCTTTAAACGCTGTCGTGATGACACAAAATATTTGGTCATCAGTTTCTTCAGGTAGCGGACAATACTAAACCAAGTGAAAAATGGGTAGAACTAATTCAGGGGAGAACAACAGTAATAACACATTATCCTTCCATGTTACCTGGTCCTTTGCTTCACCATCTTTGCAGTTATTCAATCTTCACAAACAAAAAGCCCAAGACCAGCCCTATTAGGGTTTTATAAAACAAGCACTGGGGAGCAAAGAGGACATTAATTGACTTTAATGGGATGAACTGATCAACCATATCTAATAAAAATCATTGCCCTTGGCTAAAGCTGCTTTAGAATTAAATTACACATGGAACACAATGCTTTCATGGCTTCTTAGAAAACTGTAATTCGATCTGTTTGGGAGAGAAAGAAAAAAACAGATCAAACAGACAAAGTCCAAATCCAAACATTCAAAAAAGTTTTTCTGCACATGAAATTCAAAAGGACAAATGTGAAGCTGAATGTAAAATGGTCTCAACAAATTTTAAAATTCAAGCGCCAACCGAAACCCAAATACATTATTTTACTTTATATTTTGCAGTTGAAAAAAAAAGTTTGTTAAGTTCAAAGCAAAGTCCATGAACAAAATATTGGATTCATGTAAAAGTTAAGACTTCATTGTTCAATTCTCCACTGACTGCAGATGCACACGTTTAATGGTAACACGAGTTTAAACGAAAAAACGAGCATGCCAAATCCACCTCCGACATGGAGAGGAAGTGTTTAATTATAAGACATCACGTGGAAGAGAGAGAGAGAGAGAGGGAGAGAGAGAGGGAGAGAGAGAGAGAAGGGGGAGGGAGGGAGGTAAAGGAACCCGATTTAAAAGCTCGCACTTTTTTTATCTCCTCTGCTGGAGAAGGCGAGTCTTATATTTCCTTCCAGAATGGGCAGTGTTGCCTCAGATGCGTCTGGACACCAGCAGCATCGAGTCATGGACATGTGTACCTAGCTTCACAAAGTACGGAGGGACAACTTCTAGCCACACACCTTTTAACTGCTTTAGTGACGGTGACACATTGAAATAACCATTGCTCGGTCTCTTGTTCCTTGCGGGGGGCTGTTTTAGTGGATGGTTTTGAGTGGGTTTGCGCACAATACGCTCATGCGCGCGCCGTGACGTGGAGCGGACTCTTTATGGTCTCTCACCTGCTGCTGCCGCGGCTGCTGGGCACCAGCCTCGCAGATACAATGTTTTATCCTAATTACGTACGGGTATTATGTGTTAGGTCCGGCTATTATAGTAGGAATAACGTCAGCCACCCCGACGTGTCCTAAACTGTGTCCTAAACTCCGCGCGGAAACTTTACGCACGAACGTCAAACATCCAAAGTCTGTTTTCTCTTCCCTCCTCTCCAGCCCATGTACGCGGACGTAGCAGCTGCAGTTTCGGGGGCCAACACTCGCTTGGAGTTGCCGTCCTCAGGAGGACCGACGCAGACCATCGGGTCCGCCAGAACCCGCAGGGGCCCGTGAGAGCACCGGGTTGCAGCAGCGTGGATCAACATGAATATCCAGGTTGTGCCAGAACACAGGCTCTCGTCGGTGGCCCCGCTGAACCGGTGCAATGTGGATAAAAAAGAGGTAGAACTGATACTGGTGAAGGACCAGAATGGCGTCCAGTACACCAGTTCCTCCATCATCCCCACCCCTGGCCACCCCGCAGGTCCTCCCGGGTGCACCGATGAAGAGCGCGAGACTTGGGGAAAGAAAATTGACTTTCTTCTGTCGGTTATTGGCTTTGCAGTAGACCTGGCCAATGTTTGGAGATTCCCTTACTTGTGCTACAAAAACGGAGGAGGTGAGTTGAACTGGAATGCACGTTCAAAGATGCTTGCACATGTATGACACAGAGTCACAGAGTTATCGTAGTGTCAGGTGCGGCTACTTCCAACCACATAATAATAAAGAATACGTGGCGTCGGCCAAGTACACTGTGCATGTAAATGACAGTTGTTAGACAAATCTAAGGGCTGCACTAGAAAGAACTTACTCGACAACGGTGTAAAATAATTTAAAAGGACATTTATCAATTATAACATTTGCATGCAGGGGAGATAATTAAAAGACACATGAGTTATGCATAAAGGCTTCTCGGAGGTCTTACTCGCCATCTCTGAGTTATTGAAATGTGAGACACTTAATACAGGGAGATCTGGACCAGATCTTGTAACTGGTCAGCTTCTATCTTCAAACAGCAGAGAAGGTTGTTAATCACGTGCGAGTGGAGGACACTTGGAATAATACGACTTTACATGAGCTCCTGTAAAACAAATTCTCTTGACTATCAGTTTGCACAGAACACCATGTATCTTTGTTAACAGATAGACTCTCTGTAGTCTAAAGTAAGTAAATACTGACAAAGACCAAAATATTATCAAGTGTTTCCAACAATCGTTGTCTGTTTATGGCTCAGGTGCAAAAGCTCCTATTTCTATTTCTAAGCCCTTCGCAACTACAAATGTGTTGTTAAAAAATTTGATTGACATTAGTTGTTTTTTTCCTAAGTTGTTATAATAGTTACTTTAATAATCAGTTTAATGTTCTGATATTTTATAACTGTTTTAACGTTGTGCCACTTTCCATTCTTTAAATAGATATCACGAGGAACAATTTCAGCTTTCCAAATTTTTGAATATTTACTTGTACATGTAGGGTGATGATATAATGTTCATAAAACATGACCATATAGTTTAAATTATCCTACGTGTCTTAAATTATTTTGTATATAGCAATTCCACTCATATTTTGTACTTTGATTTTAATTTACCAAAAAAGGGAAAAACCAACAAACATAGCGAAATGTATTTTTGACAATAACATTATTGTTACTTATTATGGCTGTTGTTAATTATTGTTCATTATTCTTTTCCCTCCCGGAGGGCAGTTTAACTAACAAAGGATAGTTTTAATGGGTGTTTCTCTATCAGCGCTCATCCACAGAGGGCTCATCACCAGAACGCGGGGCCCTGCCCTCGTTTTTGCCCGTTGTGTCCATTCGCGTGAGGCGAACACCAACATGTTCTCCTCAGTGCCCCGAAGGGTCAACTCCAACACCGCCGGCCTGTCAATCAACATTGGCCCTCAGCAAAACGTGTTAATTACTGTAGTCAATCGTGATGGAAACTGTCGAGAACAATTCAATTATGGCAGGTCATTTCCTTGTCGGGGGGGCAGGGTGGGGGGGGGATGTAATACTGAGGTCCTGCATGAAAGTATCCTTCCTGCTTGCATGTTATGGTGTGTTGTTTTTTCCAACAATCTCAAAACAGCTAATCACCGCACCCCCCCACCCCACCCTTTTTTTCCCACTCCGAAAAACTACAGGCCAAACAATGTGTAAAGCGTGAGATGTCCTTATTTCTCTTTCCAGGTGCCTTTTTGATCCCGTACATTCTTTTCCTGGTCATTGCGGGGATGCCGTTATTCTACATGGAGCTCGCCTTGGGTCAGTACAACAGGGAGGGGGCAGCCACAGTTTGGAAAATATGCCCCGTCTTTAAAGGTGAGCTCTAACACACACACACACACACACACACACACACACACACACACACACACACGCACGCACACGCAAACTAGACGCACACATGCGATCTAGCGTGTCCTTTTCCCTCACCCTTCTCCCCAACCTGTGCTACGTCATGCTCTCTGTTGCTTCCCGTCCCTGTCCTGCCCTTTCATTTCATCGCATTGCTCTTGTCCTTTAACCCCCTTAAAGATTCGTAAGTGTCACTTAGAACCAATTTCTCCGTCCCTGTACCTATTTCTCAATTTCACCTCTCTGTATTCTGTACCTTTCTCCGCCTGTGCTTCCCGACCTTAAACCCTGTCTATGTTTCTTCAAATGTCAATTTCAAATGAGTGAAGCCAAAGCAAACCAGGCTTCTGTCTCTGGCCTGCTGAGGAACACACTTCTGGTTGATGTAATTACAAGTCACTGAATCTTAAATTCAAAGGGGATCTGTTATGCACTGTTGTTATTGAAAACGCCTTAAACAAAAGTGAAAGTGAATAATGTTCACCTCTCATGATTAGCAATGAATTGACCTCTTTTCACATTGTGCTCTTTAAACATCAGATTATTATTTGAAGCAGCACATTTGCAATAACGTCCGATAAATACACAGCCTGCAGTACTGAATCAGCAACAATCTCTGCTTTTGTTGGCTTCAGTGCTGAGAAGGGTTTGTTTTCCTTCCTGCCAGAAATAATGTGAATGTGATGGATTTATGGTGGTGGTTTCTTTGTTTTTCGCATATGGATTTATTCATAGCAATAGTTATGGAATGTAAGCTTTAGCTTTTAGCGCCTTCGCGCCCAGCGGATGTGTTTAAAAAGTTTGATTGCACGCTAAGGACGAATAAAACTGTAAAGGGGACTCGAAATATGTTGACAGGTCAACAAAGCCTCAGACGAGAGAATACAAATGACTAAATATGTACCAGAAAACTTTACATACGACAATTTTAAATGAGTGTATGCAGAGTATGCATTAAGTAATTTCATCATTCCGTTCTTACTAATAATAACTCCTGCTCCTCAGGTGTCGGCTACACTGTGATCATCATAGCCCTGTACGTCGGTTTCTACTACAACGTCATCATTGCCTGGTCCCTCTACTACCTGTTCTCCTCCATGACCAATGAGCTGCCGTGGCTCAAATGCGGCAACGCCTGGAACAGCGAGAACTGCACCGACCCCAAATTGGTCAACGGCTCTGTCATCGGCAACGGAACTACTTACGCCAAGTACAAGATCACCCCGTCAGCGGAGTACTATGAGTGAGTGATTTCTCAAAGTCTGAGTAATACGTTTATCGGAGTATTTACGTTTTATGCGACTTTGAAACAGTTGGAACCTCTTACCTGACATTTACGAAGTTTTTAACATTACACACTATCTATTCAAGCATCAGACCAAATGACCTATTAGGTAAATCTCGAAGAAGCAGTTGCCTTAATTTATGGTAAATGGAAACATTCACCATTGTTCAAAGCTTTGATCTGCATGTGAATACGGCCGCTGTCTTCCTGCGTTTATCTAGTTTACCAATGTTTGTACTATACAAGGAGTATACATAAAAAGTTCAAATGCACTCTTTGAAGAGCATGAAAAACTCCATCTGTTTATACTTCAAAGACAGCCAGTTCTTCCCCAGCTTCTATAAAGACTTACTGTGCGGCCCCGGAGGAAGTCTGTGAAGTGACTCGGACAGTAGACGCTACACGTGCCAGGCGTGGCGCACACCACGAATACACTGAGCATGCAATGCGGAAAAATAATTTAGCTCGTTAAAGTTTCACTCCCGTTCTGCTGCGCTGTCTTGTACCGTTTATTTAATCAGGATCCCAGGCCGCTTTTAAACACACACCCCCCCCCTTTAGAAATTGAATATCTTTTTAGAATAAGCAAATACTTTTACTTAACAAAACGAGGTCAGCATTTGCGTCAGAGCTTGTGTATTGCGTTACGCTTTCCAACAAGTGAAGTGATATTGCTCAAAGAGCTGACATTGTGCCTGAAGAAGGCAGAGGGCGGGCGATTTGGTCCAGGTGGACGGTTACGCCACACTCTGGGGAAGAAATAAAATCAGCAGCTGTGCATAGACAGGATATTAGGCTCTGTTGGGGACAATTTGTCCTTCTGCCTCCGGCTATAGCTTAAAGCGCCGGAGCAACGCCAAGGCACAGCATGGGGGGGGTGCACGGCCAACTGAGTCAACAGTCTCTTGATTCACCTGCTACAAATCATCTTGAGCCCACTGTTCTCAGTTATGCTGAGTGTATAGTTTGCATGAAAACAGGGAGCATTCTTTCACACTTAGTTTACAACACAGCTGTTCGGGCTCCCAAGCTCATATATTAGCTGGTTGATTGCCCACAAGTCAGAGTACAGTAGGTTTTCCATGTGCGCACACGTCCAAACTGTGCATGTGACAGGGACAGCAGCCAGAGGACTCGAGTGGTCGGGCGAAGGACGAAGACAGGCACGGCCTGGTGCATAGATTGGTGGGAGGCAGAGGTACCAAAAAGGGGTCAGGCGGAGACGGAATCCAAACATGTAATCAAGGTCGTAGACTTAATAAAAAAGTAACTGGACTTGGGAAACACGAGGGAGCCGGCGCCCTTTGAAGTCGGTACGAGTCGAACTGGCACAACACAAAAAGGGGAGGGTGAGTCGACGGGACCCAGGTGGACACAATCGGGATGGGGACGCTGAAATCCGCACACTGGGAAGACAGGAGGACAGGCTATTCAGGACACCTGAAACAATAAGGGAGTGTAGAGAAAAACTGCATTATATTAAAAACCAAGGCAAACGACAAAAGTTACTGAACTTTAAACAATAATTTAGTGTGTTAAAAGGAGCTACTTCATCAGCATAAACATGAACAACTCCATTGTATTCCCCTAAATGATACATTGAGGTTTAAATTCAAAAGATTCTAAAACATGACACTAAAAAATGAATAGAGTAAAAATCATTGCAGAACAAGCTGGTGTGATATCATGTGACACGACTTGTTTTCGAGGATGTGGAGTGGAAGGCATGCAGCCAAAAACACTGCTTCTGCCAAAAGACTGACCTGGAAACAAGACTTTCTGGACATTTGTCTCTGATTTAATTGCAATATGCAGCCCCCACAGATAACCAACCCCCCCCCCCCCCCCCACACAGAAAAACTGCAAAAATCCCCGCATTGTGTCTATGAGCTCTATGAGCAGAATAGAGCAATGCTGTCTCATTGGTAAAAGGGCAAACACATTATGGTGGCTAGATTATCAGATCGTCAAACAGCAAACAACAACAAAAAACCCACACATCAAAGAGTACAGCAAATGTGTGTTCGAATGAATATTCCTGTCCACATGTACAGTTGAGATAGACATTTAGGGTCCATAGTTCATATGCTTTCTTTTTTTCATCTCAACAGTTAAACAAATGATCGGCACAATCCCGCAAAGCAAAGTATTACATGTCAATTGAGAAGATTGCTTTTACTTACTCACGTGCAATTTAATACATTTGTTTGAATTACATTTAAAAGCTACATTTGTTATTAATTAAATGAATTAGATTGAAATAAACCCCTGAGCTCATTTATATACTTTTTATACGCCCTATTTCTCATTCTTTAACCAACATTAAAGACCGGGCTGCATGTCGCCGTGCCAGCTTAAAGTATACAGAGACCAACTAATGGCAACGCTGAGTGTTAGGAAAGCAGCGTAACCAGCTCGCTGAGTGACGATAAGAGTAAATGTGTTTAGAGTAACTGGGCCTAAGGGACCTGGATTGATGTAGAGAGCATTTACTGGCAGCGCACTATCGGTGCTATCAGACGAACAAGGAGGCCTTGAGGCATTACAACAGAACACCAAAACGAGGCCCTAAGGTCGGAGCACAGACTCTTAATTTTCTCTGCCAAAATAAACGGATGTCTTCACGCCGCTATCTGCGTCCCCGAAGACCTTATGGCTTTGGATTCATCGTCAGCCAAAGATAAATAAATGCGGAAGAGGAGTTTCACAGATCCTTTGGAAGTCTGAACATACTTCAGTTTGCGTGTTTCCGAGGGTGTTTTGTCTCGGGCCCGTTGCATAAGCCAATATCAGATCAAATACAGTTCCTCTGTTTATCAACCAGAGCATCACATGCTCACTTAATTGAATCTTTTTTGAGGACAAATGTGGGGGGGAACAGAGGTGCTTTTCAAAGAGTTTCAGAAGATTGTGGATATCCAAATAAAATACAAGTCGTTCCTGGTTGAAAAAGGACACTTTGAATGCAAATACTGGTGTTCTGCAGCTGGTTGAAAAAGCAGATGACCGTCTGAAGGTCTCGTAGTCAAACTGAAGGTTTTCTAAACGGTATCATGTTCTCTTTTATGTTTATGTTACGTTGTGTCAAATTTAGGAGATTGGTCAAGTTACGTTAAGTCATTCTGTGAACTCTTCTCCAGTCGTGTACAACCTAATAGTTCTCAACAGCATCTTATCTCCACAATCCTCCTATATGTTTTCATTGGCAACCATCATGTTTTCCCCAAATGATGTATATATTGTAGGCGTTTTAATATCTCAAATGGCTTGGAGAATAGTTTATGTAGTACATGTGGGTAAGAGGGAATCCAGGTTCGGACTGAGCTCTGAAAAGGGAACCACAAACAATTGTTTTTCCCATTACTCTATATACATTTAGGACATTTAGATAGAGATGGAAGAGACAGAATTTCTTTAGATATTATTTAATCTACGGTAGTGAAGGGATTCATTTGCTGTAATTCTTCAAATTAAATACTTTGCCCTGAGATGAACTGCGGGGACGTGACATTGTCAGTTTGAAACTGTTTGTTGAAGGTGGAGTGCTGTAATGCATCTGATTAGTTATGTTTGATTAGAGTCTCTGCCCAATACTCCCATCCTCAGACACCTCAGGCACACACAGTCTTTGCTGTTTTGTTAACTCATCCTGCTACAAAGAACTTGTGTGGGACGATCTCTGACTTTTGAGATGTTGCCAAAAGAAATATTGTCCCGTTCTGTGAAACAACGACAAGTTATGATTGGTGCCGATTAGTGTTTTGTTTAGAAGATCATCGCTGACAAAAGTATGTTCCTTACTTCTGTTTATCCTAAAGCTGTGCATTGTGATAGCATTTTATATTTTCTATCTATACACTACATTGTTTTTTTGGATTTCACATCCTCCATATATCCTGCTGCAGACGGGGTGTCCTGCACCTCCATCAGAGTCGGGGCATCAATGACCTCGGCCTGCCTCGCTGGGAGCTGACCTTGTGTCTCGTGGTGGTGGTCTTCATCCTCTACTTCAGCCTGTGGAAAGGTGTCAAGTCTTCGGGGAAGGTACTGGCCTGCGCGCTCCACAACAACAACAAAAAACACTGTTTGCTTTCTCTTCTTCCAACATGTACACACAAGTGTGTAGCTGTGGTTCTATAACAGACAGACTGCAGCACGGAATAAACTGTTGTTATTGGGTCCAAACAGTCCAGAGGCTGTGATAAACATTGTGAAGACTCAAGACTCTTCCCCCATTTGCATGTTTAAGTTGTCAATATATCACAATGCAGAGCTTTTATAATAGTGCAGCACATTATTACTTTATTTAAAATGTTGTATGGCTACTTAATAAGATGGGTGGTGGGATTTTTTCTCTTTTCATGATATTGACATTTGTTTCTCTATTTGATCTGTGTGTGTGTGTGTGTGTGTGTTCATTCAGGTGGTGTACATCACGGCCACCATGCCGTATGTGGTCCTTTTCGTTTTGCTGATCAGAGGTATAACTCTACCTGGGTCAATGGACGGCATCAGGGCCTACCTCCACATTGACTTCAAGCGCCTCAATAATCTGGAGGTCAGAGACGGCGCACATACACGGCTACTCGTAATGTGACAGTCTCATTTGGCTACGTGAAACGCACAAACCCACATAAATATTAAATAGGTATCCATGGAATCACTAATGAAAATCCAGGAACAGTTTTTGCTTCCAGTATGAAATGGAGGTAAAAAATTACCTCTGTAGAAATTGTAAACTTCTTTCAAGTATTGTTCAATCCAGAACAATGTACATTTAGTTGATTAAGGTGCCATTTAAAATGAAATAGCTGATAAAGCAATATAGTTTGTTGTGTTTTTGTTACATATCTCAAACCATTCAGTTACTCCGGTTTTCACTTCCTGAAAGCTAATTGAAATATTTGGCTCACCTAAAAATGCGCCGATGGTCCAAAACAAAGATGGTGACCACCAAGAATTTGGGTCCGGAAACCAATGGGTGACGCCACAATGATTACATCTACTTCTCATATACAAACGATGAAACAGACCTTGAGATTTTTGTGTCATTAGTTGTTTCATGTTAACCCCGTGGGATCTATCCAATTAGGGTACTTTGGAAGTAAGTACTGCGTCTCTCTGTGTACTTAGAAAACCTTCTTTCTAGGATCACTGTAATATCTCAAACTCTGGAGGCCACATATACCAACTGCTGGTATGTAAACAAATTAGCATACATATTTTCAAGATAGCCGACTTGCACATTTTGCAAACCAGAGCCACATGTTTTCCACACAGCTTAGTTAGAATAATTGAATCATTAATTAGCATTTACATTTAACACTTTTCTTACAAGTGTTCTGGGTTTTCTTTGATTTTTGCCGCAGGTGTGGATTGACGCTGCCACACAGATATTCTACTCCCTGGGAGCAGGATTTGGGGTGCTCATTGCTTTCGCCAGTTATAACAAATTTGACAACAACTGCTACAGGTAAGAGCTGGCAATTCATTTGTGTTTTATGAACACAAAGTCCACAACGAGCTCATAGCAACTTAATATCCTGCCGTCTTTAAAGCAGCCTGGCCTTTTTCAGCATGTAACTGAATCACGAAGCAGCAGAAGTGATGCTAATCTGCTCATCTGACCCCCAGGGCCAGGTGTTAATGGGGCAGATAAAGCGCAGGCCAGGAAGCAGTTTTTTAGATCATAGCCAAAGGCCGCATGTCGGTGGTTTGTCATCTGCTGGTCTTCTTCAGAGCAGGCAGGAGGATGTGAGCTTGCCTTATCTTTTTAAACATTAATAGGTTGCAGTGGTGCGGTTTGAGGCAAACACTGCTGGCAGAGCAGCAGTTTCATGTTTGCAAATGTCCAATACCCAACAGACAGAACACGTCTTGCTGAAACCAACAGATCTCTAAAAAAAGGAGGAAAAAAAGTTTATACCAAAATATTATCTCCCATAAAAAAAAAAAAAGTGAAACAGACCTCCAAACTAAATCAGTGCCGTACTGGAAGTTCTAAGCGTTATCGGCCCTTCCTCTCCTGTCCTCACCCATTTCCTCCACCTTCTCAAACACAAACAGGGCCCCCCCCCGGCCATCCTCCCCTCCCGTGTCCTATTTAGAGGTAGGTGGGTGGAATGCCGGCAGGTGGCATTCGCATTGTGCAGCTAATGAGAAATATCTGAACTAGATTAAAGGTAACAGCCTGGAAGAGGTGGTGCAGTTAGAAGACTAAGAACTGACCAGACCTTTGTTTGAATACCCACACAGATGGAGGAAATCTGCATAAGGTATAGTGCAGGGAGTGCGCAGCAGTGACCTACCTGTAAAATAAAACATAACCCCCGGGAACCAAGGTAAAACATTTATCTGGTTTAAATGTTTTTCTTGACTGGTGTTTTCTACCAGTGCGATATGGAGATGAACATTTTTGAAAGTGAGCTACATTTTTTAAACTTAAATGTAAATCTAAAATTAAAATCTCATAGTTACCATTTACAATAAATTATACTTCAAAGAAAATCTTGAAATAGACAAACTGCAAAGGGAATGGATTATCTTCAAGCGAAGAACATAATTCACCGTGACCTGAAATCTATTAATATCTGTGATATTCTAACATATTAAATCACTTCTGAAAATAGTCCCCAGACTTAAAGTAAATAAGGCTTATGTTTTTTCATTAATATTGCCGCAATCCTAGACTGATAAGCTTCAGTTCATAAAATAGACTAATTCCGTCTTACTCTGTCGAAAGAATAACTTGTCCGTAATTAATGTCTTAGTTTTTCATATAAATGCTTTTAAGCGAGGCACAGGCTCTTGACCAGACAAACAATACAAAAGAATAGAAACCATCTGGGGGAAAGTATAGCTTCATTTTCAGGTTTCTAATCCCATTGTGCAGAAGAATTGCCAGGGTCAAGTTGACTCTGTTTAGTTTGTCAGACAGCAGCACGTTAGTGGCCACAGAAGGGTACGTTAACAACAGATCAAATGCAACAAAGCTTCAATTTCACCTCAATATTTGCTGTTAAACAAACTTTGGCCGACGATCAACCCGTGAAAACCCAGAAAGATATCAAGTTACACGTGGCTCCAGTTTAAAAAAACAGCCAAATGAATGGATACGGGCTCAATGTCTCTTTTGACAAGAGACAGTTAGTGACTCATTGGCACAACTAAAACTGAAAACACAAATGCACAAATTGGTAATCGGACATTCATCGTTGGACAGTTGTGGAGCTGAGATGTTGGAGATGCACATGTAAATAAACCCAGCTTTCTTTTGAAACTTGTCCTTTGCTGTTATGTTTTCTTTCTCCAGGGACGCTCTCCTGACTAGCACAGTGAACTGCATCACCAGTTTCTTCTCAGGGTTTGCCATCTTCTCTGTGCTTGGATATATGGCTTACAAACATGGGGTGAAAATAGAAGACGTGGCAACAGAGGGTAAGTCCCGGGGTCTTTGACAAACACAGAAAATATGTTGTAGTAAGATTACAGACACTACTGCACCTCACCACTGCGTAAATGTGTGTATCAAACCTTTTTTTCTACCACACTGTTTGGTCACGTTAGTCATATTTGCACTTTGTATGTTGTACTCTTTAAAGCCATAACTTTTGTTTTTCTGTGTGTGTGTGTGTGTCTGGACAGGGGCAGGATTGGTATTCATCATCTACCCGGAGGCAATTTCTACACTCCCTGGTTCAACATTTTGGGCTATTGTCTTCTTCATCATGTTGCTGACTCTGGGCATCGACAGCTCGGTGAGTCCACATCTCTCCATGCGGCTCATAAACAATTAAATATACAAATATATTTTAGCATTTCCAAAAACAAATTAATTAATTACAAGAATTAAGTTGAGTGGTGGTATATTAGTGATGAAATAGTGATGAGTATACATTTTACGAAAGGTTGAAAGACTATATAAGCATTTATACAGCAATTTACAACACTAAACTACAAAAAGACTTATTGTCCCTGACCAAGGTGTGGTTGTCCTTGTTCTAAGAAACAGTTCTTTCTTTACTGTGCACGTGCAGAAGAGAGCCGATACATTGCACATTAAACAAGAACAATTGAATAGTGAAAATTTGGTTTTAGTTAAGTGACATTTGTTTTACTTTTCCTTATAGCAACATTTACAATTACAGCTCAGGTTCAGTATTTAAAACACACTTAATTACATAATTTACAATTTACGATAATAAGTAAAATGATTTTTCAGTGTGGTCAGCATTAAAGTGACAAAATATCCTGCTGCAACGAGAACGTCTTTCCTTGAGGTTTCAAAAGCCAGCCGCAATTGAACAAATATCTGGCCAAGTCATTAGAGCACTGAAACAGAACCGTTTAATACCCTGTTACGTCTCAGCAGATGTCTCGAAGCACGTAAATTATCCTCCCAATCCTTTATCAAGCAGATGAAATCAGGCGCGTGTTAGTTTTACACCGCGTAACGTGCTGTTCCATGTTTTTGGCTGTACTTTGTTGCTGTGCGCTCTGTAGACATGTCTGAATGTCATGTCCCTCTCTGTTTGTGTCCGCCAGATGGGCGGCATGGAGGCGGTCATCACAGGCCTTTCAGATGACTTTAAGATCCTCAAGAGAAACAGGAAGCTCTTCACCTTTGCCACAGCCTTTGGAACTTTCCTGGTTGCCCTCTTCTGCATCACGAATGTCAGTATCAAGTTTCAAAGTGCCACATTAAGCCCCCGTACTTGAATAAAGTACATGTCAAATCCCCACTTTCAACACAAAATCCGCAGATATCATGTTTTTCGTGATCAAGCCTTGTATTGTTTTGTGTTAAAAGAACAACCTTTAGTGCAAGGTTGGCTTTAGCACTGCATGTAGTGTATTATTCAGTGTGGTGGTCAAAAAGGGATGTCACAAAATTAAAGTTCTATCCAGGAAGCAAATGTTTAATTTACTCTCTAGTCCCTATTTATTCACATGGATTCACCAAGGAGACACGCTTAGATGTCTTACCTTTATCAAACCACTGTTTAGTGAATGATGCCTTGCTCATGGATGCTATGTGTCAAGATTTTACCACTTAAGTCACCTCAAACAGCAAAGACAGAGATGCAGTGCAGTATTAAAAGCTAAGAAGCCAAACTAATCTCTTCCTTCTTCTGTGTAGGGGGGCATCTATGTGCTGACCCTGTTGGATAAATATGCAGCAGGAACTTCCATATTATTTGCTGTCTTGTTCGAGGCCATTGGAGTGTCATGGTTTTATGGTATGAAATTCTACAGCACTTTGGCATTAGACCCTTTTTTTCTCCAAATTACTCAATGTATACTGTGTAGTCTAATTTCAGTACACACTTGCATTTTAAAATAACCTCACTTTTTTCACATTGATGTTATGTTGTAATTGCACTTGCCCCGTTAACCTTCGATCTGTAACTTCTCATTCTCGTGTCAGGCGTGGACCGCTTCAGCGAAGATATCGAGCGAATGATGGGCTTCAAACCAGGTCTCTACTGGAGGCTGTGCTGGAAATTTGTCAGCCCAGCTTTTCTGCTGGTGAGTGTAATGACAAATACATTGACGTATTTGCGTTTGGGATAATGCCGGATCCTAGACACTAGAAATTGGTTGTCTTCTATTAAATGTTATCCATAAAAGCCTTCCGGCTGTCTGAATTTGGCTGATTTTCCCGAAGAGGGATAATGTCTGATTAGAGACAGTTAAACATTGTTAATCTTCGATCAAATGTTCTCCACAAAAGCCTACCAGCTGTATCGAGGCATCCATTCTAGCAGTAAATATGAATTCATGCAGTTATTTGTCACAGGGAAACAATTATCTATCAGAATCAACAGTTAAGTAAAATGTAAACGTAAAACATGAAAAAGCATTGGTTCATATACCATTATTTCAGACATTTCAAGAAGATTTTTTAAAGCAAAAATGATCTGGAAAGTGTGTTTTAAAATATGTTTAAATTGCTTGATATTTGTTAACATTATTATAATAATTTGCAGATGTATTTGGCAGACAAGATATTACTCCAATGAACACGCATTTGCACTATAAAAAAGTACACATTCATGTAAAAAGTCTTCAACTGATTGGCGTGCAGCATTTACCTGTGTCCTCTCTTATAGTAGAAACAAACGTGATGAGTAATGTGAGTCAGAGAATAATGACACAACATCCCACCGTGTCAGTTATATCCCACTTCAATGCTTTTCCTGTAGCATCCACGGATGTGCGCTGCAATTATAGTAATGACGTGACTTCAAACATTGCAAAACCTTTGAACACAAACAGTAACATGCGTTGCGTGTGTCTCTGTCGTCCCTTCTCTCTCTCTCTCTCTCTCTCTCCATCACAGTTTGTTGTAATAGCCAGTGCTGTGACGTCGTCAGGCCTGAAGTATGATGACTACGTCTTCCCTAACTGGGCGAACGTAGTTGGTTGGTGTGTGGCCATGTCCTCTATGCTGTTCGTCCCCTGTTATGCCATATATAAATTCTGCAGCGTAAAGGGAACATTCAAACAGGTCAGTGTTTGGAGATTCTCACTTTTGTTGAGTTCTGTTCTCCCACTCGTAGCTCCGCTGGTGGTGAAGTATTTGTCGTGGTGGAGAGCATTTGTGATTTTTGTTACTTTGCAGTTTATGTGTGGTTACGTCGATAAAATAGGAAAAGTCCACAATTTTAAGGCCGTTGTTTAACTTAAAACTGCAAACTGAGACTTAAATGTATGTAGATAATATTTAATCGCTCCAATAACAGTTGCTTCCTTCGTATGTTGGCACTAGTAGAAAATACAATGTTTAATTATATTGCAAAAACGCTGCTGGTATAGACAACCAGGTCAGCAATCCCTGTTAGCAGTTAGCTATGTCAAACTAACTTGTAGCCAATCGAATATCAACGCCGCTGTTCTCGATTTTCTTTTGAAAAAGGGTCATGTGATGATAGGATTGTGACAAATCAGGGAAGGTCACATGATGAATGCTAAGACCCGATCAAGTAGGGAACGTCGGTTTCTACATTCAAAATATTAATGCTCTTTCCGCTTACAAAACCCGTCTTAGACGCACCTTTTTAAACAATCTAAACAATTTAAACAACACATTAGGGCAAAGTATATATATATATATATATATATATATATATATATATATATATGCTTTTATATACATATATATGCTTTTATATACAAGTAGCAAGTTGCTAAGAAGGCATCCTTTATATTCTTTCAAGCAAAACATCAATCTGATGCAGGAGGGAACTCTCTTATTTCAACTTGATGGCACTGGCACAGTGAAAACCCTTTCTGATTAAATAAGCACTTTAAAGCATTTTTAATCACAATCATTAAAGCATAAGAGAGCTATTTTTATCCGTCAACAGTTAACCAGTGTCAGCTTTACTGTAACAATTATCCCCTCCCAGTAGCATTTCCCGTTGGCACTCAGGGTTTAAGATTATTCTCAAGCTCCCAAAACATACTTTCAATGGCTATCACATTTTGCTGTACCAATGGTCATATCAATGTTTGACATGTGAGAAAATCTCTTTTTAATTAAAAATAGTCATTAAAGCGTAAACACAAGACTTTAGTGTTTATCTCCTTATAGAAACCACAATCTCCCAAGTTCTTGGTAAGGATTTCTGAAGGATTTCTCGGTCAACATATTCTCTGTGGAATCAAAAATAACTTTCCCAAATATCTGAATTTAGATTCTTACTTTCTAGTAGGTTGATGTAGGTTGCTCTGTACCAATATGCCATTGTAAAAAGTAACTAGGTCACTGCCATGGGCCCAAAGGCTCTTTGCTGATGCCCTGAGTTGAAGGCTGAGAGTCAGCAGGCAGTGAATTGAAGAAGAAAAACGTACAAAGTGTGGGACTCCAAAACCACAAGACGACCTTGAGCATGCAGCTATAACTGAACACCTAAAATGGTATCAGTTTGCCGCTGCAGAATAACAAATTAGATGTGGACAGACACAGAGGTGCACACTCACCCATGGATGCATCTTCTGGCCGCGATGAAAACAGTAATAATAACACACAATAAAGGGAAATCGTATTTTATGTTCGCCTAAATGAAAACGGTTGCTTTGAGAGAGAATTTGGGAATGATGTGTTTGTGTTTTTACAGAGGATAGCCTATTGCATCACTCCAGAACATGAACATCATTTGGTGGCTGAGGGAAATATACGGCAGTTCACAGTAAGGACATGTTTTTGTTATACTTATACATACTTTTTGTTGATGGTGTGAATTTAAACTAACTGAATGGCTGAAATCAATAAGGAATGGAACACATTAAATTGTTTGTGAAAAGGAATGATTTAACATTGAAGCATGTTCCATTACAACTTAAAATACATTCTACTTTTCATGCCATTATATGCCAGGAAAAAGAGCATGCAATATAATTGCGACTTGTGGTTAAACTGGAGTAACAAACATTCAACGTTAAGCTACAAAACAGACTCTTGTTTTACAGCTCAAGCATTGGTTGGCCATTTGATGACTTCACCCACAATTCCCTCGTCCATCTTCACATCTGGTGTTTGGAGTTCCTGTGTGCCACCAGTGGTCACAACACACGAGATGAAGAGCAGGCTCCAACTTCGTTCAGCAGTCTCTCCCCGTACATTTAATACCCAAGGCCTTTGTTGACAACAGTAGCTTCAAGCTTTCAAAAAATCTGAACAGGCATAAACTCTGAATCATTCAACAGCTTCAGCTCAGAAGGGAGGGACACTTCGTGGGGACAAAATACACACTGTTATTTGCCCGTAGGGAGAGTTTTTTTCTTTAAAAAAATATATACATATACTGCTATAATTAATCATTACTGTATAATTTGTGGTAGGACTATTACATCCTGGAAGGAACATACACTAAAATGAACACAATGTTATTAACTTTTATACTATTACACAGGAAACCCAAAACAAATACATTTTCATTTAGTTTTAAAGCTTATCATTTATTAATGCATTAATATTGGAAGAAGGTCATTGTTCTTGCCGTTCTGTTGTCAGTGCCTTATTAAGTGAGACACTCCATGTTTATTACACGCACAGGAAGAAATGAAATAAATATTATTAAATGACTCAGGAAGCCACCAAATCAAGCCACAGGTTGTGGAAGGCAATCTCACAATTTGACTTAGTCCTTTAATACTCAAGTCAAAGAGCTGGAAGTCAACAGTGAAGGAATTTTACTATATTTTAAGTCTTATAATGCTTTCATGGCACATTACATTACAAAAAAAGGGAATAATGCAAGCATCACTCCATAGTTTTAAAAAGACTGAGGCAGGTCTCATCCACCTCTCATTCTTTGAAAGGCCGGACTCCCCAACACCGCCTTAACCTCAAAGAAAGACGAAGGCTGAACCTGGTCAACACCTGGCTGCTTACTGGGGATGAAAACAATACAAAATAAAAATGGCGTCACTGTTAGTTTTGTATCATTGTTGTGGGGCTTTCACTTTACACATGTATTTCTGTACAGGGCTTCTGGGGAGTGTGAGAGGCTTTTTTCTCCAAAGAGACCGAAAGGAAGATAGACAGAGTATGTTTGTGTGCGTGTGTGTGTGTGTGTGTGTGTATTGGGATTCGTTGCCAACCACACGGCGTGCTGTTAGTGTGCAGCAGACGGAGGGGTGACTATCGTCAAATGCCTCTTTCGTGACACAATATACCATCTTAACTGCGCTTAGATTGTTATTTGAAACATATATCGTGATGTTCTGTTTTTTCATCACCAATATGAAGTGCCAATATGTTCCTTGAAGAATGTTTTTGATCACCTTACTCCTCATACCTCATCTTGTGTTTTCAGTTGGGTTTGTTGATTTATCAGCAGAAAACCTCTGGACCAATTTCCATGAAACTGATGGAAAGATGACGCGTGGGCCACGGAAGAACCTATTACATTTCCGAGCAGATTGGCCTCGGTGAAGGTCCGTGCTCTTCAAGTGCACTTCTAATTTATTTATTGGAATTCAGTAAATTTTGAAATGTTAATTATAACAACCCCTTACCGCAAGGAATAAAGCCAAGAAGAAAAAACAGCAAACTGGAATATAGGAGACAATATAAAAGTGTATTCTTTTGTTATGTATAATCTTGTATTCAAATTGTTTATAACAAAACGTGAATGTAAAGTATTTTAAGCGTAAATGTTCACTGTTACAAAATTGTGTTTGATGTAAAACTAAAATGAACTATGTAGAAAAAAAATGTTCTTCTGTGTAACCCAGGGCTACTTTGTCACATGAATGTGAACTAATGCACCCTGGCTTTTCTGGACTATGTTTACAAAAGAAAATACTGTGTCCAATACCAATGTCTGTTGAATGTTAGTGACAACTATCTATGGAGAAGTCCGAAGTATTCACACTATGATAATAAACACTTTCATCTACACACACACTTGAAGGCCGTGTACTGTGATTTAACGAGCACACTGGCAGCTGAGAGCTTTCCACTGGGGCACGCTCACATAAACCAACATGCACAAAAAGCCGGCCCGGGTGCATGAACGGAAAAAACACACACAGAGGGACAGTGAGGTTAATCTCTCCATATGTAGTAATAATAATAATAAAACTAACAACTGAATTTAGCACCTTTCAATACAACTTTACAAAGTGCCTCACAATGAATGCATACAAACTAAGAACAAATGAAGTGAGAATTACGTGCATGTAAATCAGTACGGTAAATAATCACCACCTAACGAAGAGATTTTAAAAGACTGACAAATTCAGCTTAAAAAATAAACAGTCAATGGTTAAAATTAATTCTAAAAATCACAGGTAACCAGTGCAGGGCGGCTTGGTGTGGTCACTTCTCTTCGTACTACGGTTAAAAGCCTGGCATTGTGCACCAATCTGCAAAGGTGCCAGGTTTGATGAGGCTTTACAGTAGCAATGAAACTATTGTGTTGTGACATAAGGTAACATCTATGTGGTAAACAGGAGGGGACCCACTGTAGAGCCCTGAGGGACCTCACACTAGAGGGGAGCAGAAGAAGGGGAGGCATCCTCGAGCATTATAAAAAAGGACCTGTTCGACAGATTAGACAGCATGTAGATTTCACTATAGATTTAGACAGTAAATATTGATTTGGTGCATCAGTCATGTTTAGAATGTTACATTAGCTCATTTCAAAATAGCAAATGAGCAATAATGCACTCTGAAAAACCAGAATGAACAGGATAAAAAGAAGGTACTGAAGGTTCACAAAATAATTAATAATTAATAACAAATAATCTGGATTCTACTAAAACATAAATCATAAAGCTATATATGGCTGGTCAAATCTTTTGTTGCTGCCACTGGAACCATTGGAACCATTTCACCTGAAAACAAGCACTCCATCACTTGTACATAAAGCGGTCCTGAGAAGTCAAAAGGCCTAACGCCACAGGAGGAGTGTCTTCAAGTGGTTAATTTGCATGTCAATCCATTAACTGATTTTTTTTTCATCATTACTTTTACATATAAGCCGTTTTTTGGGAAAAAGTTCAATTCTGCTGCATCACCCAATCAAATTGTGCGGAACAAACATTCAAAATGAACACCAGAGTGTACAACAACATGTGTAAAGGCTTTATGACCCCATTTCAAACACGTACAAGTACATTTTAGTTATCTTTAACTTCACCCAAACACTCAGTTACTGGCCCGGTTGTGCAATGGTTGCCATTGTCATCGTATACCAAGAAAGTCTGAAGTTCGAGCTAATCAATGTACATGGTTGCCTGTTATAGTTGCTGTGACTGGTGACCTATGCAGATTGTCCACCAACTCTATAGGCTCCATGCAGAGGTCTCTGCAATTGCAGAGGTCGTGAACTTGTCACTGGCGTGTCACAATGAAAATCACTTGTCACTGGCGTGTCACAATGAAAATCACTTGTCACAGTGCGTTGAAAATATTAAGTCAGATGAAACTTGTTATCTGTTAAAGCTGCTTGCCATACTTGTTAGCTGCATTTAAAGCCCACATATACAGGTTCAAATGGCAGACTGGGCCAACAGAAAAAAAAAGAATAAAAAACACTGGTCTCGGCAGATGTCTAAGGGAAGATTTGAGCCTATTTCTGGCAAAAAAAATGGCCAACACGGAAAAAGAATAACATACTATGTTCAAAAAAGAGAAACGATAACAGAAAAATTACAGCAGATGGGGTTTTATTTTGCTATCAGAAGAGAAGAAGCCAGCTCAGAGGGGACCTGTAGGCGTAACACTACAACAAATTACACTACAAAAGAAAAGAAAAGGAGTTTTTAGACAGTAAGAGAAGAAACAACATTTTGGGACAGTGAATAACTCAATTATGCAAAGAACTTAACACTGAGCTCAAAAAGAAGTCTTCATTGGTGTCTTGGTTAGAATGCTTATTTCATCAAGTTTAGTCACAGAGTAGTGACACACCCGGGGAAATCTTTTTAAAGGCTCTTTAGTATAACTAACTACGGTACATGCTGAGGCATCTTGAATTTACCTCATGTTGGAACATTATACTTCTGAAACAGAATTCCAGAACAGTGTGATTTTTAAGTTTTTGTTCACAGAACAGATTATTGGGACAATATATTTTCTAACTGGAAATAACACGCACCTCTCATCATCTCCTTCTTCCTTTTCCCACCAAGTTCAATGAGGAACACCTCCACGGCTAACAGTCGGCTTGTTGTGATGTTTTGAAGTTGAACTTTATGGTCAGCGTTTTCTATCTTGTCTCAGCCGTGGATCTTAATGCCTCCAGTTCTACTTCCAAGCAGAAAAAAGGTCAAAACCACAAACTTTCAGCAAATTTGTTTAGCCAATAAAAGTCAAGCCTGGCCACCACAAACTGGTTCTTAATTGGCAGCTCTGTGCAGCACTAATGTGATTGGGGCAAAGGAGAGCCATTTTGAATGTGCCTCTTTAGACTGAAGACTTGCTCTATACTCAGAATCCAATTTCCAGGGAATAATCCATGTGACTGAGAAGTGAAATCCCTCAGTGGTTGGCAGAAGAAAACGCACGGAGAACATCCTGACACAGAGATCTGTGAATATTGTGTTATTGAAAGGTTGGTTATACGATATTCTGTGGCAAGGAAAATGTTATTGCTTCCTTGAAGTTATCCTTCCGGTAACTCAATTGAAAACTGATTCATTGTATGGCATAAAATGCCATTCTTATGGGTGGCAGCAGTGTCAGATCAGTTGTATATGTTTCGACAATCCGATTGTGTCCTGAGATCAGTCTTATGTACTACAATATGAGCCCTTTGCTTCCTCACATATCTTTTTTTAGTCATTTAGTCAGAAAGCAGTGCCCCTCTTTGATACAGAAGTATTCCAATGTTTGAGCTTCAAAAATGATTTGCCGGTACTTTCATGAGTGTCATGCCCCAATTTTTTTATTCCAAATTGAATCTTATGATTTTGATTCAGCTACTTGTTTTGTTCAATGCCAAACTTATATGAAAACTTATATAATTTATATATTAAACTAATCTGCCCTACAGTGAGGGATTTATAAATGAGTCATAATCTGTCTATAACCCTAAAGCTAATTTGGACACTGAGCAGTGTGGTCAGCACTCCACAGAGCTTCATCTTTATTTAGTAGTAAAGGAAATAATCTAATGAAACCCCTCATTTTAATTGGCACATAAAATGTGCTTACATTCGGCCAAAGCTTGTACCTTTTTAAGATAAAAAGCGTATCGTTTTAGAGGTGCATATGCTGCATTAACCGTAATCTGTCCCTCTCACAACTGTTGCACCTGCCAATTTTTCTCCAAACGGAGCCACGACAGGATTATTTCGTACGTGCACGAACAAATATGAATGCTTCACACCGTTGGAAACACTAGTTTTGGCGGCAGTCTGCACATCCTAGTTTGAAAATCCTCCAAGTTACAAATTATGATATGCAAATTAGTCCAGAAAATGTGCACACCAAACTGTTCGCTAAGACAATACAGAATACGCTGATCTGAAGCCACGGCAAAACAACCACATAAATAGTTACCTTTGTTATTACACATGTTATCATGGGTGTGCCATTTTCGGAGCAGAGGCCATAAAACACCCTCAGTGTGTAACTTTCACACATACAAAATGCAATCTTTTATTTACCATTTGGGTCCTCTAACCAATATACAATAACTTGTTTCTATAGCCAAACTCTAATAAACCTGTCACTTCATTACTCTTACTCTTGAAGCTGACATATTTATCTGTGGAACGCCCATAGCTTGAGTAGACCACACATTCTTACATGCATGTGTGCATATGAATTCTTTCACAACAATACAAGTGCACACACCCATGCAAATACAAGCATTGCAAACCAAAAGAAACGGTTCTCAATGCGGTCATTGTAAAAAAGGATATCAATTCTCTATAAATGAAATATGTTGAAATGCCAGTCTGCTTGCACAGATTGAAACCAATTCTTTTAAGCAGATCGGCACATAACAGATTTTTCCTTGGAAAATTGGATGTGTTGAGAAGAAAGGGAAGTGAATGATGAAGATAAGCAGATGACGGAAGCAGAAGTATCCCAAGAGAAGTGCCAAGTCACTGTAGGCTTGGGGCTTGAATTTGTGTTACATTTTTTCATCCATTCCCATGTGAATAATTCTGATTTTATTTTCTGTTAACAATGAGAAGCTCTAATGAAAGGACATCTTGCTAGTTGGACGTCAGACTTCCCTTTTATGGTACACTTTGACGCAGGCCTTGGTCGAATGGACCACTGTTGGAGATTTGTCAGAAAAGGAGAACTTTACCTTTTGACATTTTTCAAAAAAAGTATCCCTGCCTTCTCAAAGCCGAAAACATACCACATCCGCAGTATAATCCATGTAGTTTAGTGAAAATTGAAAAAACAACTATACATTTATGTAACCAGTTCCTTTATCATATTATGAGCGATTACCAAATCCATTACATGGTCAGTTAACATTTCCAATGAATCCACACAGCAGAGCGACATGCACTTTCACTTTGCAGTCAAACAGAACAGAGATCGAGGCCGGTTAGTTGCTGCAATTTGAAAGAAAACTATGAAACTACTCACTCCCGGAAAAGCTTTGTGTTCCTAGCTACATATTGTTGGCCAAGGTTTTTGTTTACAGTTTCAAAATGCTAAAAAGTTCTGGGGTTAGATGATGTGCAACGGCTATCTACAAAGATAAAGCAACGCAGGATAGGGAAAACAAACATATCCTGTGGTGAGTGAAGGGGGAATGTTTGTTTTCAACTAACCCTGGATTAATATCGCTACCCCTTCTGATGTTCTTGCCCCGGTTTCCTCTCAGCTTTCTTCATCTCACTTCCGCTCTCTCATATTCTCTGGTTTTACCTTCCTCCTCTGTTTCTCTTTAAAGCTCTCATTTGTAATCCAGTTTGAGCTGGTTCCCAGTCTGCAATCTGTCATAGATGGAGTACGGTCCTGATTGTATCAAATCCATCAGCAATAGCCGTCCTGAGAGGATTGCATGTGATTGTTTGTTCTTGCGGGTACAAAATAGCTGTGCAACACAAAGCAAAGCTCTTGTGTGTGGCACAAATGATATAAAGTTCTTGAGCAGATCTGTTATGGTACTTTAATAAAGTTGTATACTGTGGAAATAGGCAAAAAACTATTAAGTAGAATAATAAACTCTTGCGGACAAAATAAAAATGGCAGTGAGGGGGTTAATATCCATGGCCATTTTCCTGTCTCGTTAACTCTTGATTACATTTGATCTGTTGTACAGAAATGAACCGGATGAGCACTACAGTTTTTAATATAATTTACAAAATCATTTTCTGGATTAATATTAGATTACTTCAAATAGTTAATGCTCAAAGTCTGCAAGTTGACCCAGATGCTGAAAAACAATTACATTTGTTGAACAAATGGTCACCTCAGGTATCAAAAAATAGCAATAAAATGGAATAAATGATGAAAAATGCATAAATATTATCTGCAGGTTGTTAGTATAGACTGAATCATTTGAGTGCGACATCATAGGTGGGAACTGGTATACTGTGTACTCTTGTGGCGAAGATCCCAAACTGTAAAATTTTCCTGGTTGAATTAGAGTAACAAAACCAGAAAATGATTGTCTAAACATTGTCTGAAGCCAAAAGCTTTTATGCAGGGTTCACCAGCAGGTCCCAATAGCCTCCTTCTTCAATTTAGCCTGCAGTCTTAGCATTTGGTGGGAAGTGGGTGCATCCCAGCCAATGTTATATGCTGTTTACAAAGAGGAAATCTCATCTTTATTTGAAACTAATTCCACTAGTCAGTAAATGGCTTTCTTCAGGCATCAAGCCTTCGACAAACCACATGCTGCCGTGACGAAGTGGCCGAAAGTGTTTGGAATCCAATAATCAGTCACAGGTTCCAACTCTACAATGTTCAATGTCAGCCAGAGAAACCCTCCAACAATAAAACAAAGCTCAAAACATTTTTGTGTTCTTCTTTTGAGCGTGTATCTTTACTGGGGGAAGCTTTGAGAGGCGTTGAAAGCAATATTCTTCAGGGAGTGGCACTGACGTGTTCGTGCGAGGTGTTTGTGTGCGTAGCTCAGCTTTGAACACCATGCAGCTCAGTCCGACCTTTGTATGCACAATTTGGCCACCGCAGTCCCTTTTACCACCAACATTGGGAGCTTTTCCTGTGACAAGGAGATCCCTGTTAAATAAAAACGTTTTTTTTCTGAATCTGTGCACATCTTTCCCCATTGGACAGCGTTTTAGGTGTTTGCCTTAGAAATATTGGACTGCAATGTGGTGACTTTACTTTGACCTGTAGCTCTGTGTGCTTCCCTCTGAAAAGCTTCAAGAATCAGCCGTGAACTGCACTTTATCAGAGGTGATAAAGATAACATTTTCCTGGACTACAAACCACACAATGTTGAGAGTTCTGCGTAATCAAAAGTTCTTCTGGTTTATGTCTTCCACCTTTCAATGAAGAGCAGCACACAGACGTTTCTCTAAACTCTCTCTAATCCAGATACACTCCAAAACTGGGTTATGCAATACATTATTTCAGACTGTCATCAGGGAACACAACCACACCCTCTCAGCAGGGCCATACCGTAATGCACAACAGACCATGCAGGTAGATTTGGTCTTGAAATTCAACTTTTTCCTTTAATATTCACTAAAATGCAGGATATTTTCAAGCCAAGAGTGTATTGGGAAATAACACTCACTTATTATCCCAGCAGCTCCCAAATGTTGTATGACAGATGTTGCATTTGTTTAACACCCATAATAAATCCATTTACAGGGAAATATTTTGGCCCTCCCGCCCAGAGATTTCCCAACCAGGCCTGTTTTCACTGTGGTCCACATTAACAGGTAGCAGTTTCTTCTGAATCCATTATTTTGTACAGTTGAGCGTCTAATTACTGCAGTTTTACTAACTGCAGCAGCGTAGGATAAACTCAAACAAGGATTGGACCCAGAAGCAAAGAGCTGTGACGGGCAGTTAGTAATGTGACTTATTTAAATTCAGTTCACAGGGCCAAACATCTGAAATAGTGAATACTAATTGGGGAAGTGAAAGCAGGTGGGCAGGAAATGACTGCAGGCCTCATGAGGGACAGGTGAAACTAATCTGGGCGGAGCAAACAATCAAAACTGGCGAGGAAACACATAAAAGCAGGATGTGAAATGAGGCAGGAGAATTGGCGAGATGGGTGCCAATGTGAATATGAGAAGACACAATATGAAACAAAGAAGCCAGAATGCTGTAACGCGGGTCGATTGGGACACGAGCGCTGTAACTAATGTCTGACGCAACACTGAAAAACAGGACAACTATAGTGAGTTTCTAATTTCTATATCGGACAAGTGGATCGGGTCAAACAGGCATATTTGTGGTAATGTCAGACGAGGACTGACATTAGCATTTGATCCATGTAGATGCATTTCCAGCCGTAACGTTGCGAATCAACTCTTAGCCTGTCCTGTAGCATCAGACCCTCTACAGAACAGCGCGCCGAATGCTTATTTATTCAAAGTCTATTAATATCAAATGCAGATGTGATAAACAGTATGAGACATGCGACTGACGTTCTTTTCAAACACGTACAGACAGCGAGATGTCATTACATTCATTGTGAAATATCATGCAGAACATTTAATAAGCTTGAAGCCAAAGCCCAAGGACAATGGTCCCATGTAAACCTGTATCAGTGTTCTCTTTTAAAGAAATGCACCATTGTTACCTCGAGGTAACTTGACAATATGTTGCAGCACATATGTGATACTATCTACAACCAACCAAGGCAGTCATCTGAACTTCTCAATTTGATACAGAGACTGATGTTAGTCTGAGAACAAGACCCAGACCCAAAACACTGAAACTACCAGAAGTTCATCTGAGACACAGCCCTACGGGTTGGTAAAGCCGCTTAGGAGACAATAAAATAACACGGCCAACTTCTCAGTCCCCATTGTTGCCGGGCTGAATGGCCTTCATTGTCGACCGATGCAGATCTCTAGTTCAATAGACAAAGTGGAAGGACCCCTGTGGCCACGTCAAGCTAATGATGGCGGCCAAAGGTAATTGGATTGACTTAAGTCCCCTCAGGCACAGTATTAGAAAATGATAATCAATGTCAAAAGACAAAGAGTGCTTAGCTTTCCCAACCAATTAGATTAAGCAATGTACCTAGTTACCATTCATTGAAAACAGAATAATCCTTTGTCAGAAAAGTAGTTTTTCAAGTTGTTCTTAATCTCCATGAAATTTCAAGTGAACAGGGGGATCGTGGGAAAAAATGGTTATAATAAAAGGTGATTTTACGTCACAATTTCCCTAAATCTTTGCCAATGAAATAACTATCTGCTAGATAAATTTACTAGTATATGGTTTAATAATTCAGAAGAAATCTTAAAAAGGTACAGAAATGAAATACAATACTAAGACTGGTAAGCAGAGGAACATGCCCATCAACATGCCAGTAAGGACTACAATAAGACTTAAGACAAACTCCCCTTTAGCCGTACAAGTACCAACACCAGTGAGTGGTTGAATCTACGTTAACGGTTTGATGGTAGAGGTTCTTCCACATCACAAATGTTCCATCAATGTTTGCATTAGTAAATATTGTGAGCCTCCGTTGAGACTCTTCTGTATTTTTTTAATTGTTAAAAGCCTCATATCTAGTGGGAGATCACTTTTATTTCCATGTGGATTATGACAACACCAAATGCGTTCGCAGTGATGTAAGGCTGCCATCTAGCGGGGGATAGTCAGCGCCGCACCATGTGAAAAAACAAATCCTAAATCATTCAGGTTACCAAATCTGGTGTCACATCTCTTCAAATGCACCATTGATACAGGAATATAGTATATGAGACAAGGAGATGCAGTATCTACTTGAGACAAGGAGATACAGTATCTACTTGAGACAAGGAGATACTGTCACCCAACCAGCACAGCTTAACTCTGGGCAGCTCCCAGTGTTCTAGTTTCTCATCTCCGTATCATCAGCAGTTCCTCGAGGCTCTTCCTTTGCCATAAACAAGTTGAACCTTGTGGACCTCATGTTTTCAGGGAACAGTCCCTCCTGCTCATGTCCTCCCACAAGGCTGAGTAATTGCGGTGGGGAAAAAAAAGAGGGGACGAGAGGTCCTGCCTGCCTGCTGTTCCCTGACCCTCACTGCGCAGCACGGCACGGGTTGGTCAATCTAAGAAATAACCTTATATGGTTGATTGAATCATGCGTATTGCAGGAGTCTTTTTTCACTTTAAATCCTTGTTCTTTCTGGAGCGGGAAGAACGTTACGACCTACAACTATAAGTACCATTTACTGTAGAATATTTATTTGTCTGAGATAATCATTTGCGTTGATGAGAGGGTTTCTAATCATAACAGTGTGTATATCCACAAGACCAAGATATCTCATGCAGAACAGTTTTTTTCCTTCAAGACAACGTCTCAGAGGGCATCGACTGCATATCGGTCTTTGACACCAAACACCTTTTCAGTTTAAAAAGCCTGCGCAATTGAAATGAAGCAGTAGTGAGATCTCAACTTGCCTTGAACAGAACTTCTTCTAATGGCAGCCTTACTTGGTCTTTGATGTCCTGCCTTTATGGTTTGAGTAGCTACTATTCTTGGAAAGAGGAGGGTAAACTTCCCCCTCTGAGGTCACTGCGGAGTCTGTCCTAACTGCTCCAACAGCTGGACAGGTCCTAACATCTTACACAAATCCTTCATTTACTGTCATACATTGAATGATTTAGTGAATAGTCATGGGGTCAAAGGTTAAGCTGTTGTGACATATGGAATCTGGGATCATTTTAGTTTTCTCTTTCTAGTTCCTGCTTTTCTACTCTGTGCTTCCAGTTACCACAGATTACTTTGACCATTTTCCTAACTGCCACGTAGCTGTGTGTGTGTGTGTGTGTGTATGTGTGTGTGCTTTGGGAATGGCCGGCTTACACAGAGGATGGTCTGTCTGGACCTTTGAACGGACAAGGTTCACGCTGTTGAATCCGTGTCATCTGACATCTGACACAGCCATCAGAAAGAAAGTCACGCCATACTCTTTCTTCAGCATGAAGTGAGCAACCACCTTCCCAAAGTCCATTCACATCCAGTCATCTGCATCTTTCCATCTTTTACGTGGCTCAAGGATGAAAATGCTCACTCCTCCACTCTCAGCCGTGTCACCCGAGTCACTCCTACTTGAGAGGGGGTGGAGGCGGTGGAGGGGGGGGCGTCCGCGAGACCTCCAAACCCTTCTGTTCACACAAAAAGACATGACGAGGGGCCGGCCGGTGGGCGGGGAGTATGATAATAGCCTCTAGAGGAAGTGAGCACAGTGTAGTGGAATGTAGTTGCCATTAGTGGGACTTGAGCTGAGTCTGGCTAACAAGCTAGCCTGCTATGTTGAGTTGCTGAGCTGAAGACGCAGAGGACAGGGATGAAAACATGCCTCACTTCACTGTGGTACCGGTGAAGGATCAAGATCAGTCCAACTACGACAGTCTAGAGGGGATTAACTGGGTGGATTACAGGGACACTGGACAGGACGTCCCTGATCATCAAGACACTGTCAGCTCTGATGGTAGGTCTCACTCAACTAACTTTTTACTTAACACAACATGAAGTTTTGAACTTGATGAATGTGTTTGATAAATAAAAGTGTTTCTTTTGAGTGTTGGACTAAGCACAGCATGCTTTGTCCAGAGATCTCTCTGAACAGCTGTTTGTGCGGTTACCATGGCAATTGTCCAGCGCCAGAAAGCAGTATTCCCACATCAGGCAGGTCTATTATTTACAGCTCACTTTGGGTAGCGTTGGAAAAAACTACTTCAAATCATGATTATTTTTAGACCGGGGAAGCCTTTTAAAAATATACTCACGGACAAATTAGTAAAGAAGGGGGAACCGCGTGAGTTGTGAGAAACTAGGGGGGAAAACACGACGTGTGGGGGGGCTGTGTGGCCTGCTACGCAGGCAACAAGAAAAGACTTCCAAGTGCTTCCTTGCACAAAAGATGGAGATCTATTTGTGCCAAGAGGGAGTGTGGGGGGGGGGGTTGGCACCTCAACAACACAGGAGCCGATTTCTGCCTCCTCATTTCTTTGTCACAGCTACTCTCACTGTCACTCACTTGCATCAGCATGAAAAGAGGGTGGGGGCGGACGAGGAGGGGACATGGGGAGGACAAGGGGAAGCAGCTAGGAGTGCGTAGCCGCCGGGTAGGATTATGTGAGCGCAGTGCTCGTTTGTGTGGGCTGACAGAGTGAATCAACTGGGGGAAACCAGAGTTTTTAATAAAAGACACACATGGGCGCGGCTTCGCAACGAAGCAGCCATGCTTCAACAAGCCGGGCACAAACCCACACACTGACTGGCCACCCACTTATAGTGCCGCCATGCTGACTGCTGAGCTTCCTGCAAATGAAAAATGTGTCGGAGTTCGGGGCTCAAGACTAATCTCAGTTGTTTTTTACTGTGCTTATGAGCCTGCAGTAAGGGAATTAACTTATATGTGTGTGCGTGTGGACATGGGATGCACTTCTGTGTGTAAGTACATCAATGTGAGCCACAGGGTTCAAGTAAATTGACATTTGAAGCATAACAAGAAGTAATCAAAGCACATGTTGACCGATCTCTCTGGTTCACTACTGCTGGAATGCACGGAAATGACCCTTTAGAGCCGTGAAACATCGGATAAGCGAGGTAACACGCTTGTGGGTAACTATTTTCAAAACAGTGACCCAAGTGTTCAAAAGAAGCGGCTTGAATGGTTCAGATGTGAAATGAAAGCAGACGTCCTGATAAAACCCTCATTCACTTCCTTCCCGGAGTCTCAGAACGACCATTAATAACTGCATGGATGAGTTTATCCTGGGAAGGGGGAGAAGGAGGAGACGACTCAAGACTGTAGTGAGACTGTGGTAAATGGTGGAGCAAAGTGAAAATGCTACACCTTTACTTCTCACACACATGTGGGAACTCAGTAACGGCTCCTCTAGTCAATCGTTAACTCCGTCTTTGCTGTGTTTTTTTTTTTTTTTTAGAGAGGGTGACTGATGCAGACAGAAGCAAACGTTTTTAGGCATGTACATATTCATTATGTCTCCAACTTGAGTTTTACATTCAGCAACATGACATATTTAAGCAGTTTAAGTGTTTTCATAGAATGGGTGTTTTGCCATCATGGGAGTGGTGGGTTTGGTTCCATGGTTGATGTCTCAGCTATACCGTGACGTCTGCAGCATGGGGGAAGTGACACAGTGCGCCGTCTGTCCCCAGACTGTGAACTCCGGTCTGTTCAGCCCAGAACAGGATCAACACTGGTCTCTGTAACCCTCCGTTACTCCTGAGCAGGAAAAACTACCCCAAACTAAATAGCCTCATCGTTTCGGGAAGAAAGTTGGTTGGAGTCTTGCTCGTCTTTTTTTTTTTTTTTCTACCAAATGATGCTTATTGTTTGTCCTTAAATAAAGATGGCGTCATCATCCTTCCAACAGCTGGTTGAAATCTTGTTTTCTCAAATTCTAGTTTGCGTAGGTCAGGCGGTATCAAACGGTATACTATTCTAAAGCCGATACAAACTGTACTGTAGCAGTTGAGAGACATTGAAACTTAAAATACAGTATGTTCTTCCGACCGTGAGACTGCATTTCTCAGTGTTTAAATTTAGATTTTTGAGGGAGGATTTGTTTGGTGTAATGTTGTGCAAATATGTCTTTCGCTGCTATTGGCCTCAACTAAACAGGTGCTGAGAAACTGGTTATGTAGAGAATGCTGATGTCTGTTCCCGCTCGTCTCTGAGGAGATGGGGATTCCTGCCGTGCAGTCTACTGTGCCGCCCACCTGACCCCTGAGGGAGAAACACACTGTTAGGGCAGATATCCAGCGCTGTTGAAAGCGTTAGAACACATTCAGACCGACACACAAACACGTAACAACTCATTTAGAAGAAGTTTGAATTATCAGTTATGCTGTGATATCCTAATGATGAAGATCATTTCCTATGACTTGGCTTTCTCGGCTCATTCTCATCAAAGTGAGCAGCAGCCCAGATGTTGTTGTTTTCCATCATGTACCTCCAGTTCTTCTTGAGGATCCTTCATTTAAAGGCATTCGGTTAATTCCGGGTTTACCAAGCGCTCTTTCACTGCCTCCCTTCTGACACTGTACAGAGATCAGTGCAACAATAAATACTGCACTGTCCATTAAAACGTAACAGTTTAGTTTCTGCTATAGCACGCTCTGATTACAATACATACAATATAACGCTTTTGAACAGGATAGCTGACATGATAAGGGCATGAAAAGCATGACAATACTGCCCTTGTGATTCTGTGATGAAAAATGAACATTGTTTCCCCCCCCCCCAATGTACACTTCAAGTGCTATTTTGCGAGGACACCAGGGACAGACAAATCTACAGACCACTCTTTGGTTTGCTTTAGTCATTAATTCTACACCCGGAACGGTACCATTTAGTTTGATTTCTGTCTTTTTGCACCTCCTCCCGCTCGCCCCCTCCCTCGCCCCCCGAGGTAATCAGGCGTAGCTGGCGTCCTTTTCTTATCATTAGCACACATCAAAATTGACGTGTTTGGATGAACGGCTCAGCAGGTTAGCATTCCAGAGCTCTGCTCAGAAGCCGCTCCACATGGAGCACAGTACAGCTAACGTTGGCCTTTTGCTCCAGACGAACTACAAAACCACATACAGTTACAATAATAGTTTCTTACAATATGCCGTCTAACCATTTTCGTTAAAACATAACCGCATATGGTGTGAACATGTACATTTTTTTGAAGGGAGTAAGTCAAATAGTAAATAACTTTTTTGGGTGACTTCATTGGATTTGGATTGTATTTGACTTCATTGGATTTGGATTGTATTTTGCAAAGTGCATTGTGGGAAGGTACGTGAGCTATCCCTCGCCTCCCCCCGGGTGCGCCGCGCCCTACACCAGTTATAAATATTCCATGACAAATACAATACCTAACATTGTGGTATCCTGCCTCTGCAGGGCTGCACAGTACTCTACCTAACACACTGTCTGTTAGGTTGGCTCTGTATACATATGCAAACACATATTGACCAACTGTGCTTTTCTCTTGTCACATTTTGGACAATTTATGCTTGTAATGAAAATGAGGATTCAAATCATTCAGACCGAGCTGGACTATTCCCCTCATGTCAATACTCAAAAAAAGTCACGTCAAAGTTTTAGGTGTGTCCTAAGATTGGTAGCTCGTCCACTATTTCACCTTACGTAGCTGGTTGGTGAGTACATCGTTTGGACAGTGAGAGTCCGGAGTGGCCGGGAGCTTTTGGAGGATCATTTTACAGGCACAATCGAGTGGGGAATTGGGAATACGTCGACCCAAAGACCATTTGACCTGCTGCCAAGCAACTGTTGCATGATGTTTGCCTAACCCAGTAGCATGATGACATCTAACTAAGGGCATGCAGTAGATGTAAACGCACAGCAAATTATACCCAGAATCCCCTGAGGCACGAGCAGCCGTGTCTATAACCGAATAGCGAAAATATAAATCTCTAGATAGTTAGTCAGTGGAAAGTAAAAGACATTCATCCTCTTGCTTAATTTCTCTACCTGGAGAAAGCCTTCTGTTAACGTGCAAGCCTTTGATGCTCTGGTGGTGTTAGTGAGCGCGGGGTCACAGGTGACCTGTCGGTACATGTTGCCGTAACGCCTCTGTGCTGTTCTGAGCCCACAGCACGACTCTTATGGGCCTTCATAACAAGCGGGTTGATCTTTAATCTCCTTTAATGAGACATTTAATGTGAGGTTATTAGCAACAGACCCCCACTGTCTCTTCATTGTTCAAGTGTCTTTTCATTTTGCTGGTCCAAAAACTATAATGAGCTGGAAGATTCATTATGTTTGGTTTTTAACATTAGGGCAGTTTTTTGGAGCACCACTTTGCAAGCATAACTCCTGCCAGACAACTTCTGAACGCATCAAATGATATGGAGCAACCGGCTTCTGCATTGCTCCAAAAATGCCAGACGTTCCTTAAGTTCCTCAGCACCTCTATCCAATCTAATGTAGTCCCCCCCCCCCCCCTCATTGCTGCTTTGTTGTTATGTCAGTTCACTGACAACAAGATGACACTAGAGGACAGTGTTGGTATTGTTTTTACTCACATCTCTTCTAGGGCATGACACCCTTCCAACTCAGTCTATTATAATTTAGCTCAAATGCCATAAATAGTTCTAGTTTTTAGATTTTGTTTTTAAACAAATCTTCAGCAATGCAGATATTTTAACACTGCACAATTAGTTTTGAAACATCCATACATCCAACCCGGGGAGTTACCACTGTATCGTCCCACCTCTCACCCCCCTCACGGAGCTCCATGTGTTAAATCAGACCCCTGAGTACTCACCCGGGGAAACCTAGTGTCCTGGATAGTAATCGACAATTCCCCAAGCTAGAGCACAGAGTACTGTGAAGCATTCTGCACGCAGCTCATAACTATGCTTAACCAGAGGGAAGGCAGCTGGACACAGAACACAGGTGAGTAAAAAATTGGCACTGAAGCTCAACAAAATCACTTACAAGCAAGCTGTTAAGGGTATTTTTCTATTTCATGCCTTCTCGGTAAATTGGGAGACTTTTTGTTGCAGGATTAAATTTGGTTGTGAGATGCCGTTGTTAAAGTTTACACGCTCTAATAAACCAAGATCAGGTCATTTCTAGGTAATGAGGTGTGTGAATGTGTGCGTGCGTGCTCCTTTGCCTGCAATAATTGCCCCAGGCACTGTGCACATTGCTGCTTGATTATTTTCGTCGAAAGTTAATGAGAGTAAAATCTAATTATATGCTTGTTTATCACCTGGACTTTGCTTTGTCGGTCTGTGCTGCGTTTGGCCCTTCACTGCAGCTTAACTGCAGGAGCGGTGTTCCTGATGTTCACTGTTACATGGGGATCATTGACATCTTAAAATTATAATTAATAGTGACATTTGAAAACCGACTGATTATTGAAAAATAAATTTCCACGGAAAATATCTTCCATTGTTCATTCATCATTAATTACTGTTCAAGCCAATGCTACAGGGCTGCTATTTAAATTTTTGATTGAAAAGGGTGACAAATAAAACACCATGACTTTTTTTTAATTGTTTATCCATCAATGCCGGTTCATCTCCATTTACACCGTGCATGAACCTTTTTTTATAAGGCTGTCAATAGATTTTAAGATGAATGAATTTCAAAAAGTCAGATTAATTAGTTAATCTCGATTTAATGGCGATTAATGAATGTTGTTATTGTAACAATGTTGATTTTAATGAATGTTTGTTTTTCTTAAGACAATATCTTAAAAACAATGAGTAGGCTAATCACTTTAGAACGCGTGCATTTTAGACACTGTTGTTTAATTGTTAATGTTATATTAAACACAAAACTACGTTTAAACTACGAACGTTTTAAAACCACGGTCTTTTAGGAGGACACCGTGTCCTCTGCAGACTGTGTGCCGCGCAGGGTAACGTTAGATGTTGAGATGGAAGTAGCATAGCAGCTAGCTTAGCATAGCACTAGCTTAGCACGGCAGTGCTTTAAGTGTTCCGTTTGCCACTCACCCACTTCTGTTTGACACGTGGAGGAATTCCTCTGCACAGTTCTCCTCTGGATGTTCTGCATCGGTTTTACTTTACTTCCAATGCAAAAAGCTCTCTCCATCTTGATGTAACTGACCGCAGTCAACTGAAGTAAACAAACAAATAAAATGTTTTGTTGCATTAATCACGGCCACATTAATCGCATAGATTAATGGGTTTATGTAATTGTGACTTTTTGGGCCAATACTAGTAGTTCCATAGTTGATTAATGAATGTAACTAGAAGTAAACTAAAAGGGACACAGCATTGAGTTTGAGTGAAAATATTAGATGCACTTCTGATCTTAAAGAAGCATTGTTTTCACCTTATTAGAGAAGCGTCTGACATTTTGTTACAGCAAAAAAGCATTGCGATAAAACATGGTGGTGCAGAAAGCTTGCACGTTTTACAAACTTTATTTTTCAGTAAAGCACATTTACTTGATCCCGCAGTTTATGTTACCAGCATACCTCCAATGTATGCTTGATTTATTGGTAGAATAATGTACATCCAATTAAGTTCAGTTTGTTCCCTGGTCAAAAAGGAACATTTCCTTTATGTTTTATTGTTGACCTTAACCAATCTATCCTCTCTAATAGGACAAGGGAATCATAAAGAAGACAGTCCATTTCTCAACAGTGCAAGTGCTGCTTCCAAGAAGAATGACTTCTATGACAGAAACTTGGCTTTGTTTGAGGTCTGTTTTTATTTCCCAATATTTCTGCCACATGATAGACTGTCAAACCCAGTAATATACACCCCCCACCACCCTCTTCTTCCTCTAGGAAGAGCTGGACATCCGGCCAAAGGTTTCCTCCCTGCTCAGCCGCTTGGTCAGCTACACTAACATTACCCAGGGAGCCAAGGAGCATGAGGAGGAGGAGAGCGCTGCGGCCTCGCGTAGGAAGACCCCCAAGGTCAGCACACGGTGCACAGCAGAGGAACACTGGGCCTCGCTGTTATGTCTTTCTCTTTTTTTACTTGAAAGCTTTAGTCTTTGGAGGTTTAGAAACCTTATCCTCCATCTCTGGATCTCTACTTGCCTCGCCATCCAAGTTCCAGTCCTGTATTAAGAGACGTTGATTGATTTGCTTATGCCTCTGCAGGCTCTACATTGCGACTGTATAGCTGTGTAGGACCTGAATACAAGCAAAGAGACAATCGCGTGATTGAATGACCTTTAAACAAAAAAAGAACACGCATCAATACAAATCGTCAATACATGTGTGTCCTGCAATGCCCTGCTCAATATCCTCCTCTCTCCCTTTCCCGCCTCTCTCTATCAGTCTCCCAACATGGGCACTCTGATGGGAGTCTACTTGCCGTGTCTGCAGAACATCTTTGGTGTCATTCTTTTCCTCCGGCTGACGTGGATTGTTGGGATGGCTGGCATTATGCAGTCCCTACTGATTGTCCTCATGTGCTGCTCGTGTGTTAGTATGAACACACACACACACACACACACACACACGCCACAGGCACATTCTGTACTGCTGTACTGTTAACACACATACACATGCACTTTCTGTACTGCACTGCACACAAGCACACACTACTTTGCTCTATTGTTTCTGCCAAAGATGTGAGCCAGCTTGCATTGGTAAATCAATGTTATCCAAATGGTTGCAGCAGAAAAAAAAGCAGATATTTAAAAGGACGAGTCATCAGAAAATTTAAAGTGTTCCCTCTTAACTGTGGTGCTAATTTTCAATATAGATTGTTGTCTCAGTTTCCTTGTTTTGGAAATGTGGATTTTGTGTGTTTTTAAATCATGTTGCTGAAGATAATCCCTTTATTTTCTCCTTTCCTTTACAGACAATGCTTACAGCCATATCAATGAGTGCCATTGCTACCAATGGTGTTGTTCCAGGTAAAACTTTAAAACCCTGCATTATATTTATTAAATAAGTCCCGCAGCTTTCTGTTAATTCTAGCAGTATTATTGATACTTCTGTAGCCCTTTCTAATTCATCTTTTTTATCGAGGTTTTAAATAGTTAATTATTGAATTGTCATTATTGGGCCTTCACCGGACTGCTCTGAATCTCTCTGAATGATGCAGAAGTTTCATCTTATTCCACTTGAGGGCAGCAGAAATGTACAGCTATGACTTTTTGTTCAGTAGACTTCTGTGTCTAACGCTTTGTTTGACTGTTGTAGCTGGTGGAGCATATTTCATGATCTCCCGCTCCCTCGGCCCCGAGTTTGGAGGAGCCGTGGGACTGTGCTTCTATCTGGGCACAACCTTTGCTTCTGCCATGTACATACTGGGGGCCATTGAAATCTTCTTGGTCAGTTTGCTAAAATCTTATTCTGAGGTTTTATTTCAGTTTACATTTATACGGCTATTATAATTCCTTAATGCTATTTATTAAAATAAAATATATAATGGATAACATTTCAATAAACTCTACGTTGCAATAACAATTCTGTTGTTCATTTATTTTCTCTTTAGAAATATCTGGTCCCCCAGGCTGCTATATTTCATGCTACGGACACCCTTGGGAGTGACAGCGCCATGCTGAACAATATGCGAGTCTACGGCTCTATCTGCCTCAGCCTGATGGCAGTGGTGGTTTTTGTTGGAGTCAAATATGTCAACAAGCTAGCCAGTCTTTTCCTGACCTGCGTCATTATCTCCATAGTCTCCATCTATGTTGGGGCTTTCAAATCCATGACTCATCCCCCGGAATTCACGTAAGGTTAAAGAGTGAACACGTGCCTCAAGGGAAAGGATCGTGAATTATCATCTGTTTTCTGTTTTGTTGTTGAATCACTTTTTTTTCTTGTTACCATTCTGGCCGTCATGTTGTTGGCTTACATATTGATTACTTTAATTGTGCCCTTGTTATTGCTGTAGGATCTGCATGCTGGGAAACAGAACGTTGGTGAGAGATCGCTTCGATGTATGTGCTAAGACTGTGATGAAGGGCAACACGACTGTCCCCAGTCAGCTGTGGGAAATGTTCTGTCTGCCGGGGAACATGAGCAGTCCTCAGTGTGATGACTACTTCATTCAGAACAACGTGACAGAGATACAGGGCATCCCTGGACTGGGAAGTGGGATAATTAGAGGTAATTAGAGTGATTTATTTGATTTTGTTATATAATAATGTTATGTTAATAATGCTCCCCATATGTATGCACACAGTATATCATTACTATACACATACATAAATATCTATAAAGGGGCAGAACAGTGACTAAGCAGACCCAGTCAGAACAATTTCCTTTTTTGACATTATGCTACAATTTCAAGAATCAATCCTCAAATTTCTACCCATAGATTTAGAAATGTCTTGCATCAGCGAATAACACAAAAGCAGGTTTTTTTAGTCCCTCCTTATAATTTGTTGCCAATATTTTCATTGTTATTCCTCTGTTGTTAGAGAACATGTGGAGCGACTACCAGCAGAAAGGGGAGATCTCAGAGAAAGCGGGCCTGCAGTCAGTCGATGCCCGCGGTGCCACAGAGAACTTTGGCATGTATGTGTCGGCCGACATCGCTACGTCATTCACACTTCTCGTGGGAATCTTCTTCCCATCTGCAACAGGTAAACAACTGGTCTGAAGTTATTCATTACAAACCTGTAATCATAAAGCGTAGAATAATAGGATTGTCACAAGAAAAGGTCATATATAAGGCAGATATGATTTGTGATGCAATAGCAAGCCATCAAATGCAAATTGAAACATAAGCCACCTGCTACGTTATATGATACACATCCTTTACACACAGTGGAAAAGTAAAGCTTTAAACCTCCTCTGATCCAGCCAGCAGGGGGCATGATTAAACCACTTTTACATGTCTTCTGTTTTCATCCACTTAAAAGGTATCATGGCTGGCTCCAACAGATCCGGTGATCTCCGTGATGCCCAAAAGTCCATCCCCGTGGGAACTATCTTAGCCATTACTACCACTTCATTTGTTTGTATCCTTATGGTGCTATACACAACTGATCTTTGCAGATTTGATTTGTATTGTGTCACCTTGAACTCCTTGACTGCTTGCATTCAGATTTCAGTTCTGTGGTCCTTTTTGGGTCCTGCATTGAAGGAGTAGTCCTCAGGGACAAGTGAGTTCACTTGTGTCCTACTGGATGTGATCATTAATAATGTGTATATAAAAAAAAAAGAACGATGAAAGAGAAGTTCATTGTAATACTGCACATTCAGTATTCGTTTTCTTGTAGGTTTGGAGACGCCGTTCAAAAAAATCTGGTGGTGGGGACGCTGTCCTGGCCGTCTCCGTGGGTTATTGTCATCGGCTCTTTCTTCTCTACTGTTGGGGCAGGCCTTCAGTCCCTCACTGGGGCTCCCCGACTTCTGCAGGCTATTGCCAAAGACAACATCATTCCGTTCCTGAGGGTGAGATAGTAGACAGTGTTCGAGATGAACTTGCGGCTGTGAGACAGAAATGGCTCCTCCAGACTTGACTGACATTACATTCTGTGTCATTTAGCTGACGCTTTTATCCAAAGCGACTTAAAATAAGTGCATTCAACCAGAAGAGCAAGAAACAAGAAAGTGCAATTTCCTCAAATAAGCCAATTTACAATTTGCTACAGATAAGTGGCATTATAAGTACAATTTAAGTGCTACAATTTGTTGTAATTTGTTTTAAAGTCTGAAGAGGTGTGTCTTTAGTTTGCGGCGGAAGATGTGATGGCTCTCTGCGGTCCCGGTGTCATCAGAGAGCTCGATCCACCGTTTCGGAGCAAGGACAGCAAAGAGTCGTGATCTAGTCGAGTGTTTTGCTCGACATCAAACACAATAACTTGAATGTTCAGCATAACCTTTTGTATGATACTCAATGCAGAGTTGGTGGTAATATTTGACTAGCGGCCTTATTTGAATATGACGCAGTACCAAACAGGAAGTGATTTGCATGCTTCGAATGAAGGGTTTTGAATTTATTTTAGGTGTTTGGTCACGGAAAAAACAACGGAGAGCCTACATGGGCCCTACTACTGACTGGTCTCATAGCTGAACTGGGCATCCTTATTGCCTCACTGGATATGGTGGCTCCCATCCTTTCCATGTAAGCTCACATAGATACGCATGCCAAGAATATGACACGTGCCAAGTGTAAAACGCACACACATTCCAGTCAGACGTTTCTTCATTTCCCAGTTTAGCCAAAGCCAAACACCACTTATGCTGTGTACGACTATGTTGTGAATTCTCCTTGTGTTTATTCATCAGGTTCTTCTTGATGTGCTATCTATTTGTGAACCTAGCCTGTGCCGTTCAGACTCTCTTACGCACACCGAGTTGGAGGCCAAGGTTTAAATATTACCACTGGTGAGTAGACTTCATTTAGGCTCACTTTTTACCAGTCAGATGGTCCTGGCCTCCTACTTGGAAATAACAACGCTGTTCTTGGTATCTCTTTATACCTCTATGGTTTAAAACCCACAGGGCGCTGTCCTTCCTAGGCATGAGTATGTGTCTGGCTCTAATGTTCATCTCCTCCTGGTACTACGCTATTGTCGCCATGGTAATTGCTGGGATGATCTACAAATACATTGAGTACCAAGGGTATGTCTCAAATCGAAATATAATTTGTATATTTGTCCTTTTGTCGTGTTGTGTCTCTGTGTTTCCGTTCGACATATCTGGATGCTGCTGGACAGCCGGCCACTTAGATTGCTGGGTGTCCCTTATGTTCATGTCTCTTGTCTCCAACTCACAAACAGAGCGGAGAAGGAGTGGGGAGACGGAATAAGAGGACTGTCCCTTAGCGCTGCACGTTACGCCCTGCTGAGACTGGAGGTTGGACCCCCACACACCAAGAACTGGAGGTACAGCTACCTGCAAAATACTATAAAAGGGTTTTTCACAGCACAGGGCATCCCACATTGTCCCCCCTTGAGACTAAACAATGGTTCACATTGTTAAGCAGTCAATTTAATAAAAAAAAAAAACATCAGATGGAAAAAGCTGCATGTTTTCAAAAAAATCCAGTCAGTGGTATTAAACAAATGTTCATCCACCCACTACAATAATGGTCTTGGAGAATGATGATGCTGATATTAAAAAAATGATCAATATACGATGTATTTACTACCAGTCCTGGTCAATATCGATCCACAATGAGTAAATGCCATCTGTTATGTATTTACTGTTTTGGAGGTTTGGGCCAATCATTTTTTATAATTCTATCATTGTTGTTTGGCCTTTCTACTGAGATCGATGCTTATAATCCACTCGTTTTAAATGTGATGACACTGACTAAACTTGGGTAGTCTTGAACATTTAGATAGTGGAACGAAGAATAGAATGCAGGCAGTATGTCAACAATATGTAAAGTAAGAACTGAAACTGACTTTTTTTTTAACACCGGGACAAATTTGGTAGAGATGAGACAAGAGTTATCGTATATATTTAGGCCACGTATATTTTGTCTGCACAGCATCTGTTACTTTGTTTCATTTCATTATGAAGTTAGGACCGCTATTAAGATGACCTAACAAGCTACACGTATACAGCAGATGTGTTTTTATATCAAAACTATATGATTGCTGCTTGACACCAGTTTTTATCACCATACCCTCAATGACTAATGACCATTTAGTAAATATTGTTTTGGTAGATGAATACATGCATCATCTTTCAACAGGGATGCAAAGACAAGCCTTTTGATCCGGACCTTTTAGCTCCCATTGAGTGTCTCTGGCTCTTCTCCACCACAGACCTCAGCTGCTTGTGCTGTTGAAGCTCGATGAGGACCTCCATGTGAAATATCCTCGTCTGCTCACCTTCGCCTCGCAGCTGAAGGCGGGAAAGGGTCTGACCATCGTCGGCTCCGTCGTCCGGGGCAACTTCCTGGACAGCTACGGGGAAATGCAGGCAGCTGAGCAGGTAACTCCTAGAAAGGGGTGTGCTGGCCGTGCTCTTTACAATGACCACCTTTTGTGATGTGAAAAGCACAATGAAGCCAGTAGTGGATTTACGATGAAGGTATTGTCCTTTTTAAAGTATTTAGTATGGTTTGTACCAAATATGGATGAGCTGCTTACTCCTTTTTGTGCTCGTAGACTTTACAATTTTTCCCTCCAGGCCATTAAGAACATGATGGAGATTGAACGAGTCAAAGGTTTCTGCCAGATTGTGGTGGCTTCTAAGGTGCGTGAGGGGATTGTCCACCTGATCCAGTCCTGTGGTCTGGGGGGCATGAAGCACAACACTGTGATGATGGGCTGGCCTTACGGATGGAGACAGAGCGAAGACCCTCGTGCCTGGAAGACTTTTATAAGTAAGAATTGCACTGAAATACTGTACAGGACAACTTAAACGGGCCAATCAGCATCTGCAGTATAGCACCCTTATCAAGTGACTGCCATACAAAACCAATGGCATAATGTCTACAGGTATTCCAGTATGTTGTTGTCAAAGTTAAATGCCAGCTCACTATTGTGGATTTAAAGATGGAGCAATAGTGGGGGTTCAAAAAGCTCTTTTGCATATACAATTTCAATTATATTTTGTGTTTGTTACTGTTTGCCCTCTGCATAATGTTAAGCTGTTGGAAAATGAATGTATACAGTGGAGTTAATCCCCATGACTCCACATCTCCCCTCTACTCAGACACAGTTCGCTGCACCACAGCTGCCCACCTGGCCCTGATGGTGCCCAAAAATGTGTCCTTCTACCCGAGCAACCACGAGCGCTTCACAGATGGCAACATCGACGTTTGGTGGATCGTCCATGATGGGGGGATGCTAATGCTGCTGCCTTTCCTCCTAAAACTCCACAAAGTGAGACTGCAGATCTCTTTGAGCTCCAGTCCAATATGCTACTTCATATGTAAACATTCCTTTCAAACTGTCAATATAACATTTTTTATTATTATTATTTATGTGACTCCAGGGTGTGTTTCCTGAAAGCAATCCTAGTCGCATGGCGTTACCTTATGGCTGTATTTGCCTATTTGGATAGGTTTGGAGGAAATGCAAGATGCGTATTTTCACTGTAGCCCAGATGGATGACAACAGCATCCAGATGAAGAAAGATCTGGCCATGTTCCTGTACCAGCTGAGAATAGAGGCTGAGGTGGAGGTGGTGGAGATGGTGAGGATCCCTCACACACGACCATAATTCTGCGCCAAAGTGAAGACTTTCTTGAGGGTTTTTATGGCTAAAGCCAGAACAAAATGATGCATCTTAGTGAAAAAAACAGATGCTCATTATAGCAAGATACCGCAGGTGCGATTGTTTCATACAAAATGTACTTGTGATTTACTCCCATTTCATTGCCACTCCGTCCATGTTCAGCGGAGATGTACGTTTACGATGGACTGACCACTAAAACCTTGTTTTTCAAATTGTAGCATGACAGTGACATCTCAGCATACACCTATGAGAGAACATTAATGATGGAGCAGAGGTCCCAGATGTTGAGGCAAATGAGGCTGTCCAGTGCCGAAAAAGAAAGAGAGGTATGTTTTTTTGTGTGTGTGCGTGTAAAATGTATTCTTGAAATTCTTGGAAAATTGTCACTCGACACCGGTGTAAAAAACAAGACATTTAATGTTTGCAAGCAGAGAGACACATATACAGGTCATGTGCCAAGCCTACTCAAAGATCTTCATCTTCAGAGCAGAAATATATAGTTATATAAACATGCTATAACGGGAGGGGAACTCTGGGCAAAACCCAGGTGCTGGTAGTCGACCTCGGATGTAGATGATCGTCTTTTGCGCCACAAGATTATAAACAACGACACACAAACATCTTGATAATCAGATGACCCAGAACACCATGTGCCTCCTTGTGAAAGAGAACAGACTCTCTGACGTACCAAGGTGGAACATTATTGCAGTTTTTTCAACAGTTCTTGAAATATTGTAGAAAAATAATAAAAACATACCGCACAAAGAAATACAGAGAGACTGCTGCGTTTCATGTTGTGAATTTAACCTGCTCTACTCTAACTCAACTGTTTTATGACACCGTTTTAGTTACACACAGTATGTTAAGAGCCTCCTTATATTCCCAATGGCCACTGCAGGCCCAGCTGGTTAAGGACAGACACTCCCTGGTGCGCATGGGAAGTCTGTACTCCGACGAGGAGGAGGAAGTGGTGGAAGCTCCCCCAGAGAAGGTTCACATGACATGGACAAGAGAGAAGTGTGAGGCTGAGAAGAGGAACCGAAGCAATGCACCCGAGAACTTCAGAGAACTCATGAGCCTCAAACCGTGAGTTGCCAGTCGACGCTTGCTTTTAAAATTCTAAAAAACTAAACAGAGTTTCTTTGAGCAAAAACACGATTTTCTCCTCGGTCTCGCCTTCTTGTGGACTCTAGAGATCAATCCAATGTGCGGCGAATGCATACGGCGGTAAAGCTGAACGAGGTGATAGTCAACAGGTCCCATGATGCTCGACTAGTGCTGCTCAACATGCCGGGGCCGCCTCGAGACACCGACGGAGATGAGAACTGTATCCTTTTAACAATATGGAATAACAAAATTCCATAACAAAAAAGACTATTTTGTGTTGCAGTACACGTACCAAGTGTACTTCGGCTGGTTTTACTTAACGTGTATTCCAGACATGGAGTTTCTGGAGGTGCTGACTGAAGGTTTGGAAAGAGTGCTGCTGGTCCGAGGCGGAGGTCGGGAGGTCATCACCATTTACTCGTGATCAATTATAAGCTGCAGTAAGAAGTATCTGCCTTTTTATAAGAATGCATTCCACCTGTAGAAAGGATGCAGCACCTACTGGTTACACGCAATGATTTGTCACTTCAGTACAAAAGTTTTGTTGTATAGAATCGGCACAAACTAGTGTACGTAAGCGCCTGTACGCTTGCAGCTCTGCCATTCTTTCCAAAGGAAATCTGTCAATTATTTCTCCCTCAGAAAGTAATAATTTTAGTTTTTTTCTAGAAGCGCATCTCTATTTATTTATTTATTTTTTTCAACATTTCCCAGTGAGGTAAAGAAAATGTTACAGTGGATAATGAACACAGTGCTTGACGTTGGTTGTGCTGTAAATGTAGCCTGCCAGGGATCATGAAGCAAGATGGAAAGAAAAGAAATGGTCTAATTTATGTTTTTTTGACAGATAATTTAGTTGTTGTTGTTATGAGAAGAAAATGTATATGACTGACTTTTAAACTGCTACTTTTATACTTTTTCTACAGACCTGAAAACCTTAACAGCACCCAGAAAAACGGCTTAATTTACTTAGTCTTTAAGATTTCAATGAAATCAAACCACAATTTGTATAGTATTCATGGTCAGCATTTTTTCTGTACTAAATATTCGATATTTCCACACTTAATAGCAATTGTAAATATAAGTTCTATATTATAGTTTTTATTATACGAGGCAATGTCTGTCACTTCTCTTAAATCAAAACAGGTTGGAGAACATTTTGGCCAAATGCAATCTTTCCGTGGAAACTTTCGGTTGGCAGTGTTTTAGTGAAACCATGAATATTTTAAAGACCAATGAGGCCACAAGTGCCACATTTTGTAGAAGTTAAAAGGAGTTCACCGAAGCAAATTACCATCAACATTCCGTAATCTTAATGGAAATCTTCACAGTGATGTTTTATGCTGTTCCAAATTCCAGATTTTGTTACTTCTACAGAATGTGCAACAGTTTTCTTTTTAACGAGCCGAAATGTTCACAGAAAAGGTTTTTTTTTTTTTTTAAACCTGCATGATCTTATTATTCTCTCCAATCAACAACAACCGTGGCATAGTTCTATTCCTACCCACGGGTCAACAGTAAACCTATAACAAACCTTCAAGCAACTTAAATGTGCCATCTTAACAGCTTTATTTATAACTCGTATTATCCTTCATGTCGTACGTTTTCATAGCAATAATGTCAGCAAACACATAAAATCTGTAATAAACACATTTGAAAACAAACAGCAAAGAGCCTTGTCATTGTTGTTCTTTAAACGTAAATGGGTTGTAATGTATATACACAGAGGCAGATTTCAGATTATTATTAATATTATTTAAATATAGCTATTAGAAAGTATACGTGTATACTTACAAATGGGAATACACATAGATTGATGCTACGAATAAGAGTATCTCCTCATCTTTACTGACCTGTGAAGAACTGAGGTGGCCCAACAATTGATACAGCAATATTATTAAGATCTTATTTATAGTAGAAATGATGCATGTCAGATGCAGCTGCACAGAGTTTCTAAACATTCACGCAATGAAAACGAGGCTGGAAATCAGAAGAGCCATGACGGGGATGAGGGGACCTTTTGTTTTGTGCTGTGCTGTGGAGGACACACTCCGGATAGAGGGTCCTCTTGGCCTAGGGGGTCTGAGGACCAGCCTGCATGGGTTGTGCACCTCCTCTAGGGGGATTTGGACCTCACTGGGGCGTTTCATACTCAAATGATCCCGGACCTGGGGCCAATATGGCGAGACAAGAGAAGGGACTTGATGAGCACTAATGTAATGACACAAACCGTAGACATTTTCCACCAAACAAAAAGCCTTATTTCCTTAACTACAGCCCAATCATTGATTATAAACCTTACAAGTTTTCACATACCCTCCATTCACCAGGGAAGGCTGTTCTTTAACATACAATAGAGAGGTTTTATAGCTCACCCGCTCCACTTCTTCAAAAACTCGCAGGAAGTTGTTTCGAAGGACATTCGCCAACTCATTCTCAGTCCAGTTCCTATGCAGCAATTCCTGGATTAGGGCGGGATACTTGGACACATCTTCTAACCCCTGAGGAAATCTGTAAACAAAAAACATTTCAATGGCCACCGTTCTGGATGAAATCTTCACGCCTGTTAGAAGTAAAACGTTATTGATTTTGAACCATTTTCTGCGCCTGTCGACAGCTCAGGCAGCCAAATTGCTGATATCAGGACAGGCTAACAAAAGCAAAGCATTGATCTTAAGACTGACGGACATAAACCTGTACGCAACTGGAACAAACTTTGTTTTATTCAGCTCGCTCTACAAGGTGTGTATCTGTCGATCCCCACTGATCCAAGTCGTACGGTGGATATGGAGACTGGCTGTCCCGTAGTTCGTCCCGTTGTCGCTGTGTTGCAGTAGAAAGTCAATATTTCTTACCTCACAGCACCTTCAAAATCCCCTCCGATTCCTATCGACTCGGCTCCAATCACCTTCTTAATGTGATCAAAATGATCTGCAAAACACGGGTTTGAAAAGTAAGTCACCTGAGACGTAAGAAATACAAACTACATTTTCCCCTCAGGTCAAAAAAACAAGACTCTGCAGGAATGGCTCACCGGCCACGCGAGAGATGTTTGCTACGTCGCTGCAGGATATGAAATTGCTGTGGAAATTCACCATGATCAACCCATGTTTCTTTTTCTGAAACACAAGACACAAAGTGTCACTGGAATTATTAGAGAATAAGAAGAAATATCTAGAAGGATTAGCTAAAATAAGCTATCTATGAAGTGTTCATTTTGTTTCACGTGCACCAGTTGTAGCATCAGATACATCAGGTAAACATCCTGTTATGCCGGTCTTATCTCAAACCCTTGGCTGTGGTAAATAACACAGAAATATCTTGCCGGCTCAAGAGGGACCTGAGGGGCCAGAGTTGGGTCGGCGTCGGAAAGGAGCTGAATATTTTAATATTTGAACAGTTCTAATAGCTGAAAGTGTGAAGGAGTTGAAAGGTGCAACGGAAGAAATAGAAGAAGAAGAAGAAGGCGGAATAAAGATTCGAAGAACAATACTTGGAATGCTTAATGCATTCCAACAAATATAAATGAATTAGTGACTGGATTTAATCAAGGAACTGAACCGTTATTAATCGTGCAGTGATTTGGGTTTTTCTCACCAGATCAAGCAGCAGCAAGTCAGGTACGTTGCGGCCATGGTTGCAGATGGAGAAGGAGGATGAATGGCTAAAAATAACTGGTGCCCTTGAATGCCTCAACGCGGCCCAGGCAGTGTCCCAAGAAGTGTGGGAGAGGTCCACCAACATTCCCAGTCTGTTCATCTCCTCCACGACGGCCTTAGGAAATCACATTGAAAAGCCATTTATGATGGAACGACGGAAGTAGAATCAGCCGAGGCACACCACGCATGTAAACACTGAAAAAGATTGCAATCAAGGAAGTACTCAAATGCTGCAAGTATGACGGTCTTGTTGGGTTTCTCCCTTTAATTCAAACTGAATTCACGGTAAATGTTTGAATGCAAAAGACAAACAGGCTTTGTTAAATGTGGTAAAATAAACACTTCTGCCCAGTCATTGTTATTACTGATGCTGTAATATTACGCCTACCTTCCCAAAGTGTGTCAGGCTGTTGTTATGTCTTTGATAGACATGATACAGTTTTGAGGATGATTCTGCCCTGCATTCAAAAAAATAAGATTTCCATGTAAGCGTTGTCTTGTGAATCTCCCACTGCCATCAAATACATCCAAACGCTACAGTCAAATGTGACCTTCTAAATACAATGATGCAATCCGAATGGGTCTCTTTTTCTTACCAGGGTGTGTTGCAGGAATGCGTGAGCGTCATGGAGCGCACCCCGAGCTGGTAAAACATCCGCAGGGTCGGCAGGCTGCTGTCAATGGAGTGCCCCCCCTCAACACTTATTAGACAGGCAATCTTGTGTCTCCTCTCAGAATCCCTCAGCTCTGCAGGGACGGACACACATTTGTTTCACATACCGTACGCACACCTTCCAAAGTGGACCTCTCCATTGCAGTCCTCACTTCGAGTAATGACGGAAAGATGATTTATTACTTTCCTGTGTCTCTTTGCAAATATGGACTGCTGTTTAAGACATGACAGACATGCTAGAAAAATTGATCGTAGATCAAAGAACGGTGGTTGTTGTTATGTCCATTTGCACTAAAAACAAAACTAGCCCACTCATTTTTATAGCTGTCGGTGGTCAGCTGTTAAACTGCTCGGCTGCCATGTTGAGGGTGTACTTTACCCTCGGCGGATGTGACCAGTTCAAAGTCCTTGTACTCGGTGCACATGCGTATGACCACATCTATTTGCTCCAGGGTCAGCCTGACGGCATCCTTTTCCTGGGCCCCACACAGCACGTAGACCGCAAACATCTGACAGGGAGGGGGGACGGGTACACAACACAAGAGAACCAGGCAGATATTTGAGTTACTGAAGTTAGCAGATGCTGTTATTCAAAGACTCCTCTCTGGGGAAAGCCTATTTTGTAGAACAGATCAGGGTCAGAAGGGAAAGACCTGATCTTTTTATTGTTGTTGTTGTTGTTGCCATACCTGTGCCTGCACATGGCCTGCTTGGAGTCGGTTGATGTCGGTGGCCACTTTGCTGATGTTGTGAAGGTCAACTTGACTCAGCCGATTGTTGTGCAGTATCCTGAGCTGGAGAGCCAGGTCGTTATGACTGACCGTTGGAAAGAAGAGAGGGCGTAAGAAATAACGTCAGAGATGGAGTTTCCATTCAAGCCATTAATGCATTTCCAGTATTTAGAAAGGATGTGCAGAGGAGACAATTCGCATGATTTACCCGTCAATGACGGGATATTTGGACATCAAGTCCTCCGTCCTGTTTCTTTCAGAGTATCCAGATATAAAACAACAAAGAGAGGAGAGGACCACAAGATGTCCAAGGGGCTTCACCCAGAACCCTCTTGAAGCACTCATTACACATTTCCTGGAGAGCATATTCTGAGGAGAGAAGACACGTCATTGCCTAAACCTGTAGCACGCGAGCCTTGCATATGCTGGATTTAATTAATTTAGGCGGGGGAACTCCCTGCAGAGATACGAGCCTTTTTTGGAGTATTGCATAACAATGGCAGTGACAATTATGAACAAAACATGATGGCATCATCATTGAAAACGTCCTGTTTTACTTTGCTTAGTCTTACGTTACACCATGACTGCTGAGGTTTAAATCCCCCATGGACTGCTGGGATCGCGTATTGTAAATTATTAGAACACAAATGCAGTGAGAAGTTTGGTACTTTTAAACCATGATGTACTTACCTAAAAGAAACTTGTTGACCACCTGCATTAACAACCGTATCTACAGGAGGAACTTTCCAGCTCTCCGCCCCAGTAAAATGAAGAAGAAACCTTTCAGAATGTGACTTATGTGCTGATGCATTCATATCCCGTCGGAAATTAAATTTATTAGCCAAATCCTACGTGTAAAATCAATAACCAAATGCTACCAGTAAAATGAATTGATTCCTTATCGGACTTTAACTTAGTTGCTACTTATTATACACTTGTATTTCTAAATCCTGTACGCTTCATTGGTTTTACGGCGAAGGTATTCTACGGTGGCTACACATTTGATGAATAAGATATGAGAATTAACGAGGTGTTCATGAAGGCACCGCAGAGACCCATGCCTTTCATGTTGCCACCTAGCGGACAAACATTGTAATCGCCCCTTAATTAGACTCCGGTCCGTTTAACTCATGCTCCCAACGTTTTAAAAACGTTTCAATGTTTGTAGTGATGTCTAATTTCGAGCTACCATGTTCATGTTTTGTGAAATTATTTCGTAAGGAAAAAACAACACTTTCAACAGTTTCAAAAAGATTTCCGCCCCGATGCAATGCTCCAAAAAAACAAAACATGGCATTGGGACACCAAATGGAAGACACAAGTAAGTCTAAAGATATCAAGTGAACATTTGTGCACATTCATAACGGAACAACGATTGATATGGATGAATACATTAGTATTTGTACTATTATTATTCCGAAAATAACCCACATCTAATGTAGGCCATCGGGCCGATAGTTGCTCTGCCACATGTTACACGTCTGGAAACAACTTGAAAGTGATCAACTCCTTCTTTCTTTTTTTTTGCTAAGTACACCGATTCAACATGTCACAGCAGCAAAAGAAACAGCAATAGTACCCCAAACGCAAAACACAATGATTTGATGCCAAGACATGATTATTACTGAACCAGTGAAGCCTTGTTTTTTTGCACATCCTGAGCTGCTTGCAGGAAATGCATACATGTGACAGTGACCATGTTGTTTTTCCCACTTAAGTCCCTGCAAAGCCGAACCCTGAACAATTGCACAGCACTCACACAAGTCAGTGCATGTGTCTTGAAAGGTTGTTGACGTATTGATGTTTTTTAAATGTATGAAAGGACATTGTGTGTGTGTGTTTTAATACATTTCCCAGTCAGACACATCCACCAACGAAGATGTGTACGCTGGCACATTATTTGTATGACTTGGGTTGGTAAGCATTCAGTGGTAAAGGCTAGCTTAATGGTTTAGGTGGTGATTGAATTAGCTGTTAATGTGTTTGTGATAATTGTTTTTTTTTGCTGGAGTGGTGCTTAGGTTTTCCCCGGAGAGCGAAATGCTTTTGCCTGTGGTGTGTAAATAGCGTGTGCAGTGCGAGTGCATAATAACGTAATAATTGTTTAGGACCGCATGTTGTGCAAAGCCGGAGTGTCAACCATTTGGCATGTGCTACTTCATTTCCTAGTGTCTGATAAAGGGATGCTTGTTGCCACTGTAGCATCCAAAATGAACCATCTTCAGACATTAATCCATAGCGTGGAACTGGGGGATTCGGTATGCTCACATTGGCCAAATGGTGCATCCTTGCTTTCCATTAGCAGGACATTTTGTTATGTTCTTGTCTAATTCAGAACCACCTGAGGCATTAGGTGTACCTTTTATCCACTGTTGATACGTGGTCACTTTGTCCTGCCACATGTACATGTACCTGGTCCGATTACTTTGCTCGGCCTCAACACAATCCCTTCCCGTAAAAGCGACATCCGATACAGTCAAGTGCAGAATACATTTTGACCTCAAAGCAGAGGTCCAGACCACAGAACCCAATCTCTGCTTTTGCATCCTTTTCACGCTTGAAATGGTCTTTTTGCTTAATGACTCCGCGGCGGATTGTGCCCGTTCGAATGAGTCGGCGTTGATGGGGAACATTAGGGTGCTACAAAGGCATTTCAATTAACTTCAGTGGGAAGATGCAAATCCTAATTCCGTAATCCACCCACTGAGATCTGGCCTCGCAGTCTGTAATGGGGGAGAGGGGGGAGGGGGTTCGGCCCTGATTGGAGCGCCCTACTGCTTCGATGGAGTAATCACAACTGTGTTGATATCACTACCGGTCCTCCCACTGCACGCAGATCATTTAGTCGAATTGTCAATCTGGGTGTGGAATGTGAATGGCAGCCAAAAAAAAAGAAAAAGAATTCCTTACTTTTGAACTCAGTTTGCACTGTTTGATGAGGGAGCTTAAGCCAAATTGTTGCTGTAGGCGGGGCTGCTGTTTTCTTTAATTTATCCATCTTTCTTTCTATTAACAATTAGGTCAAAAGTAGCGTATGGGTGGAGCGGATAGGTCGCTGTCTTCAGAAAAAAAGACAACTGCTCGAATAGGAGATGCCACCAGCCTCAGGGGTATTCTACCCATTGTATAAGTTGTGGAACTTTTTTTAACAATAATAGTTTCTAAAAAGTCCACGTTTGATGACTGCAGAATTACTTCAAATTCAACGTTTATGTTCATGTCCAACGTTTATTACTGTTAATTAAAATTGAGATAATGAAAAGGTTTTATGCATTGTACTGCAAACTGGGGCTGTTGATAACTCATATTTCCTGCAGATAACACTGTTTTCTATTAAATACCCTGCTTGTTGTTAACATTGCTAAACTTCCAACTGAAAACCACATTTCGTGAATCTTGTACACTTTTTGGAAATCTTTGATCCCAAAGTCTGTCTCGATAAATGCAAATAGCTATCTAGATAAAGTTCTTCATCAGCAAGTACTTCAAGAAGGGACGATCTCTTGCAACAATCTTGTTGGATTTGCAACGACCACCATTGTAATGTTTGAATGAACACAACCCACAAACTACCCCTATGATAAGTCTCACCTTCCAACGCAGACCGGCCAATCGTATCGTAGCTTTGTCCAGCTCTGAGCAAGTCCCCCCACTAACCAGCTTTGCTCAATTCACTCTCATGAAATCTGTTTCTGAATTTTCTTTTCCTATTCTGTTTTCCATCTGCTCTCGTGGATTTGGAGCTGGATATGGTTTGGAGTTGTGTAGTAGTGGTAGTCATCACCTGGAGAGGCTCTTCTATTCAACACAAGTTACTGATACGCATGCTGCTGTTGCTTTTTTAATGATTTTAACAGTGAGTAAAGATTCTGCTTTACAGAAACAGGGTTCTTCTGTCCTGATCGCCATTTAATGTGATTTATTTTTCTGTAGACTTTAGCTTTTGTTTTTTCCCACTGTATCAGTTTGACATCCTGAACAATATCCCTTTAAAGTTAAAATTATACCCTTCTGTCTGCTCCTCTATAATATTGTATCCTGTATTTAGTGAGTCTAGTTAGAGACCATTTGGGCTTCATGGCATACCTGTGACAGCTTACCAGATTACCAGCAGATGGTTATGACCTATTCATCTTGAAGTAGCAGTTAAAACAACAAATCAACAATTCCTGCTGTTTTTTTTATAACTCTTGAATAAAACCATGAACTGCGGTCTTTTGCTACGCAGAGAGCTGCTATCCTGTTGCTGTTCCAAAAGTAAGCTGCTTAAGAAAACTACTGTGCTTTCTATTCAATGATTATATTGATCGCACTTTCCAATTACACAGATAAGACCGGGAGGCAGCGGCTGTTCATCACTCTATCAGTACTGAGTAGAGGACTAAAGGATGTTAATATGCAACCCGAGTGCACTGCTCCTCGTACTTGGTTGTTTTTCACCTCTGAACAGTGACAGTATATTAGAACAGTCCCCGTTTTAATAGCAGCATCAATGCACCCCCCCCCCCCCCCCACACACATTGTACAGCAGTGTGGGTGTCTTCACCTTCTTACCTTTATTTCACAAATACGGGCTGACAATAAGTGCAGCTTCTCTGGTTTCTCATCAGTGCCTTTCAGCGTGAACTCTCTATTCTTATTGTGAGAGCTCCTTTGCACGTTTAAGCTAATTGAATCGGAAGTCCTCATTATTGCGAGGCGGAAGGAATAATGATAAAAAGGTGGAATGGATTCTTGTTTCAATGAAAGACGGGGAAAAAGCAGCATTTCAGCGGGCTGGCTGATGAGATGAGCCATTAACCATGAAGAGAAACACTGCTCCTTTTTGCTTTTAATAAATGATGTGTGGTAATGGTAAATGATTAGAGGCAGATTATTTATTCTGTGACCGTGATGTACAAACCCTCTAGTGCGCAGAACCATAGATATCAGATACACCAACAACTGCATCCCTGAAGAAAGAAACTATGTTTTTCTGCTCCTGACTTTGAACTTATTCCTCCACCAGAGGGCAGCAATTGTCAGAATAAACCTTTTGTGAATGTTCTTCCTTTTTCTTCGCTGTTAGAAACTGACCCGTGTAAAAAAACTAACAGATGCATATAATTAGATGCATACACTTGTGCGTAATTCATTTAAAGAACATCCTAAACGCAAACATACGTTTACCTCAGTTTTCCTTTTAAACGGAAACCGCACAAAATGTTTAATTGTATACAATTTGTATACAAATTGTATGTTAGTAACCACTAAGTCACAGGTTTTACTTTTTCTTCTCTTTCAGAGCATGTATTTCTTATTGATCATTTAGGGTAAATACGGTGTTCCTTCATTTTCGATCAGGTCCTCTGAAAGAATGCTGAAGACATTTTGGTTCCCTGAACTTCTCATTTCTTTTGCCCTGGATTCTGGCAGCCCCGTCGTCAGTGTTCATTATCTGCTCTTACAGCTTTGACTTCAGCACAGCAATTACATCCTCAGCTGCGCTGATTAATCCAACATGGAGGCATTTCACCAAATGATTTTGAAAAGACGTTTCCAGACACTTACCAGGGAGTAGCTGTGGCACGGCTTGTTTGTGCAGATAGACCGCAGCCAGTCGTATTGCAATAAGATGTTTTCAATAGCTGCTTAAGTGTTCTCTAAACCTCTAGTGTACGCTGTGCAGGAAACAACAGACCGTTTGGGAAAGTGATTAATTCCGGCTGTTTTTTTTTTCTCCCTACATAAAATGGAGGTCTGCCTGATGTCATGTTTTGGGTAACGTACTGTTCTCCTTTGTCCAACATATTCCCCCTATGGCCGTTCGTTTAATACGTCTCCACTGCTCAACCTTCCCGTTCGCTCTCTGACAATCGCATAATCAATCACTGTCCCATTACGTGACACGGCAGACAAAGAGAGCGTATGAGTGAGAAAAACCTTTCGGCCCGTCTCGACGAGCCGGAGGGACGTCGACTTCAGAGGGCTAACACAGGCGGAAAACATAGGCCCAGTAAATATTCAATTTAAAGGATTTCCGAGATAAGGCGAGTTGAAAAATTGAGGCAGCACCCATTCTTCTAGATAAGAGAAGACGGAGCCATCTGGAGGCTGGGAGATAGCGAACTCCCACACCATCCCGGAGACCTCGCTCTCATCTGCTGCAGCGGCAGAGAAGGCGAAAAAATAGAGTGCCAACACTTTCATTATGTTAACTTCAAAATGAATTTATTCACATCCAGCGCATGGAGTTATTTGCTTTGGTAAACAGAACGTTACAGCTGAGCCCGCCACGATAGATAACAATGTGTTGGTCAGTCTTAACATAATGCTGTGATGACGGAATACCTTTTGACTATTTAATGAATAGTCAGGTTAATATACGTTTTTTTTTTTCTTCTCCGCATTGCCATTTTGATGTAATCATAGAATGTAAGTCCAATTTGTCCTCAACCAATGTCATCCATTCAAGCTCCGATAACAGTTGAGAGAAAAATAACTATTCTTTAACATACTTGGTTGGGAAAAATGGGTCTCCAGAGTCACACCCACCCCAAATGATCTTTAAGTATATCTTCTTCATGGTTGAAAGCATGGGGAATGTCTTCCCTCTTTTTTAATGTTTGACACATTCAGTTTAAATATATATATATATTATATATAAAAACCCAACTGAAATGGTGGATATTAGGCACAGGCCTGTATTGTCTTTAAATCCACCATGACAGCATCTTTAAAAAGACACGATATTTGCAAAATGGAACCTGACCTTGTCCACATCTTATAATGCACTTTGTTGACTCCTCCACCGTGCTATTTCGTGGCAGCCACATCGGATTTAGCTGTGGAATAATGCATTTGTCACTATGTTTTATCTGTTCTCTCACTCAGGTACGCTGCGCTGTTATTCCTAATTACCCCCGCCGCGTTTTACACTTGGCCCAGAATTCTTAATGCTTGATAACAGATGCGGGTCGATTTGAAATTTACTCATAGTGGCATTATCTTTTTGACCCGCATTGCAAGCCGACTGTCCCAAAGGCTCTCGCGTGAAAGCTGTTAACTCCGTGATAACGGCGACCTGAAGTGATAACCTTCCAGCAGTCTCGAGGACACACAGTTTGCGACGCTGCGCTGTATTGCAGCCGCAGCGTTTCTTATTCAACCTTGGGCGCTCTGCTGTGCTCTGATTCACTTAATGGGATCGAGAGGGAGGTTAATCACTATGTTCGCCATAAACTCTTCAAATGCTGGCTGACCATTATTCTAAATATTACGGTTTGTTTCCTTTTTAAAAGTGAATTTGAACAATAACTCGTGACTTTTTTTCCCTCCTTTTTTAAGTTGTAACGGAATTGTTGGGACTCTCTTTGATTAATTTACTTTAGGAGCCCGGCATCTGGAGTTTGGAGATTTTCATTAAGATCAACATAAAAGCTACAGACGAGGTTCCACTTATCTTAAGTTATTATCCCCAGAAGACATGGTTGATTAAGTGGAAAGAGCTCTTTTAAGTTTTTGAATGAAATAACTCCCTGAAAGGTTTATATTTGTTTTTCTTCGGGAAAACCTAAAAAACCCTGTATAGAACAAGTTCTTATGTTTAGAAATCTTTAATCCAAAAAATTCAATTCATATTCTGGCAGCTGTCTTTTTTTTGCATTATGTTTTAGTAGGATTTTGATCCAATTTCCGTAGATGTCTGCGGCATCCAGTTAAGCTTCGGCCATCAATCAGCGTCTAAAATTATATTTAAATGGTGTGGAAATACCGAGGCATGAACGTCAACGGTAGAACTTAGGCTGTAGGCTTTCATCAATGTCAGTCAACTTCAAGTGCGTAATGTTAACGTGAAAGCGTTGCTCTTTTTGGACCACGTACCAATTTGTTCGAGCAAAGCGTAGAACATGGCCCAGTGGAGGCAGCTGGATGGATACGGTGGGTGGGTTGGCCTATGGGCGTGTTGTTTAGCTTGTTGCCTTGGTTTTCATATTTTACAGGAACAGTGCAGTGTGAGGCTCTGTCAAGCCCGGCTTTAATCCCCTTCTCCACTGTGTTGTCTGATGTTATGTTGTTATCTTAATGATAATCAGTGCCTGTATTTCTGCCCTCGGCATTCCTGTCAGGCTGGGTTGCTTTAGGAGCTGTGCCTTATCAACAGCTTTGTCATTAAATCAGCTTTTTCTAACAGAAGAAATTTCACCGCTGTTGTTCTTATCAACTGATCAGCACGCTGCGATTTTCCGTTCAATCAGAGCTTTGCAAATTCAATGATGCGTGAGTAAGAAAGATGAAACAAAATTTCCATTGGAAGAAAAACCCAATTTATTTAATTTTGTTTTCATGACTTAATAATCCGACAAATGGTATGTATTGGATTTGTCATACATCAATGGCTTTCAACTGTTTTTATTTTATACTCTTGGGTCTACTTTGTGCATTTTTAGAGGCTACACTTACAGAGTATAGAGGATAAGAAATGATTGCAACATGACGCGAATAATCAATTTCATCCACGGGCCGTAGATAGTTTACTGCAAGCGGCAATATGGAACCTCTGCAATTCATGGCTTTTCTTTAGTGTCAAATGGGATGTGAATCAGTTAAAAATTTTATAGCACACATCGCAATCACGTGGACGTGAGCGATCAAGTCGGACGGTCCCAGAAACACATCTGTTAAATGCTGTCTGTACAGAGGCGAGCTTTGCGGTCCCAGTCCAACTGACCTCTGGAGGCTGAAAGTGGAACTCGGGTTCTTCTGAGAAAGCACGGTTCTGTCTGAGTGAGTGTTCTGATTGTCTCAGCATTGTGCTTGAGTGGAGAGGGGGCAGCGTCAAATGAACCCCCCTCCCGATTCAATCCTCTCCGCCGCTCGACACCGGTCCGGCCACAGTCAGAGAGGCGGGTGGACTGACACTCCCTCTCCCGAACACGCTCTCTTACAGTGAGGGAAACCGCCGCACAGCAAAGGTCCAGGGGGTCTCTTGTATGCCGTTGGCGTGGCAGGTTCGATCCCCTCCTTCTCGTCCCACAAGGCGCTGAGAGTTTCCGGGGGCTGATAGCCCGGTTCCCGGGGATCCAGCGGGTCTTTGGAGAGAAGGATGCTGATGGAGGGCACAGTCCGGTGCACCGTCATCTCGGACGCCCCCCCTTCGCTGCTCTCCCACACCTCTTTCACCACCTTGTAGCGCAGCTTGGTCAGCTGGTGCAGAGAGCCCACTTTGCGCTTCATGATCTCGGCACAAGTGATGGTCTTCGTGACCGCGCGGCCCGACCCCGTGAAGACCACCTGCCTGAGCCCACCGCCAACACCACCACCACCACTCACACCTCCCTCACCAACAGCCTTCTCCGTCTGCATCCGCGCCATGGCGAATCCCATTAAGTTGCGGATCTTACTCCCCTCCTTCACGCGCATCTCCAGCACCCCAGAGGCCAGTCCTGGAAAGGGACAGGGGCTGTCCTCCTCAGTTCGGCAGACTTTCTTAAACCCTTCCTGCCCTAGTTTGAGTGCAGGGGGCGGGGCTGGCAGTGGCGTCGGCTTCAGCGGGAAGGAAACGTTGCTGACCACCGTCGGCTGGCAAGCACCGCTGTGCGTTTGATCGTGGTAGACGGGGCATGTCCCCTGGCTCAGCCCATTGTCCATTTGCATAGGTCTGTTCACCTCTAGTCCGGGATGGGACCTGACCGGGTCTCTGGCCAGGTACTGGTTCTGGCTGCTCACCACTCCACACCCTGGGAACATTTTCCTTTTTAGTCTTCAACGCGACACCGCAATGTTAGTCCAGACGTACACTTTTACCAGATGCGGCGCTGCTCAACATAATTTTCTTCTGCGTGTGGCACTTTTCTCTCCCTCCAGTCAACAGCTCTAAAGTTTCCAGACTTCACATAAGAAATATCACCCGTTCCCCCAAGAGTGCTATCAATGAAGTCTTTAATGGTGCCTCCCAGGAAGAGCTGGAGAAATAAGATAAACGTCTGGCTGATGAATTAAAAGCGCTGTCTGGACCGTGCAAGATATTCTTTAAAGAGCATCTCAATTTCATACCACAAATGACTATTTTGAGTGCTCCGGTGATTTAAATCACTCGGTTCCTCCCCATTTAAATGATGAATATAAATGTTCCTCCTTGTGCCGTTTGTATTTCAGTCGGTACTTTTGTCCTTAATAGCCGTAAACAATATGGAGTTCTTTGCTGATTCTTCTTTGTCAAAACTTTTCTGAAGAAATTCTAAAAGCTCAAATCAAGACTCCACCTTTTTCTTTTGCCATCCCGTCCGTCGCTGTTGATTTTTGATCGGCTGAAACTGTCCCCTTTAACTCGAAATTCACCTCTTGGCTTGTCCAGCTGATAAGTTCCACCTCCTTGTTTTGGATCTCTTGGTGTTCTTACTCCGGATGGAGTAGGTCTGAGCCTCCTCTCCCTCTGCTCATCTCAGCATCCACAGTAGTTGAGGCCGGGGGTTGCATGGAGGTCCGCCCCCAAGGGTGTCCTCCCTTGAGCTCTGCCTTGTCTTCAGTGGTGCTCTGGGAAGCCTGTTCTGTTCCCCACAAAGAGACATAAGGGACAGGAGCTGCCTCACAAATGCTCACAGGAGGAGTGTCTGCGTGGTTGAGGGGGAGCATGAGGGAAAGGGGAGACAGCCCTCTTAAAGGCGCAGGTCTTTTCATCTTTTAGATGAACACACGCTTCCCCTCCACAACTGAAGCCTGCCATCTGAGGGGAAAGTAGAAGGGCAGGGCTACTTTGTCCCTTTAAAAAAAAAAAACAAGAACGCAGATCCCCGGCAACTTTGTCAATCTCTTTAGAGGACGTTCCAGTGTGCAATGTACATGACTGATTACACTTGAGTTCTGAAATAGAGACTCAGTCAACCTTTAAAAATGCATTTTCAGCTACGAAACAATGAATTAAATTAGCTGGGCTATAATTGAAAACATCCTTCAAAGAGCCATTGAAAGTCAGCAGCATTAAATTGCACTGTACTTTGCCTTTATCCCATTAGATGTTTGTGACCATTACAATTTACATAATGCAGCATTAATAGCTTCATTGTTGAGGCGATCAAGTGGCGCGCTAAGAATGCCTCTTTTTAACGCTTGAACTGCTATATTGTCACAAAGCTGGAGAGCCCGTTCTCATCAGGGACACTACGACCACAAAAAAAACAAAAAAAAAACTTAGAGGCATGACTTCCATGTTCTAGGTGCTGTATTAATAGTGACTGTCTTCATTAGACCGGTGTATCTGTGTAGGTGAGGAGATGGAGCTGACAGGTGGGGTAATAAGCACCTTAATGGGCTTTCCATCACCAGTGGAGGGCGCTGGCTCGCCCCCTTCTGCACCCAGGCGGGTCCAGACAGCTGTAGCATCGGCCTGTTAAGCCCGGTCTCCTGGTCGACAGGTGGATTTGTTTTTGTGTGTGACTGGCAGATGGGGGAATAGGTAAAGACAGCCCACTGAGGCCGAACCTACGAGGCCGAGAGGGAGGCAGACAGACCCCACCATGGTGCACGGGGAGTATACTGAGTGTAAACTTACCGTGGCTCAGCCCAGTCCTCACCGTGAGGCTAATTCACAGTGGCATGTGCATTATATCGGATCCCTATGGTGGTCGAGGAAAAAATAAGGGAAAGCCTCCCCCACCCGGAGCTCCAACCAGCAACTGGACGCTGGATGTCTTTGTATCTGCAGAAGTTGAATCAGAATCATCGTTGAGGAATCAATTGGTCGATTTTTGATTCACGGAATGATTCACTTTCTTCTTTTTTTCTCTAATCCGTTTACACGGGGTCGGAGAGCTATTTATCTCGGGAGCCATTCCAGACTCTGCAGGAGACTAGTGACAAATACGTCTCTTTTTTTGTTAGCTAAAAGAAAACAGGAGAGAGGAGAGACGGGGAGAGGAGGGGAGGGTCTGTCGGGCTCGCCACCAAAGTGATCATTCTGTTGTTTGGGAGAAATTACCCTCATCAGTCATACAGAGATGCACAGCTGCCTAAGGGGATCTGGTAATGTTACTGCATAATAAGCTGTGTGTGTGTGTGTGTGTGTGTGTGTGTGTGTGTGTGTGTGTGTGTGTGTGTGTGTGTTAAAGTCGGAGCGAGAAGGGAAGAAAAGAAATGCAAGAGGGCAGGGGGTTAAAGAAGTCTGATTTAACCACAGATAGGTTTCAATTGATGATTAAAAACAGCGCTATAATCATCCTTTTCCTGCTACATGATGTTGGCACATCATTTATTGCTTCTCGGTTTAACTTTAGGGACCTGTTTGCCGGCAGGAATGTGATAGATTTAAAAAAAAAAATCCCACTTCTAAGTAAAAACACACGTCTTCTTGCATCTCCGTCAAAGACGAACCCTTCCCCAGCTGGCTAAACGAAACCATCCGTGCTTTGCAGAAGTGTTTTATCCCCACCTTTTTTTTTTTTTTTTTTTTTGAGTGGTCGCTTTTTTCCCTTAAGTGGCTTCATTTAACGATGGGTGGAGGCGGCGAAGGCTCGCCGTTGGTCACTCACTCTTTTGCACCGCCTCCACGGAGCCGGCCTCTGCTCCTGTGGCTCCACAAGCACTTTCTCCTCGCTTTATCTGACCTTGGGCGGCTTCTGTAACAGCGTTGGCATTCCGCCCCTCACTCCTCACTTCCCCGTCTCCCCGCCCTCGGCTCTCACTTCTTGTGCCGAAGAAGAAAAAAAAAGTCTTCCCAAACAGTGACATATAGTAGAGGTTGTGTCTTACTCATTCCCCGCTTTTGCTATGTGCTACACATCTCTGAAGTGGTTGTTGTCACGAATTGTAGGGTTGCCCCTTTGTCGTTTGTTGCAGCACTGCAGAGTCGAGTTGCGGCAGGGCTTGTTGTGCTGTTTGCGAGGGCTGCGCGTCGGCGGCGCAGTGCCTCACTGAGACAGCCGGTCGCTCACTTTACGTTAACCGCGAGTGTTTTCACGGTCATCAACCAATGGCGGCCTGCAGGCTGTCATTTTCGCTCTGTGTGGTGCTCGCCCCGCGGCTCAGTTCTGCCCCACAAACTCGCAGCCGGCCCTGGTGGGGGGACATAGCAACACACACACACACACACACACACGTGCATGTGCACATATTCACAGACACGCACGTGCACACACACGCGCGCGCACAAAGAAAAACTATATGCTCAGCATAAGGCAGGCTGTTGGAGCAATTACAGAAACATGGCAGAACACGATGAAGCAAGCGCCACTATCAGAAGGGAAATAGAGTGAGCAGAGGGAAAATGATGACGCCATTAATAACGGCGAGGCTCGGAGGGAGGTGATGACCCTCTCTGTGATTTCACTGTGACAGCACTCTGAGGTGCAAATGGTTGCGTTTCGTATCAGACTTTTGGACGTTGACATGTGCATGTTTTCTTTTCTCTGTCAAAGGCAGCGAAATAAATGTAGAGCAACTGCAGCGTGCTCCACGAAACGACGCTCGAATCGATGTTGTCCTGTCACTCATGAATCCATTAGTTTCGGTAAATGTCGGGTCAGCCTCGCTCATTGTCGTTGTGTCATTTTCTATCTCTGTCTTGAGCCATTCGCACACACCTCCCCCCTCCCCCTCCCCCCCCACAGCTGCTGCTTTCCCCTTAAGCACTGCAATGCAGATGTGTCTCACACAGTGGCAGGAAACTTTCACTGAAGATGCTCGTGAAAGAGGAACTGGAGAGACAGAGAGAGAGGAGGGAAGGGCATGAAAGAGATGCAGTGGGAATACATGCCATACTGCCAGAAGTGACAATAGGAAGACGGGAAAAAAAAGTTTTTCGTACTTGTGGAAGCATATGGTGGAGAAAAAAAAACCCGACATGGCAACGCTTGATTCATGAGGCAATGAAAGTGAAATCTTTAGCTTCTTCCCCTGAACAGCTTTACAGATCTAACTCACTGCCTCACAAATGATGTGTTTGGAAGCCCCAGCGTGATTTTAAAAAGGGGGCATTCTTTTGGTTTAACATTGAATTGGGTGGAGCCGGACCCTGTTGATCCACGCTGTTCGGTTTATTATTGCACGCACTTTGATTAACTGTGGTTGCGCTCATTTTAATTGGCAGCAGCAATTGATAATCACATTTTTGTCTTTTGTCTTTTTACTTTTGGCCTCGGGCTAAAAGTTAATGGAATTTCACAAACAGTTTTGGAACAATTACATCAGGACTTAATTTTCCATGTTAACACAAATGGGAAAAAGTAAATGAAAGCCTCTCAACAAGTATTCACTAATTCACTGGCTTTCAATTTTGGAATGGAATGCTATTTACTGTATATTTGTACACAAACAAATAGAGTTGTGTCACAAAAATAATGGATGAATATATTAGCATCCAAGACAACTTAAACAGAACTGATGTTCTTAGTAATGCCATGTGGTCGATGCGCTAAGGCAGCAGTGCATTTGATGATGTCTGATGAATGTAAAGTATACAGTACACTAGTGATTCTATTTTGCATTTAATACCCCTTTACTACGAACGGCTTCTTTTTATTTTTGGTACGTGTCCGACCTTCCAGGCTGCAATTTACTACTTACTACTTTTTTGCACTCAATGTGCATATCATTTTGTATAATTTCTACAGTAGTTTTCATCTTTCTGCTGTTTTTTCTTGTAATATTTAAATTGCCTGCACACCCTCGAGGGAGTCAACGTCAACAATGCAGGTGTATACTCCAGTGTTGCTGCCCATAATTTGATCTCATTGATAGAAGCCTCCCGTTAACGCTTTGCTCTGCTACAGCCTTATCAGACTAGTATTTGTAAAAGCAAACTGAACATTTTCTGATGCTGCTGCATTTTGGGATTAGTTCCCAACGTTAGCAGTACTTCTGTTCACTGAAAGTGGATCTACTAGGGGTGTAACGATTTATTCACTGAATCGATTAATCGATTTATATTCCTGCGATCCAACTGAATCGATCTGTACAAATCGATTGAAATGGTACATAATCGATTTGTATTGATACTTGGAAACTGCACATTGGATTTAAGTACAAAGACGGTATGGATGTGTGTTTGTTTGTTTGTTTTTTAGCACTTTAGACACGTTAAACGTTACTGGATTCAGTCTGCCTGTCTGTGACGTCATCAGTACGCAGCGGCAGCCGCGCGAAACTCTGAACAACAACAAAACACAGCGTGGAGGAGACGACTGCGAGCGAGACATTTACACACCAACTTATCGATCCAGCGCGTGGAAACATTTTGGCTTTTGCAAACACGGAGGTGTTCTAAATAAGTCGGTCGCTGTTTGTAGAATATGTAGAAGCCAAATAAAAAACCACAGAAACACAACGAATCTTTCCGGCCATCTACTAAGGCGCCGTGGGATTAAACAACGCCGACAGTCAGGACCTCACCGCTGCAGCATCAGCAGCAGCAAGTAACTCCAGCTCTGCAGACACCTCAGGCCTCGCCAGCACCAAACTCACCATCACAGTAACAATTGCCAAGTTTATCTGTAAAGACATGCGACCCTACAATGTGGTTGAAAATCCGGGGTTCTGTGAATTGATCTAAACATTGTGTAATTATTGTGTTATGTTTACATTGAAAATGGCACTTGATTCGAATAAAAGGTTAATACATTTGCCATTAATTGTTGTTTGCTTGTTTATAATATCCATAATTAATTTAAACCTGATTTCCTTACAAGAAACAACAGGGATCTCAGGAACTTTGCCTGCACTGTCCAGTAAAGTTACTGAATCGATTTCAAGTCACTGAATTGAATCGAATCATTCTAAATTAACCCAGATCGTCCATGAATCGAAACGGCAACCATGAATCGTGATTCGAATCGAATCGTTGAGTGAGGTAAATTAAGAGTCACAGTATTAGGCCTATAAGGTGTGTGTGTGTGTGGCAGATGTATGATCTTGTTGGTGTTTTTTGTGTTTCTGGCTGCTTGTTGCCGCGGTTTTGGCAAATGCAAAGCCTGCACATGATGCATATGCTGCCCAGCTGTTATAACGTGAACCACCTAGAAGTCTGTGAACTAGTGCTCCATCCCACAGCCCTCCATCAATGATTGTATATTTATTGTCTGTAGCCTAATTTTGCAAAACATACCATGTTTCTGACTATTCACTGATCACTTGTGTAGTCTTCCTTTTCAGCTTTGGCATCATGCCATTGCAGCTTTGCATTTTTTTTCAGACAAATTTATTGACCGATTCATCTGTTCCTGCTGGTGGTCCCAAACCAGCCTTTTAAGTACACTGCACTGGATCAGTGGCTTCTGTACAACAAAATGAGACAAAGTAGGCTGTGGCTGTTTGTTCCTCCCCAGTCTCTCATAAACACCTTCCTGTCACCGAGTTTCCAGATGGCCACGCACCTCCATATCCCACAGTTCAAAGCTCTAAACATCCTCGCGCACGCATTTGCATTGGGTCACCGCTCACTTCGACACGCTAGACGAAGAGGAGCACTAATCCTTTCCCGCATGCCTCCCTGGAAACGGTCTCTATGCAAATGTTTCTTGTTTCGGGTGGATCCAGAGCGAGAGTGTTTTGGTAGCTAGCGTGTGCATTCAGTGGGGGTGTTTTGCTTTGTCCCAGTAAGTGTGGCTCTTTTGGCAGGTGACCTTCTTAACAGACTTGGTTTAAGGTTTCTTTTTAGGTTTGGGAGGGGTTGTTAGAAAACACAGCGGTGAACTTTAAAAGATCCGTCTACAGGTCCACACCGGATTTATCCTGTATTTAATTGCACCGGAGAGCAATCACTGTCTGCCCTACAAAATCCTTGGTAAAGCTGCGCTTTACAATAGAGCCATAATTGCAGGAGTTTAATTGCCTGCCAATGCTCTGCTCCCACTGCCTGCTTGCATTGAAGAGCTCAATAATTAGAAACAGGGAGAAATTAGGTGGCAATTTTGTCTTGGCAATTATCATAATGCAAAAGAAGTGCCATTAGTATTGTTAGCCCCACAGTACATAATCCTTTGAATCTGTCAAGTCCCTCTCGTGGCTGCTGGGTACAACAACTCTTGATTTCCCAGTAGCCTTTGCACTCCCTCAGTCACTACTTTAGTCATCAGCTCTGCAGGCCAGCCGGCTCACTGGGAGTCAAACGAGCAGACAGAACACATCCATGCCCCGGGTGCTGGGAGGATTATAAACTACAGCATTAGCAGTCTGTGTTTCCTTTAAAGGTATATAAATGGGGTGTTAATCCTCTTCCACCATTTCAACCATGAAATTGTGTTTGATATAACAGAAAAAAACGAATGCAGCTGACACGTATTGTATTTGCACTGCGTTGACATACCATTCGGTTTGACTCCCAGGTTGGATTTGTCCCTGTTTTTTTAAATTAGTATATTGATGAACACATGCCGTATCTTCGAGAGTCGTTAGGAAATATGTGACACTTTGTGGTACATTGAGAGAGCTAACATTTTACACATAAATCAAGGCTTTTATATTCACAAAGTCGTGACCTCACACTCTATCACACTCATTTTTGTGGTCGAGGGGAAACACAATTCAGTACGCATGTTTCCTTTTTCTTATTTGCAATGTTTTTAAAAAAATGATGTTTGCTTAGCCGTTTAAAACCTGAATTACCCAAATCTCCTGAGTAGTGAAATCCATAATTTACAACATGATTACTTCTGCGAACGTGCTGCTCCCTTTCGTCAGACTGTAAAGTCACCTTGCCACATCTTATTAAGTGTTTTCGTCGCAATTCTCTAACTCGGTTGTACGGAAGGTTATAACCATTTTGTAGCGAGACCACGGGCTTTTGTTGAGCGTCAAACTGCAGGTTGTCGTATATAAATATAAAGGGGGCGGGAGAAAGGATGGTGAACGTCATGTAGCGGAATCCCTCCACGTGTTTGGCTGTTAATGCCATTAGCGCTGCTGTCTGGAGACTCTCTCATCTTCCTTCATTACGCAAACTATTTTAGGTGCTCCGGGACCGTTTTCTAGTTTCCACTCGTGTTGTCTAACATTTTGTCATTTTTATCATAATTTTATACCATATAGAGGGTACTGACCAACACACATCGGATCTGGACCGTGCATGTATTTTAAACACCTTTTTCTTTTCTCTTTCCAGTGTATATATTTGGTAATGGGCAATTATGTTGTCTCAAGTCCACATGTATATTCTTTTTGGCATATTGAGAGAAAAAAACAGCCCAGCCCAGAGTATTTTGACACAGAACAGGGATGTTTTTGTGCAAATGTGTATTTTTTTTGTCCGATGAAGAAAAACATGAAGGCCTATAAACCATTTCCAGTTTTTCTTTGGTATATTGAGCTGAAACTCTTTTACTATACCGTCTGCAGTGTAATGCAACAGTTCCCTCCCCATTTACACCAATGGGGGCATGAAAATAAGAAATTCTTCACTGTATAATTCAACAGCATCATGAACTGCAGCCTCCAACAATTTAAAAAAAACAACCTGTCTGAACAAAAGCTGAATATTATCAGCCCAATGACTCGTGAAGGTAGGATTTATTTTAGGACTGCAGTAAGACTGCATCAGTTTTAGCAACAAACTGTCACCCATGTGTAGACGCTTGTCCATTTCTAATGCAGGATTTGTCTACCTTATCAAAATTGCAAAGACTTCAAAGATTAGTCTGAATGTGAACTTTCCAAAAATAATCTTGTGTTTTATTTTATTTTTTTAATTTTATGTTCCATTCAGAAAACTGTGCCGGGTTAGTTTGTGCTACACAGCCCTTCAGAGGGTATCGCTTCACACGGCTTCTCTCCTCTCCAGCCTTCGGCGGTTTATACAAACTTGTATTTGTGTATTCTTTCACAATCAGTTTGTGCAGTCCACTGCAAAATGGCTTTGTAGCATTTTAGCAATTTTCTTCATGTGAATGCATGATAGCAGATGCTGACTGTTGTGTTTGCCGCCCGCAGGGGAAGTGACCCTGGTGACGACTAGTATGGTGAAATCATATGCGTTCCCTCCGTTGCATACTTAGGTTTTGTTTTCCTTTTTGGGCGTATAATACGACTATAATATGACAACTTTATGAAGGCGGCTGTTGTGGTGCCTCATTTTTGTCAGGAAGGGCGTGGAAGGCAGTACTCAAAACGCAGACATCAAAAACAAAAAGACTTTAATAGTGAAAATCTAACAGGGCCAGGGGCAAAAATGCAGACGGGAACTGGGAACATCCAAAAACATTCAACAATGACACAAGACACACACGGCTTAAATACACTAGGGAGGTGCAGGTGATTGGACACAGGTGGAAACAATCAGACAATCACAGGGGATGACAGGACAAGGCAGGAAGTGAAGTTAACCCAGGGACACAAGGGACAGAAAACTACAAAATAAGACAGGAAATGAACCCAAACCGTGACAATTTGATGAGAATAGTTTGATATTTATAAAATAAAAGTTACAATCCGAGTCGGTAGCACGTAAACCACTTATAAACACACCATATATTTGGTACAACTAGTGATATAACCTAAAAGTATCTCCAAAGGGCCCAACTTAGATTTGACCCCAACCCTCACTGGAGGAGGAAGCAGCATGTGAGCTGTTTGTCGGCGTTTTTCTCTCGGTGAAAAACAAGAGGCGCTAAGACGTGCCTGAATAATGAAGATAAAATGACTTTGGGAATCAGGAACTCCTTCACCTTTAACGTTGAACAACTCTCAGTGGCTCTAAAGCAATCAAGCAGTGGGATTTACAAAAGATTTTAATTTGGATGCATTATCTCAACTCCTCACAGACCGAAAGGCAGACAATTACTCTAACAAAAGATATGCACGGATAAGTTTGAAGGTCAACAAGCTGCTGCAGTGGAGATATCGCCAGCTGGTCGGTACCACGTGCAGTCAGACGCAGTAAAATACAGACGCTCAATGTATGCGTACAGATTAGAGGTTGATCAGGTGGCATAAACACCATCAAACGCTAAAACCCAGTGTACAATTACTCCTCATCAAAGTTTACGACCGGTAAAAAGCGCTCCTCTTTCATCATTTGAAAGTCACACCGAGCACGGCTTATAATTTCCAAATGCCACAAAGCGGCCGAGCTAATGAGGCCCTGTGTCGAGAATAAAAGGGGGATTAATGAACAACACGGTTTGAAGAGGCTCGGCAGCCGTCGCCCAAACCCTTTGCAGTGTGTGCATATGCTAGGTGAGAATATTCAGGCTTTACACACGTCGCCACAGTATTGAATGGTCTGTGCCGCGCTTGGGGGAGCATTCTGCTGATGGAATCAAAACCCCTTTCACAGATTCAAATGAGGTGCACTCAGCTGTGATTGGTATTGGAAAAGCATTTGTCGGAACAGAGGCTCACAGAAGGCTTCTTAAATACAAGGCAATCACGGTGTCTAACGCGTAGACGAGGCGAGAGGTGTGCCCGGACTGCAGAGTGGAAAACAGGACAAAGGATTATGATGGTAATAAGCAGTAAACCAAAACAAAGTCGTCCCCTGATCCCTCATTCTCGCTCTCCCTCCACTTTCTCGTCTCTCCCTGCCTCGCTCGCCCCTAAATCCTCTCTCACCCACCTGCCCCCCCCTCCGTCGCTCCGTATTGACAGGGGCCCCGTTTTTTCTTTTTTTTTTTCCACAGCGCCTGAGCTACAATTTTGAACTCATTTCTCATTATTTGCTGTGAATCCCCACACACACAATTTTCTAATCTGTCATGGCCGCGGAGTCAGACGCTTCCGTATGCAGATGGCCCCCGACTGTACGCGATGTCACCTCTCCAACGCCCGGCTGGCCTTATTTTATTACAGGCGTCAGCAATCCTTTAGCGCAGTTTGCGGCGTACCGACTGGGGCCATTTTACACCCCGGTGGTAATGTGCGGGTGCAGATCAGAAACACAATTTCTCGGGCACAAGCTTGAAGAGATGCCCTCCTCTGACTGAGCCGAGATACAGAACGTGCAGGCGGGGGGAGGCGTGGGGGGGAGATTGAGGTGGAGGTGAGTGAGCTCTGGCGGTCGGGGTGGGAGGGGGTTTACAAACCCTCTAATTTGGCCTGTTTAATGAACGGTTGTCGGGGCTTCACTGTATCCCAAAGCGGCTCCCCTCCTACTTTTCCACACATCTCTGACAGACGCTAGAAGGTTTAGTGTGCGCGCGTGTATGTGTGTGTCTGTGAGTGTGTGAGAGAGAGGGAGCGACAGAAGCGGCCATAATTATGCCAGCAAGAAGGGGTTGGCAGCAGAGGAAAGAGGAGAAACGAGGGGAGAAGATTGTCCAAGTGTGGCAGCAGTGGTCCTCAGTCACTTTATCAGTGCCACAGTGAGGCCTTTTCCCTCCATCTATCTGCCCAGTGACTATTCTTCCCCTCTCTCGGAGCAGGAAAAACACTCGGTTGCTCACCATGGATGGCTCAACACAACCACCCCCCGTCACACCACCTATCCCACTCACGCTATCTCCTCACCCAACATTGCTCTTTGTGTGACAGCCATTCTTTGTTGTTTTGTTCCCTTTCCATCGCTCAATCGCATCATATTTGCAGAAGCGCAGAGTGTTCAAAAATTACAACACTTCACCTCCTCTGCACATGCTCTTTCTATTAGCTCACCCAACACCAGGGTCGGTTGTAAATATCACACCGTGTCTGTTTTCCTGCAGGATTGCTTAGGCTTTTTTGGTTTTTAGCGTGACACGCTGCCTCTAACGCTACTCCACTTGATTCATTATTTTAGCCTTTAAGTGATGAGCACTTAAGTCAGTGTTAGCAATCTCCTCATCCACATGAACTTTGTTGGGGAGACCGTTAAGTCAGTTACTAATGATACATTGGTTACTGCATTGCGCAAAAAGGCCTATTCAGAAATAGAACGTTAGATGGTTTATGAATCAGATTCTTTTTTTATCAATGGTTTTCCTCTCCTTTCTGTTCCTCCTCTGCATCACTCCATCCCAGTACTTAACTGACAGATGAAGTGAAAGAAACCTATTAAATATCATGCCAATTATTAGGATGATGATGATGTTCAGTTGAGTTTGATGTCCGTGATACATTTTACGTTTAACAGAAAGTTTTTCCGGTCTACTACATGACAAAACATTGTGTGAAATGCTCATCACAGTGTCCTCGTCCTTCCTCTCAGAAGTGTGTCCAAATCAGCATTTTTGCAAATATATTCTATCTCGCAAACATTTTCAGAAACGTTATTATTTGAGAAACCGATCCCCCAGAGCAGATTGCGGAGCAGCCACAGCGGCGGGGCTGTACGCACATTTACACCATCAGGCTGCACAGGCCGGACGTAGATGCTTGGTCAGACATAAAGATAAAGTAAACCAGTAATCCGTGGCTCACAGATGACGAGATGGCTGCCCTTTGTGTCTTCAGAACACCAAAATAGCTGAGCTTCAAGAAGGTTGAGAGTTTGAAGAATGAATCTGCGGCTGTCATCATAAGAGCAAAGAGGGCAAAATAAAAGATATGTCAGCATACAGGGAGAGCTGGAAAATGGGTTCAGCGTGTGAAATGGGGGCCAAAGAGGAAGCTGGACAGTGTACAGAATAATGTTAAAGCATTTGTGTGGTTGGACAAGACGTGAGGCGAACCCACCGCGTGAAGGAAAGGGGACACGTGGTCGTAGTTTTGTTATTTGACTGCTGATTTTGCATATTAACCGAGGCGATCAGCAGCAGAGGCCCTCGTGAAGGCAATATGTGTCAAACATAGAACGGATCCACAAAGTTAGACCTCCATGATGCTTTTTCTAATTCAGTGTTCCTTGTCCTTCTTTAGGACGGGAATCTATCTGATGTCCATCACGAGTCAACGTCCATGAACCAACGGTTTTTCCACAGCGTAAGTAACTGAATCCCTTTTAACTAAGCATCTTGGAAACTGAAGTTCCAAAAATTAGGATCTTGGAAATTCAAATTCAAATGTTTTAAAACTCCATCCCTACAAGTCTAAATGTGTGCTCCCTAACGTGTCAGTAATAATCTAGAATATATAGCAGTTATATTGAGAGACACATGCTGTTTAGAGGATGTTTACGCTGTGATACTATACTATCGTATCAATTAGGACTGTGAATTTGTTTCATTTCACTTGTTTCAATCATTTTTCATCATCAAAAAACAAGTACAAAAAGACGAGTAAATATTATATTTCACATTGTGTGCCCAATTATATCGATAGACCAATGTGTTGTGGCTGAAAGGCTTAATTGATGATTATTCAGTAAATATAACTAAAATCTTTTTAGTAGCCTTTACAGACCCTCGTTCACACATTTTCAATACCATATTACAGGTGAATCACTGCATTAAAGTTTAAAATGTATACACATATTTATATATAGTACATGGAATTCATTTCTTGGAACAAAACTAGACCATTTGTGAGTATCAGTTCTAAACATCCACACAGCACAGACGTGTTTCACAAAACATTCTCACACTCAACTACAGTAACTAGTTTGTCATCGTTGAACACAGCAGCACATCAAAACACGCTAAACTGAGAGTGTGGACGCTCGAGTACACAATTGATCAGGCTGAAATTGCCGATGGATTTCTGCAGAGTTTACGCCTGAAAATCCATTGTGCTCCAGGTCATGTATTGGGAATCATAGCGGTATGTAATACAGTGAAATGGGCACCGAACATAGTGTTTATAATCTGTTTACACTTCAATCCCCTTTTCATTGATTTCCATTCTCGCCATGCACTGCCTGAGAGGCCCCGCCTCCCCCGGGGGAGTCGTAGAAGGAGCAGAGGCGTTTCAAATTAAACACAACTTATTACACTGGTATATCAATTTGTGATTTTGTATTCATGTACACGCCTTTATTTGTAGTGAGCTATTATCAATATTAAGTCAATTTCTCATTGATAATCCACCAGTGAATGATTATGTTTAGCGTATATTGGTGGAACTTCATTTTCATTTCATTTTGTCTGAAAACATTGTGCTTGAGTCTTGGGTAACTTACATAAAGCCTCTATGCAGAAAGTAAAACATTCCTGCACAGTGGTTTATTATAGGTAGCATCATTTACAATGTACCTGTGAATGTATATGCTCTATTTCATTGAATAGTTTATATTTTATCTCATGGCTGAATCATTTGAGGAAAGTATAGCATACAGCCGTGATTTGAATGACCATTATTGTGATCATGTTTTCATATTATTATCATATTTTTTTGGTTCAACGACGTTTTGAGTGAATAAGTGTGTTGTTTAAAAAAACGTATTGCATAATCTTCAAATATAATCATTTAGTGTTAGTTTTTACAGTAGAGCTGTGCTGCTCAGAGACTTACTGGACAAAGCGCTCGACAGCCTGAGCTACATAAGCAACAAGGTAAAGCTTTTAATGTGATGAGCTTAATACGATATTATGGTGTCCTTTCAGCTATCAAAATAAACGTTCTCTGCGGCAGACTAAATTGGATCAATTACGATTAAATCACAAATCCAGTAATTTGAAAATTGCACTTTTTGAAACTCTTATTTTGATTTATAAATGACTGCTCTTCTTACTCTTAACCATTAAGCCTTACTTCATTGTATTATCCATGGTGCTAGTATTTGCTGCATACATACATATTCTGATTTAGTATCCACTCCACATATGGCTGGTGTGTGTGTGTGTGTGTGTGTGCAGTTCACCCTTTCTTCCATTCACCTGAACCTTCCTTCATCCATGTGCATGCCGGTGTGTGTGTGTGTGTGTGTGTGTGTGTGTTTGTGTCTCTCGCTGCAGCCCCGTCGGTCCGCCTTTTGAAGAGGCTGTGAATGATCTTATTTAGCGTGTGCTGATTGCTACTTTAACCTGGCGGCCACGCTGGCTGCTGCCGCATTAATAATCGCGGGGAGGCAGGAGAGCTGGCGAGGCCCGCACCTTGTTCACCGCTCGCTCGCTCACTATCTCCGCGGCGCCGAGGAAAGAGCCAGCAAACAGCAGGGGAAGTGTGGCGGAAAATTACAGTCTTCACATGCCAGCCAGGAAGGCTGCTGCTTTTGCTGCTCGGTGGGGGCCGGTGCTGTGTGAAGAAGACAGAGGAATTGGAAGGACGTTTTAGCGTAGAATGTCTCTGTGGAGGCAAAAGGGCGGGGTGTGTGTGTGTGTGTGTGTGTGTGTGTGTGTGTGTGTGTGTGTGTGTGTGTCTCTTTTCTTTAACTTGTTCTCTATGTTTGAGCTAAAGATACTCCCCTTTAGCCCCTCTTACTGAAGGGTCTTGTTTTAGATAATGCTTCTGGTTTGAATCAGTATTCCGTTTAATATTCAGGATTGGGCTCAAGGCTTTTTGAATTAAGAAATTGAATAAGGATGATATCACATGTGTCCAAAGCGAAGTGGGATCTCTAAATTGGTCCTATGTATCAATGTGAGTGCCGATGCGGTTTATCATTCGTGTTATCACCCCGGTAAAGGACCCATCCAGGGTGTAGCCTGCTATAAATCCTGTGCATACTGGGTTATACCCCCCCCCCCCCCCCCAGACCGTATCACCACATAGATGCATGGGTGTGCATGTGCTCCCACGTTGCATACGGAGGCAAAAAAACACAGAAAGCCGAGCACGCCAGCAAAGCGGTCTACAACAGACCGCCTCTACGTCAATATTAACTAGACGGGAGGAAAGTGCTGCCCTTTTTAAGCGTGGCCTACAACTCCCCCTTTCCGTCCGGCCCTGACGACACTTTGATTGGTTGTGTGAAGATTAAAGCTTCCCTCACTCTGCCAGGGAGAACATTATAATTGATATTTCAGCTCTCGGCAAACTTGCTCTCGCAGGCCGGTGGCCGCTTCAGCAGAAAATTAATGTTAGCACAGCTCGGCGGCAGAACGGTCGGCATGTTTCAGGAAATATGCTTTAAGTTGGGTCTCTCCGGTCCACCGGCTTCTGCAGCAACTCTCTGTGTGTGAAATGAGCATCCTGTGTCAGAGAAATGCATGCACCTCCTTTTGTGTGAATGCACACTCAGACACACACACAGACAAACACACCCATGCACAAGCTAACTAACTAATAGCAAACATAAGAGGTTGAACGCTATATTCAAATAATTCAAATATGCTCCTTTTTAAATGCCTCTTTTGCACATTTGTCTCAATTATGAGGCAAACTGTTGCGATGTAAGTTGTCGTGTCAAGAACTCTTGGAAAGGAATACAACAGGAGTGTAAGTAGGATTTGATCCGTCCCAGTGCTCCTCGGTGATATCAAGTTGCTCAACATGAGGAGCATCTCTTGTCTACTTCATTAACACGTGTCTCATGCAGCCAGTGTGAAGAACATAAAAATCGACCTAGCATGAAACGGCGCCGCGGTCCTCGTTCCGATTGCGCCCTCGCGGTGCACTTGTCCTGAAAGGGCCATTTGAGTGGACACAGGGGATTAGGCAGATGATGGCAGCCGAGGTCCTCATATTGGTGCAGTGTGACTCGGACCACATTAACGGGACATTTAGTCTCATTTCCATTCCGCCGGCGTGCGCTTTCACACAACACTAAAGAGTGCGACAAAAATCGCCATGACCCTCAGGCTGCAGCCTTTCATTTCCTGTCGCCATTCAAACCTTCCTTATCTCTCTCTCTCTCTCTCTTTCTGTTCTCCCGTTTTCCTTTGCCCTTTGTCTGCCGTCCGCCCTCTTTTTTCCTCTTCGTCCTTGCTCCCGCACAGCCCCATTCTCTCCCCTCCGTGCCCTCTTCCTCCTTCTTTTCCTTCTTGTTCCACATCAGCGGAGGGGTGAAGCCTCTCCCCGTCACGCTTGGCCGCGCTCCCCTTAATTACCATGTATTCTTCTTCAGCTAATAAAAAATGCTGATGAAACCGATTACATGGCAGCAAGGGCTTTGTGTGGAATCGGATTTAGGGACGGATGGAGAGTAGGAGAAGAATAGGGGAAGAGAGGGGCGTTCGAAAAAGAGGCATAACGGGAGAGAGAGAGAGAGAGAGAGAGAGAGAGAGAGCGCCAACGCTGTGCACAAAGGGGTTGTGAGGGACAGCAAGAGGAGGAGAGAAAACAAAGGAATAAAGGAAAGGAAACGATGGGTGGAAATAAAAAAAAATTGTAAAAAAAAGAAGCGGTTTGGGCAGTAACCCGTTTGTTGTCTTTGTTGTTGTTTGGGTCAGAGATGCTTTTGGGCCCCGGAGGGACCTTCCTCATCTTATCACAGTGAGCAGACAGCTGGCACATCTTTCTCATTACTAGCCTCTCAGTTATAGATTACTCCTGCCTTACTCCTCTGCCCAGCCACAGGCAGTCTCTGTTACAGTCCACAGAGCTGCGCTTGCACCAAACGCAGTTTGAACTCCCGAATATAGACTTTGCCTTTTTTCTTTCCCTTTCATGAGCAGTAAGTCACTCCGTCTGTCCATGTAATTGTAGTTTCAACTGCAACCAACTGTGGCTTAGAGGGGAAAATGAATTAGGGCTTGCTTGATTGAAAAGCCCTCAGCGAGAAGCTGGTGTAGCTGCTTCATGATACACTCTTTCTCATTCTCATTGGTTAGTTTTAAACTTCACGCTTTTCCCGTCTGTGTAAGGTTTTTTGTTTTCAACAAATGCAAAAAATAAAAAGTGCGGCGACAGCTCTCACTCCTGCAGGAATTTGTCCGTTCTAGCAGTTGAGATACAGAGAACTTGAAACACGTGTTTTTAAAACGTGAGTAAAAACAATTTTTTATGTTGCACTTTGTAATATTGGAAAAATGTTTCTGCCAAAATAAAGATAACAGTTCTTTGAGTCGTTTGGTTGGTCGACACGCTTCCTTTCCTACCAAATTGTTATCGGTCATGCAAACGCTGATTTATAATAACGTCTCTTAATCCCTTATTTTTTGGGGCGGGAGGGTATTGTGTGAGAGAAAGAGATAGTTAATGTCTTCAGGGACATTAAAAAAAGAAGCCCTTCAAAAAGAAAGAAAATAGTTTGGAGCAATATGTCTGCTTAAGCAGCCTAGATCCTCCCGCCGCTGTGAGACAAAGAGAGCACTGAATTTTAGTGAATGTGGCGCAGGGGTTAGAGAAGGTGTGCTGGGAAGCACAAGGTTGGTGGTTCGATTCCAGGCTGCCCCATGTTCCATGTTGAAGTGTCCCTGAGCAAGACACCTAACCCCTAATTGCTCCCCGGGCTAAAATGTGAAAAAGCCATGGGTTTAAAGTGTAATGTAAGTCGCTTTGGATAAAAGCGTCTGCTAAATGACCTGTAATGTAATGTAATATACTGAATATCTGCTTATGTACAACAAATGCATTCAACTATTTTGTAACCATTTAACTTTTTTTTTGCTGTATGTCAATTTTGGGCAGGTTGGACAGCAATAATTATTTTTCATATTCAAAAATAAAAATATTATTTTGAAAGTAGACGTTTTTAGTATTCTCTGCCAGAGACATCAGCCTCTCAGTCATAACTATTTGCTATCATAATACTTATAGTTCCAAGGTTGGATTTGTGTTGTTAATTAGCAATTCATATTTTATGTTGGGTGGTTTCACAAAGCTTTAGCTGGGTGCTGGTATTAAAACAAATAGCTAAACTTGCAGATTGATAAAAGCCAATTTCTTTGGTTTGTAATTTAACTGCAGGAGCTTCTACAACTATATTTATATATATAATTGCTACAAAACAACCATGGATGCACACAAATGCTTTGGAACAAGCTGTGCCATTACTGGTTCTTTGTCCTATTTCATGACCCCGTTTCCGTGAATACGGAAACCCTGTGAGGCATCCTCCACATTTACATGTTAATGTTTGCAATTTGCAAACATAAATTGAAAATGTCAGAAGCTCAATAGCTAAATGGAGATAAGTAAACACATTATTAAAACGCTGTGGCCACTTAAAGTCGGACACCCATTCCATACGAAAGCTAAAAATGAGGAGGAGGAGGAGAAGCATGAGGAGGAGCTATGAGGAGGAAGAAGAAGACAAAGAGGAATAAGGAAGAAAAAAGAGGGCAGTGGCACTTTAATTCGCACAGCACGTACTTGCCGAGGGGGTGAGACGATTAGGTTTGTGATGAGAGGCAGCAGTGTGACGGAGAGGGCATGGGGGGTGTCAGGATGAGCGAGGATGAGGGAGATGAGAAAGAGAGAAGTATTATCTTGCTGTGCTTTGAGAATCCTGCACATACACAAGCACATTCCGTTGTTTGAATGTATACAAATGCATTTAAATCAACTTTTGCTTGGTCATGCCCACACGCAGAGAATGGAAATGCACCTGGATGGAGATTTTGTTCACACTTTCTGTCGCTTTTTCTCCCACGCGTGCGCGCACACACACACACACACACACACACACACACACACACACACACACACACACACACACACACACACACACACACACACACACACACAAACCTACGTGAACACAGTCAGCGGAGAAGAGGAGTCAATGCAGTTGGCACCTGGTTCCCCTCTCTGCACACACATTCATCACTCAGTCGTGGGCCTGACAGAACCCTTTGCCCCGCAGGCCATGGGTACACACACACACACACACGCACACACATAAACGCACTTTTACGCTTTAACACACATGCACAGACGAGAGCGGTGGAATCGGGAGACATCAGCACTACCATCAAGCAATAAAGCTGCCCACAGGCCAGAGAGCAGCACACAAACACCCTAATGCTGTTGCTCACTGTCAATAACACATTTCCAAAGATGCCGTTGCATTTTCAGATGAATCACTCAACTGTAAGTGTGTAAGCTCGAGACTAAAAACGGGGTAACACATGCAAACCCGTTTCTATCCGAAAAGTAACACAATTTGGCGAACAGTCGCTCACTCATAAAAGTGTAAAGTTCTGCTGACCTGGCTCAACCCTACATTTACCATGCAGACCTGAGATGAATGCTATGGTATGAGTTTTCAGTGGGTGTGTTCAGCTCTGTGTGTGGAATGGTGACCTTTAACTTGACTCATTTTATCACGATGAGCCTCTATTGGCCCAATTAGATTTAACTTTTTGGGGGCGCCCGTGAAAAGAGTCGTCCTACAATCAGACGATCGGCCCCCCTGCCATCAGTGTGTGAAAGGGAGATGACATGTTGTGACTAGAAACGCGCCGTACCAGTAAAAGTCCAGGTCCAGGTTTGCAGTAAGGGAAAGTTTCAATGTACCAACAGGTTCCTTCTCCAACACTCACCCACGGTCACACATTATCCACCTGTCTCCGCCTGCTGCCGTGCCAACGAGGCTCCAGATATGTGGACGTAAACATGGATGGTAGAACTGCACAAGACTCCATAGTGATGTTAGGATGTAAACGCTTTCTCTTGTTATCCAAACCCCAAATGTTATCAAATCTAAACTACAGGGTGACATCAGACTTCAGTCTTAAAAGTCTTAATGCATGTAGCAAGCCACACTCGGGTAACATTTGATTGGAGTCACTTGCCCTGTTTGGGAGCCATTTGATCACATTTTCTGGATTTTGCTCGAGTCTTTTCATCCCAATTTAACTGGAAGTTCATGCATCCTTCCTCTACCATATATTATGATCTTTAGAATGATATCCATCCATCCATCTTCAACCGCTTATCCGGGGTCGGGTCGCGGGGGCAACAGCTCCAGCAGGGGACCCCAAACTTCCCTTTCCCGGGCCACATCTACCAGCTCTGACTGGGGGATCCCAAGGCGTTCCCAGGCCAGTGCAGAGATATAATCTCTCCACCTAGTCCTGGGTCTTCCCCGGGGCCTCTTCCCAGCTGGCCGTGCCTGAAACACCTCCCTAGGGAGGCGCCCAGGGGGCATCCTCACCAGATGCCCAAACCACCTCAACTGGCTCCTTTCGACGCAAAGGAGCAGCGGCTCTACTCCGAGCTCCTCGCGAATGGCTGAGCTTCTCACCCTATCCCTAAGGGAGACGCCAGCCACTCTCCTGAGGAAACCCATTTCGGCCGCTTGTACCCGTGACCTAGTTCTTTCGGTCATGACCCATCCTTCATGACCATAGGTGAGGGTAGGAACGAAGATTGACCGGTAGATCGAGAGCTTTGCCTTCCGGCTCAGCTCTCTTTTCGTCACAACGGTGCGGTAAAGCGAGTGCAATACCGCCCCCGCTGCTCCGATTCTCCGGCCAAACTCACACTCCATCTTCCCCTCACTCGTGAACAAGACCCCAAGGTACTTGAACTCCTTCACTTGGGGTAAGGACACATTCCCTACCTGGAGTAGGCAATCCATCGGTTTCCGATGGATTGCCACCAATTTAGAATTACTGTTGAGTGTGTCAAACACAAATTGCGTTAAGCTCCCACTTTTCCACCAGCCTTGAATCTTAAATAAATCTCAATCTTCCTGTTTAATTCGGGAGCGTGTTTGTTGACCTGCACTTAGCAAGGTCACATGTAAAAAGGCAGTGACCAGGAATCGACATCCGAGGGCAGGTAGAACACTTTCGTTAGTCTGCAGCAAAGCCGTGATTTATGTGTGAAAGGGGATGCAGACTTTCAACAGGCATCACAGGAGACAAATGTCATCTCACAACAGAGGAAGAGACAAGCTGCCATTACTCTGAGGAATGACAGATTGCTTTACAGAAAAGAACTGTCCAGAAACTTCAATATTTTTGAGCGCTGTGCCTGACACCATCAAAACACATCCAGGAATTGGCGAAGGACTATGCGTGTCATAAATCTGCAGCCGTATATAAATTATTTACAGTAGCTAGCATTAATGAAACTAATACTGAAATCATTTATCAGTTACCCCTTCTTCTAAGACGTTTCAAGAATATACTAATTGTGTATTGGTGCATTTTCACAGCAGCTATTTCCACGTCATTGCAGGGTAAACAGAGGTGTAATTAATAACATTAATTATGGCCCTGTTCCATTCACGTGGGCCAGGTCCCTTGTAATGTGCATGCTGGCTCACTGGAATGGCTGAGGCGCACAAAACAAATTGGAAGCATGATTAATTCAATCAATTCCACCTGCGTGTTCCCTACTATGACATGTCAAAATCGCTGCTGTGAAATGGGCTTAAATGCTGGATTTTATTTCACTAAAACATTTGATGGTAGAAACCTTTTGGCAGTAAACAGGTACATTAACTCAGCCTCTCGCTCTCCTACACACACACACACACACACACACTCACTCTCTCAAAGGCACCAAACACAATTTGCTGGATACGCAGCATGTGTTTACTCCCGTCCTTCATCTTACAGGGAGGCGAATTTAGCTAATAACACAAGCACACATCAAATGAGTGATGGGCCGTCTCACATGAGCTATGGCAGCGTCACCTTTATAACTTGTTCCTTGCTGCTGTCCACTTGAGAAAGAATGGCCATGAAACAACGGGCACTGGGGTCTCTAGAACAGATGATGGTAGGTTGCTCCATTTGCAGTAACAAAGTGGATTTGGAGTGAATCATTTCTCAAAACCTTCCACATGCCTTCGTGACCAACGTTCTTTTTGTTGTTGCCTGAAATCAAAAACCTCTTGATTACAAGCATTTTTTTTTTCACACAAATTAATGCTGCCATATTTGTACATTGCCTTTGATTCATGTGTAACACAGCCAGTCCTCATTTTGCTTGGAATGTACAAATTCATCATTTGATGATAGCATTGAATTTTAATGCCATCAATAAATTTCTGTATTTGTTTGTTTATAATGAGCCATTTACATCTATATAGGGGGCAGGTCCTCTTCAGAGTCTGCCATGTTGCACCGCCTTGTTCCTACAGTAACCCAGAATGGAAAAAGTCTTGACAGGGCCTTTTGCATTGTTAAGTTACCTGAGGGCCACCATAGTTTGGGTGGTGTTGAGTAAATGGTATTCAGTTGATTGCAGTCTGCAAACTCAGCGATGGATACGTCTAGATCCTACACAGTGATCCTACAAAGTAGTCTCAATGAAAAGTGCTATTATTGTTTTCTGGCATCTTGAAGAAAATTAACAGAAGCTGTAGTTTAGTTTGGCCAATCGTAAAGGTCCTTAAATAATTGTGTGTATATATATAAATACATTTTTGAAGTATTTGGAATTCCCTTTTTATTTAGCTCTGCCAACAATCTGAAATAATACACTATCAAATCTTCTTAAAATGTCCCTCTAATTAGGATTATTAACCGATCTTGCAAGTTAGTCAAAGTGGCACTGTGCACTATATGCTAGACTGGAATTCTGTGTTTTGGCCTTTCATTACAGTCAATGTCATCACCTGACCTTTACTATTGAGACCTTTTACTCTTAGGATGCGATTACAGTTTTACACTTTTTTCCCTTTACAACTGGCTAGATTGTGATGTAAATTACATTATTTATAAACGCATCCATTATGAATAATGAAATGGACACTTTTTTTTGCAGTGAATTTAAGGGAAAACTTTCATTGAATTACACAGTATGTTAACATTTTTCTATCAGCACTGAGTAAAAAATATCAACCTATTTAGGGAAAACACATTAAATGTGTGTCTCAGCCTCATGCACAGTATGAGCACAAGACCAATTTGTCTGCTTTTCATGACATATTAGACCTTTTCTCACAGAGCAATTCAAGAAAATTGCAAATGTGCATGTATGCATCGCCTTGCCTTAAGGAGTGCATTTGTGTGTCTTGGAATGTGCTCATTTGAATATGAGCACTTGTGTGTGGATTGCTGTTTTAATGGATGTTCCAGTACATTTGGTCTGACGCCAATGGACCCAATTGCTTAGCATGCCTGCAGGACATTAATTGATGGCCGGGTTATGCTTCCTAATAAGTGTCATAAATAACAGTTTAGCAGGACGAGGGCAAAAATCTCAAATACATTAACAACTGCCTCGACATCTTAATGGGGATTCAAGTGAGATGTGATCAAGTCGAATCCGTCACGTAGGAATCCATTAACGGCAGCCGGAGCCCTCTGCAGCGGCGACCTGTTGACAGCGACGACGGGGGCCGGGACGGACCAGATGCGCGGCCACTCGCCCGTGTCTCATACGCGGCTCTAACGAACGGCCCTGTCGGCGCGCTCGTCCCAACTCGCACGTGGCCCTCCACCAACACAGCTGTTGGAGATCCGTCAAACCTCCGTGTCAGGGAGCCACACCCGCCCTCCAAGAAGTCCCCGACGGAGACCGTAAAAACCACGGGCCGTTCACTGGCGGCATCATCGATTTTTATCCCTGAAATGATTGTCGAGGACACGCCGCGCCGTGCATACCGATGGCGGGCCTTTCACGGGCCGACGGGCCGGAGGGTCAAATTATACACAGAGTTGCCACAATTTTTGTTAGTGGAATGGAAGAAGCAAGCCTTTGTTTGGAGATTTGTCATGAAGCTCACACACTTATACGTACGCTTAAACACACACGTGCACACGGCGGATTCATGGAAACGCACCCACACATAGTGTACCGGATTTACCTCCGTGTTGGGTATGCGGCCAGGAAGCTCATCAGTGAAATTGCAGGTTTAGCCAACTGAGGATTTTTCTGTGTAACCAAGCCTCAAATGAATTGGATGAAAAAAATCTCTGAGCTCCCTGGGTATATTGTAAGTGGTGTGGGACTCAGCAGAGGTACGAGCATTGTTCCCGTGCGCTGCCCACGTTACATAGAAGCGGGTGTGTATTCAATTGCTCATGTGAGGGAGAATTTGCATGTGTTAAAGCAGGGGTGTCAAACTCATTTTAGGTTTGGGCCAGATACTGCCTACTTTGATTTTTGAAGTGGGCCAGACTATAAAAAAATCATAGGGGGTGTGCCTGGCGGATGGTCCGGTCAACGAGGGGAGGTGGGGGGGCTGCGGACGGTCAACAGGGGCGGACACAGTGATTTTAAAGTGGGCGCTGCCGCCTTGAGTAACGCCGTGGTCGAAATGTTTTTTGGCTTGCGAGAGCTACTTTTCACTCAACTTTTTAATCCAACTCATGGCCATCTACCCCCCTCCCGCTCATGCAGTTCGTGAAAATGATAGTAATTACGAGCAGTAGCGGTAACCAAATGGAACAACAGCGCTGCATACCGGGAGCGCAAAACGAATCAATAACAAAAAACAAAAAAAACACAGAGCCTCTCATCAAGCGCGCATGTGTGGTGACCTGAGGTGATTTTTTTTCCAATGGCAGCTGATTAACCTTGGTTGATTTTTGGGTGGACTTTTTTGGAATAGCAGCTATTTTTAGAGAAATGCAAATTTATGTCTTTCTGTAATTTCTATAAGTCATCCGGCGGGCCGCACTGGACCCCCCCGGCGGGCCGCACTGGACCCCCCCGGCGGGCCGGATTCGGCCCCGCGGGTCTTAAGTTTGACACCTGTGTGTTAAAGGAATGGATGCGTGTAAGTAGGGCTGGCCGGGACGCCGGTTCAGATGGTACACCGGTATGAGTTTCTCACCGTTGCTCTTTGGCGGCAGAATTTATTTTACACGTCATCGAAGAGCGCTTAGCTACGTGTGTTGAGATTGAGTCGTGGTTATAACTTTATAACAATGACGAATACCCCACAACAAACACTCTGTAACACCATGACACAACAGCTTGTGACACACAAACAATTTGTAACACTAATAATTGTACATTCATAAAAATTACCCCGCCGGACTGCCTACTGGGTAAAGCTCACAACAAGAAGTAACTCTGTTGCTACATGAAAACACGGAAAAGAGCGATACAGGGAAACAACAAAAGCCCACAGATGCACCAACACAACTTGTGCCCAAGAGAGGAGCCGACTTAAGTTACGTTAGATTAGGAAACAATTCATTGCAAAGTCTGTCGAGCCTCTGGTGGCAACACTAGCAGCCACAACAAGCTAACATGCTAACAAGCTACAGCGAGACAAACCGTGATATGGAGTTTTGCCCGACGTGTAAGTGCACGTTAGCATGTGGGGTGCGTGTGTAAATTCATACCTCCTGAGTCAAGATGAACATTTGTTGTCTTATTTTAGTTAACTTTTCTTTTTTTTTCTTTTTTTTTTAATGTAATGTAATGGGTCTTTCATTCAATATGTAAGTCTGCATTAGACCATGAGGGAGCTTGAATATTTCTATGTAGGAAATTGAAAATAACAGCAAGGAAAGCCGACATTCAGTTTTTTTAACTGATGAAATAAAATTAAATAATTAAAATAAGTTTATTCCTCCTGGATGTATGTGGGTTATCTCATGCTTTCGCCCGCTCTCATTAGTTAGTCTCCCTTAATGCATTTATTGGGTTTTGAACAACATATTTTCAAAAACATGCATGAACCTATGTTGGGATTTATCAAACACAAAGGCTGGTTTACCTTTTCAAAATAAAATACAACAGAATTTTTGGACTATACAAATGAGTTATTTTTTCCGTAACATTTTAAAATTGAATTACTGCAAACACATATAAAATTCCAGAACCACTTGAACTACTATTTGATTACCCTTGCAGTCGATCTCCTTCTGGAAAAGCTTTAGAAGTGCCACGCTCAGCTTTTCTAGCAGAGTGGTAGATGTCGTCCATCATTAGCCTACATACTCTCCTGACTGATGCTTTTGTTGAAGGAATTCCCTCATGTTCATCAACTAGGTCTTCTAAAGTCTCTATTCTAAGTGCGCCACTGTTTAGGAAGGGAGTAGAACTGCAGCAGTGACAGCCACTGTACGTGTGTGTGTGTGTGTGTGTGTGTGTGTGTGTGTGTGTGTGTGTGTGTGTGCCTGCAAATGTGCATGGCAGTGCGTGTATTTCTGCTTGTATGTGCAAGCAAATGTCTATCGGGTCCTTCGGGGTGACAGTTCCGCTCTCGGCAAGTAGGTAATTAGCATGCATTATTCAAATGAAAGACGAAGGGAATGAGGGTGGGGACCTGTCCACCTGGTTGTCACCACTGGAGCCTGTCTCGTTCAGCGCCACTTACTCCGCACATTTGGAACATCAGAGCGTGTCTCTTGTCGATGTATTACCCTCCTCCCAGGCGTGGGGATAATGCACTTTTACTGCTCCCCATTATGAGGCGAGATGTGATCGAAGTAAGCCAAAGTCAAAGACGTTTAATCTTCAATTTGGAACAGAAATGACTGTTATCCACATTTAAATTTCAGTCAGATCAAGTCAATTTTGCTCACACGGCACTTTCAGCAAAAGGGCTCGACAAAGTGCTTTACACTTCACGTGGGAAAGGGACAAGTAGACAAGCATTCACATTAAAACACAGATCACTCAACACATCCAAAGTTACGGGGCTTACAGGATGACATTGAGGTACTCAATGAAGAGGAGAGGTCCTAAATCAATCTGAAAAATCCAATCCAACGTAATAGCCCTGCAACAAAATCCAACCATTTGAAAATAATGTAATTTATCCACTGTACGTTTGTGTCTAGCTGGATTGGCTATAATTGTTAGTTGCTCCTGGTATTGTGTGTACCCCCCTGTACTTTGTCACTAAGGCTTTGTATTGTTGGTTTACTTAAAGCTCCGTAGCAGGCAGCAGAATAAACATACTTTTCCCACAACGCAGCAGAAGCAAATTGTGATGTTTTAGACCAATTACGGACTCTCATGCGCTGTAGTCCGGAGTGGGAAGAACTTTCCTTGTTCAGCCAGCAAGCCTTCTCTTTTGGGCCAAAATGTAAAGTATAAAACTGAGTACGCACAAAATATCCGGCTGCATGAATACTCATATTCACATATTACCCACCACCAGGGTCTCTCGCCTCACTACAACCACTGCTAGATTTTCATCTCTGCACTCACATTTTAGCCACAGATGAGTCATTAGCACTTTACCTTATCTCCCACCCTTTTTTCCAGTGCAGCCACGACACCCCTCCAGGAGCGGCGTCTGTTTACTTAATTGATCAATTAGCCGCATGAGAAGGCTCCCTCGCCCCAACTCGTCCCATTTAGCCAACATTTACATGTGTCAGTTTAATTGCGTGCCTATCTCCTTTCCCAAATTATTTACCTCCTCACCCACCCACGCCGCCGAGCTCCCATTGTCCCCCGGTGACTGATCGTCTGACTGAAATGGCAATATATTGCCAGGATCATAATTTGAGATTTTTACTGGGAAAGGATGTTGAAGCCAAGGTCGGCCACCTCCTAGATTCACTAACTACACAGCTGACAAATTGTACACCAACTCTTGTTTTAACACGGCGCTGAAATACAATCACAGTGAGTCTCGATCATGGACACACATGTGACCACAGTCCAAAAGAGAAATGCAAAAACAAAACATTGCAGGGGAAAGGGATTTTGTGTCTGTGGCGGACTTGGGTTAATGCCTTTTTTACACGCATGATTACTCAGCCAAAGGTCAGCTGGCCTGAGGTTCTTCTCCAGTGGGTCGACTGGGCATTAAATCAGACTGGCATAACCCTTCTTCTCCAATTGTGGATTTACATGATTTACATAAAACAGTCTTTTGATTGTGCTGGACCACCAACTAATCCTTTGTTCCCAGGGAGGCTTTGGTTTTACTTTGTCAGCTGTGTCTGTTATAGAATGTTACTGCCCTCCAGTGTTCAAAGGCCATATTACATCCTGGAATCCAAAAACAATACTATCTGCTGAGCGGATGGCATTTATTCAAGAATTTTCAATTATCTCAAACAGTAAATGTTACTCCATTGTATGACGCAGAACAAAATACAAAGTACAATTAATTAAATCCATTTTATGTATATAATGTATATAAATTCAATACTGTGCTGATAATGAGTTAAGGGACTCCTAAACTTGTCCTGCATGCAACTCAACTTGTTTATCTAAAAGACTGGAAATATCTTTATTAGACAAATCATACTATTCGTTTGTTTTAATATACGTACAGACAACTCCTGTACAATGTTTTTTTTTTCTTAAAATTTGATTATATTTTTGTGTTTCAATACCACTTATCAACCACAAGGTGGTGGTACATCACAACCAATTTTTTTTTATTTCTTTCTTACAAAACTGACCGTAGCCCTCTGAAACGCAAGAGCGAAAATGTGGGTTTCACTGAAAATAAGGATATATATATTAAATCTACATTAGCTACTTTCTGACAGTGTTGGATCCTAATTTGAATTTTGTTACTTTTGTTACTTGATTTTATGTGCCTCATCTTCTCCACTAGCTCAACAGATTGCAAAGTCTTCTTTCTCATACGCGGCTCTCTTTACGTAAGAAACACAAAATAAACACATCAACTAATGTTATTTAGCTCTTTACAAAAACCTTACACCCAACAGACTATGAATAGTTTGCATGCCGAAAGGGAAATTATTTTTGTTTGTTTATTTTCACTGGTAGAAAAGAAGACCCCCGCCCTTCACCCATTCCTTAGAGTTTGCTTGTGTATGCAATAAACAAACATCAAGTCATTATTTCAACAACACAAATTGCCAGTTAAAGACATAAGGGAAAACCCCAAACGTAAGATCAGTTTGTTCCTCACAAACTAAATACCCTCACTGAGTAAAAGTGCAGCAGGGTTGTAGGAGTTTATCCTGTTTGTGTACGGTCAAGTTTCCACTCACATCCTAGTGTTCTTGAGCAAGACGCCGCGCGCCGACCTACTCAGGTTGTCTCGGACCGAAGCGCCTCTTCAGTCTCCCGAATACACAAGCAAGTCAGCTGGGATCTTTGTTGATGTGTTGATGAACATTCTAAAATAGCACACCACGTGCATATAGAATCATGCACTGCATTGGAATGAAAACACATGGTACGAGCTGTATAACTTAGTTTAATATTTTATAGAAACGTAAAAGTGTGAAAAAATATTTACGTAAACATACAATTATTTTCAGAGAATAAATGATGTGAATGTTTTTATTCAAATCTGTCATTGGGTCTTCAATTGGATGAAGACTTTACAGTTTCATGTAAACCTGCATCTTTATAAACATGTCAAAATTGAGAAAAGCAGTTGATATCATGTTATTCATATTTTCAGTTTAAGGAACTAAGGATTAGGATTGTACATTATAAAGGCCTGTTGCATGGTAAAGTAAAGCTTTTTAGAATAGAATATGGCATGGGACACTATATTAGTCATCATATTCAGTGATATTGTTTCACATTTAGAATGATCATTAAGTAATTATAGAAAATAATAAACAAAGTATTGTATGAATAAAGGCAAAACTAAAGCAAAAATTTGCAACCTCCTATGTATCGAATAGTATAGTGTGTCTGTACAGCCGAGTCTTAATGTACTACAGTGTTTGAATAAAGCTCTCAAAATAAGTGTAAAACAGACCGGAGGCTTTTAACGTCCTCACTTATAAATACAAATAAATGATGACCTTGTATTTTGACTTTCTGGGCAAAAATAATCTTATCTTTTTTTACAACAACATATTAAGCCAACAATAAATAAAGTGTGGCTTAGTCAGGATAAGTTACAATCAGTACATTTTTAAATAATATATAATGACTCAAAATGTGCTCTACCAAATGGTAGAACAGAGTTTTGAAATAAACAAGTTGACCGTATGCTGTAATTTTGTTGCCATAGTTCATTGCATTTTCTCTTAATAGGCAGTAATGACCAGCATTGACGACAAGCTATTAAAAGTGCCAACAGACTTGACTTGTTTAGCACAGAGTTGAGGCAGCACTGTCGGAATGTTTATGCGCGTACTCGTGTGCATCAGTACGCGGTTCAATGCTGGCGCGCTGGCGGCGGGGACCTCTGTCAGATTCGGGTGCCCATCACAAGCATCCGGCCACCAGGGTTTAAGCCGGATCTGCCCATTAACTCGGAGGCTGGAGAATGCGGACACCCGGAGAGAGAGAGAGCGAGAGAGAGAGAGAGAGAGAGAGAGCCAGCCTGAAACGGAGCAGGTCGCTCTCCCCACAGCATGCGCACCAGCCTGCACTTTCCAAGGACATTACGGCTCCATTCCAGCCGCTCTCCACTGGCAGCCTATCATTAGTGCGCTTGCGAGAGCCCAGAGAGGTGATAGCAGGGGAATTGTGGGCTTTCATATCCACAAACTTGTCCACAGGATGCCAGGCAGAGTGTGGTAATTTAGCTCAGAGGTGATGGCAAATAGTGGGTTAGTTTAATGACAAGTTTGTGCGGCCATGTAAAAGCACTCATCAGGGAGTGGGCGATGGAGAGAACGGACGAGAAGCACCAAAACGAAGAGAAGGGACAGTCGGAGGGGTTTTAAGTGTGTGTGCGCTTGTCCCCTTCTCTTATTAGGGAGTTTTGGGTTTCTAATAATGTGCCAGCTTACATGCCAATTTGAAAACCATTAAGTGTTTATTGAATATAGATAAAATCAACACAATGTTAAGAATAGTTTCTGAACCATAAATCCTCCTTTGTTTTTCTTATCATTTTATATCATGATTATTAACAAATTACTAATATTGTAATTTAGGAGCAAAGGTGGACCAAGATGAAAACAAAAGGCTTGAAAAAGGCTCAATTCAGAGATGAATCTAAATCCAAAGATCTGTAGATCTGGTCTGTATCCATAACTAAAGTATATGACTGATGTTACTTCATGAACTCGATTCACATTATTCTAAGACCACATGAACTTGGTGCGTTAACGTTAAAACTAAAGAATCAGTCACGAGTTTATGATCAAATTAGTTCGTACTCACCAAAGCTCGTTTTGATTATTTATATATTGCAAATAAAGGATGAATATGGAATGAATAATACGCTTGCTAATCTGTTACACGTAGGCTGCTTTATGATCTATAAGAAGAGAGAGTGTGAAGCTCACAGATAAAAGAGTGACTGAATAAAGTCACTACATATACGTGTTAGTGTGCCCTGTCTTGATTCATTGTTTATTCGTGCATCTGATTTACTTTGAATTCCATCCTTAAAAAAAAGAAAAAGAAAAAAAAATCAATCCGCCATCTCTGTCTCCCTTGGCAACAGGTTATAATCCATAGTTACGAGGAGCGGTTGCTAGGTGCGTTGCTGAGATACGGACCCTTCTCCCCACTGGTGCCACGTAGGAGGCCACCGGGTCCTTGATGATGGCAGAGAGATGAGGGACGGGTGAAAAGATGACAGGAGACAGAACAATGAGGAAAGGAAATGGACGCACACACACCTGACGGAGGCTGTATGAGGCAGAGGCACAAAGACGGCACCGACGAAGGGCCGAAAATGAGAGTAGAGAATGAAAAGTAAACACCAAAAGGGTATTCTAACAGACTAAGTGGGCAATCTGCACAGCCCTATTTGCCACAGCTACATTTTAGTGTCTCTGGTTCCTTTGTGCTCTCGTGAGCATCTATTTGTGTGCGTTTTGAGTTGCATATGATCGACAGAATGAGAGTGGAAAACACCTCCTTTGACTCCTCGAAAAGCTTGCTGTTATATTAAATTAAAAAAGAAGGATAAAAAGGTGCACTGACGTCTTGAATCACTGAATCCTTTGTCTATTGTTTTTTCCTTCGGAGTCGGGGAGCAAAAACATAATAAAATGGTAACTTTTTAAGTTATAGGTGTCGTCTGTTGGACATAAATGAGAAAAATAATAGCATTATCCCCAATATTTTTATTACAAGGATAACAATATGTCTAAGAATATGTTTTAATGTTCATTAACTAAAATGATGATGCTGAGCATCTTAACAGTATGTACTTCTTGGATGTGTTCAAGTTGACTTGAGGGAGACCGTTATTGGTCCCCGAGAGCCAATTGTTCTTGCTGCAGTAGCAGTAAAAAACAACACGAGACACACAAGATAAAAAAAACACACAAAAAAAAGTTATGTTACAAGTTACAATATTAGTCAAAAGTAAGGGGAACTTAGAGATGTTAGAGAAATGACTCGCCTTACTTTTAGAAAGTCAATTTGTGCTGGTTGCCTGAGGAGCGAATCACAGGATTTCCACTGTGCATCCCGGCCGCTCAACTGTTTGTTGAGGTGCGTTGGACGTGTTTCACCTGTTTTCGTTTGACATTTTCACAGATACATGCTCACACAGACGGTAACAGCTCCCCGTTAGTGCTCATAGCCTTATTCATAACCACCTGAGTTCCATGGGCTGTCGTTTTACTATCTATTTCTTTCTTCCGAGGCTGATCCGATCAGCATGGTGATGATGGGAGCCCGCTCGCTCCTCACAAGCTTTCTAGTTGTTGGAGAGTGTCCTTCCTCCTCGCTGCCATCTGCCTATCTCCGGCGTGCCCCCCAGGGGGCAGTAGCACCGTGCACACGGCCATTTGGAATCTGCCCCCCCCCCCATCTCAAATCAAAGGCACAGCACCTTCTGCGAGCCGAAACGGCCACTGCCGTCGCCCTTCTCGCGCGCCAACCTCAGTACAAGTTTCCAGTAGTTTTATGAAAAAAAAATAAAAGTATATTAACATGGCGTCATAGAAGGAGAAGTCGAGCTCAAAGGCAAAGCTCTGCCCATCGCTTCTGACAATGTTATGAGAAAGATAATTCTCACAAGCAAATAAACAGTGTGTAACACCCCTGTGAATTTTCCTTTTAGGTTGGATTATTGTCAGTGTATTTCACTGATATTGTGTCATCCGGCGAGGGAGCGAATATCAGGGTTAGTTAAAGGTTTGTCTTCTGATGTCCTTTGAGAATAGAGACGGTTTATAGATGATCTTGAGCAACTCTTTTCATTCAGTTTGAAAAACCACCTTCATTTGTCGCTTCTCGGCAGTGGTTGAATTCTTGAATTTGCAGTAAATAAACACCTGAAAGAGTTGCTCGAATAACTCGAATGATCTTCATGTTAAAGGTACTGTTTTACTTTATTGTTCTCTGTTAATCATTAGAGAAACAAGGCATTTGAGAAGTACATTCGTTCTACACATTGTTACTATTCATGAAATTTAATTAATCTAAATGATCGATGATCTAAATGTAGCTTAACTAAACAGAAGAATAATCAAACAGGTTACATTAATTAAGTGCTTACTGGTTTGTCAAATTAAAAAAAGCTCCCTACCATAGAGGCTACGTAAATAAAATACAGGTACAAGCTAAACAAAACACTGCTTTACCACGTTTAGATATACCGCCCTTTCTTCCAACCCTCTGTTGAGATGCATTGATAATGCAAATGAGTTTGGATTAAAGACGGACCTCTGGCTCAGTATCTGTCCTTCAGCTCGGCAGCCTCTTCATAATGTAGGCTTTGCTCCGAGGAGAGACCCCTGTTGGTTGATTGGAATGACTTCCCTAATTGGATTCAATTCCTAATTGAAACGTAATAAAAATGCATCAGTAGACGTGGCGCCAACAATTACCTCATGCAAATCTCTTGATGAATTGACGTGAGGGGCGTAATTGCAGCTGTTAAAAAACTGCATTGATTTCTGCTGGAATAACATCAATTCAAATCCGTTCATGCTCATGCCTCAACCTGCGTGTGGAAAGCATTTGTCACTGCTCACTGTCCCCGTTTGGAGATATACAGAAAAAATGGAAACATCTGCACCCTGTCACGCCGGTACCTCAAAAATGATTGTGCTTGTGCGAGACTCTGTGTCAAATCTTCCACATCTATGCAGAAGCAATAAAGTATTCTGAACACACGGAGAGGGGAAACAAAAAGGAGAAATGTCTTTGTTCTTTGCTTCTGTTTTCACTCAGGTTACGGCTTTATTTGGTTTCTAGAGCAGATATATTCTGCTTGGCATGTAACAGAACCCCCCGTCCCCCCGTCCCCCTCACACACACACACAGTTCAGTACAGTCGGAGGAAATAGAAATGAAGTCTTTGATTCTTCCCTCCGCCAAATGTTCTGAACGTTATCCGTCTGTCTGTTGATCGGGGTTGGCAGTTTAGATCGAAAGAGTTAAAGCATCTTCTGAGTTATTGCCCACAGCCGTAGCCATAGCAACAGGTTAATAAGTAGCTTCTCTGATCTTCCTCTGTTGCGGCACATGTTGCTAAGATACAAATAGTATTGTGGACTCGGTGGACTGTACGGCGAACCTTCTTTTGATAACAATGAACTTTAAACATTCAAAAGTAATGTGGAAGGCTAAGAGCTCGAAGGGAGGCAAAGGAAAAAACTCCTGGCATTACACCTGCGACCGTGGAGATTGCGTCTTGTACATTTGACCTAGCCAGTCCCAAAAAAAGAACACAGCAAGACAAAATTGAACACTTTCTAAATCCAGCTACCTCATACCTCAGAGGCTACCGGTTGGCTCGTGTCTAAAGGTAAACGGGCCAATCAGATCTGGAACACGGTGGCTGTTCCTAGATACGTGTGCAAAACCAAGGGCAAATTAAAGCATTGCCTCCAAGTTGCATCATTCTCCCCTCAGAGCTCTATTAGTAGGCTAGCCACAATGTCTCTTTACGAGAGCAGAATTAGGCACATCCCCCTGCAGTGCGATGTCTTTTTATGAACCACACTGGCATCATGTGAGCCGATTCCTACGGGGACGAGCTGCAGATTTATTACTCGGAGAAACACATGTCCGGATGCCCCGAGTCCTCGAAAAGTAACGTAACAGCAAAGCCGCAGTTTAGATGTGGAACTTCTTGCTCGATGAATTCCTAATACGCACAGATATTTGTAAATCGGAATAGACAACCGCAGCACAGATTTGAAAAGATAAAAAGTGGGTTTGTGTCGTCACCTTCCTGTTGATCTCCCAATTTCTTTTGTTCTTCTGTCCTCTGCTCGCGTGTCCACCCCCCCCCCCCCCCCCGATCGAGTAATAGAGGCTGCAGAAGTGCATTGATTCAAAAAGACGGGACCATCCACACTGACACAGCAGACGAACAAACAGGCGGGCGGCTCGGCTGGAGGAAGCCGCGCGGCCGCAGCAGGGAGCACTGGAGTCGCTTTTGATGATAACTCTTGATCCCTCTGTTCTCTCCGCCAACGGGCCTCGCGCTTTCACTTCAGCTCGGCTCGGCTGTCCGCGGGCATCGGCTTCTCACTCAAGTGAGCGTTGCTGGGTCCACGCTTGTCCGTAATTATTACAAGCTGCGGGGAAACATACGGTACGATAGGCCAATAAAAGAACACGTGCGTGTGTATCGGATTTTAGGAACGAGTAGCCCTCCATGTGTGTCAATTTGGATGCTTATGAGCAGCAATAATTGTATATTTGCGTGATTAAGACGGTAATCAGAAAGTAATGACACTTCAGTGTGATTTATGGGAACGGATGAAATGTCGCGGCCGAAAGGTGGCAGGTTAAACAACATTGACCCACCAAATACCAAGAGAGACTTAAACAAAGACCAGAGTTAATACATCAGCCGCAACAAAGGCGGGTTGCAGAGGGGAGTGGAGCGTGTGTGCAGCAGAGGTTTGGAGCGTAAGGTGTGTGGAGGTCATCAAGGGGATGATTAGGTTTACGATCTTAGCTTCTGACGGCTGACAAACCATTAAGTGATTTTTGAAGGATGATTGTCTCGTTTTATTATCTTGGTTCATTCAACTTAAGCGCTCGATTTGGATGTCGGAAGGGGCATGAAACTCAAATCCCCCCAAAAGTCTGAGTCGGGTGGCTTCAACCCCAACAGAATTATTGTGCGTTACGTCTACAGACCAAAGCAATACTCTCCCGTACCGATTAAAGGCTCTCTGCTCCCACGGGGCTGCACGCTGTATACGGGGTTCATTCAATCTCTGCCTTGATTACTCGATTGGACTCATTGATTGAAGTGGGACTTTAATGACCTATTATCTCAAGTGTTAATCAGGTGTCGACAGACAGCTCTCTGCGGGACTGGGCAGGGCTGAAGGCCAGGACGGACGGAATTTGCTGGACTCCAGCCGGCTTGAATGGGTCCGGGGTGTTGAACAGCAACGCGCAGCTGCGCCGGCTCGACAAGCTTCCCCCTCCGCCGTGACATCATGTTCAGTCCGCCGGGGGTCGTCTATGACTCAGATGTTTTGTTTGGGTTTTTTTTGTAATCTTCCCTTGTTGCAGTTTTACCACCTTGTAAATTACCTCGAAATGAGACAGAAAGGAATTGAGGTATAAAAATGGAGGCCTGTGCGTGGCCTCAATGTGTTCTCATTAACGGAAGTATCGATGGAATCTAGTTACTTGAATTAAACCAGTGGAATATTAGACATTGAAAAAGCCAGTGGTTTTAAAAGGCATAAGGCCTGCTGCTTTAAGTTGAGTTTCTGATTGTAGTTTGGAATGAGAGTATTTGTATAGTATTGACTGGGGTCAACCGTATCTTCAATTTCACATTTCCTTTTGTTTAAAGTGGCTTCATGGGGCATTTCAAGGAACAATCGATAAGAAACCGGTCTGTGTTGTTTTTTTAAAGCTTTGCCTGTTATGTTGTTTGATAAATTGACATGTGTTTTACAGGTAATTATCTGCAAATGTTATTGTTTCAGTCTGTAGATTTTTTTCAGGTTGGTTAAAATAAATTTAGTGTCAGTTGTTGCAGTGCAAATAAATGAATCCATGTAATTGCAAACTCTTGAAAAAATAATGAAACTTTAATTTAGCATTCAGCTTATTTTCCTTTCCAATAGTTTTTAGGTTGGTCTAAGCAAATGCACTTCTTGTGGAATACAAAGAGAGGGCTGCACGTCCAAATTACACCTGTCTGCATCGCCTCCTGTATATCCAACCGAAATCTCTTTTGTCTTTGCCCCCCCCCCCCCACCTCCCACTGCAGCCTTCTCTTTAATTATCTCCCTTTTCAATCCCAGCATCTTCAACGCTCATCAATGCTTCTTAATTTCCATCAATACCAGTGCAGCCTAAGCTCTCCACACCTGTCCAGTCACCATGGCAACCTCACCTCTGACAGCAAAGAGCTCTGTAAGACACGGCGTGCTGTATTCCCCTTGATTAGATATTGATTAAGCTTTTGTAATACATAATAGGATCAAAGGGATTGTGTCGCTTTGCTTACCCAGGTCTGCTTCACACTTTCATTTAGTTATAATCTTTTGTTATGTCGGAATCTGAATGTTAAGAGGGATCCAATTGAAATTTGCCACCCTTTGTCATAGCCTCCTTCAGGGACCTCTTTTTGAGGATAAAGAAAGACGGGTCAGAGCGGAGGCATTAATACTATGTAAATCTGCGATTTAAAGACGGTGTTGACAGCACTTTCTGTTTTCTGAGTGCAGCGCGCTATGCTTTGTGTTTGCGATGTTTTCGCCAATAAAGAACATGCTAATAGGACCGTTGGAGTGTTCACAGGCTCCCGATGGCTTGAGTGTCCCTAATGGATGCGTTGATAGATTAATGGATGACAGAAGTCAAATGCTAAATGCATGGTAGGTGTATGACAGTTGGAAGAAGTTGAAAGGCCATTATTATATATATATATATATATATATATATATATATATATATATATATATATATATATATATATATATTTATATAAATCCATATGTGCATAATAAATCAATTAATTAAATAGACATATTTAATCACAAATATTTTTGTCTAATCACATTTATGCAAGTTCAAAGCAATCAAAATTTGGTTACATGTGCAAAGCAGACTTTAGAAAATCCAAAGTACTACATGATATTGGATGTTGCCCTTCACACAAATACAGTTGTTGATGTGAATGATTTATCTCTAATAAGACACTTGCCTTTAGACAGGATGAGATATATCTTTTAATCACCATCTTTTGTTTTGTCAGCCGTAATATGTGAGCTTCATCCCAAACACAATCCCCAGTAATGTAAACACACACGAAGAAACACTCCAGCCGGACAGGAGGAGGTGTGTTTGTCGAATGTTCACCAAAGATTTACAGCGATACAAGGTTGAGAGAAGCAAGAAAAATGATTTCTTCTTCCTCACACTCCGTAGGGGAGTCAGAATTGAGGATAAATCCGGGAACAGCAAAGAATCATGTTTGGAACAAACTGACCTTTTTTTTTTTTAAGGATAAAGACAAGAAAATGTAATAACTTTCGCCTATCCAATCCATACTTCATGATTATCCCTCACTCCAAAACATTAGAAAAAATGGAACTGTCAAAAGAGTCTTGTTGTTCCATTTTCTTTCCCTCGGCCCCCCTCCTTGAGAGAAACAAACAAACCCCTGTTAGCACATTTCATTAGCTTCAGGGGTTACAGAACAGATTGAGTATCGACAATGGTGGCTGTCGAGGCTTATGCCTCAAAGGCAACAGTAGGGGGAAATCTCAGGGGTAGGAGATGCAATCGAAAGGACCAAAATAATTCAGCGGGACTCACTCGAGGAACAATCCAGTTTGTCATGTGGAATCATGGAGTGTCTGGCGCACAATGAGAAAGGGTCCCCGGGGACTCGGCACGGGAGTCAACATGTGAATAGCCAAGAGTTAGTGCCCCAACTGGCCACTCTTTGCCTTTTTTATCACCCGCAAATTTAGCAACCGTAAATCTGTTTCCACACCGATGCCTCTATGCGGACGTGTCGGAGAGGCCCATAAACAAGAAATGATGTTTGGTGTCTCGGGATGGTTTGGTCGTTGATGTTCCCCGGGGTGTCGTGCTGCGCTCAGGGAACAATTACTGTCAGGGAGTTTGATGTTTTCCCTCTGCTGTGATGGACAGTTACGAATGCTGGAAATTGTTGAACCATGTTGACTCGCAAAGAAACAAGTTAAATGATCTCACCCGCTATGCACAGCGGGTTCGGATTAGTTTGTTTGACACAATGTGACTTTTCATTCCCCTCTAATAGGTTTTGTGGCATCTGATGGTTGCTGACGGCTGAATCGGAGCATTAATGAGGGTTGAGGAGACTCCGGGTCAAAAAAAGGACACTGACCATATAGGCTCCAATGTGACCTGACCCTTCTTATCGCAGCGTCTCTGTCAATAAAAAGCAGCATGAGGAAAACCTCTGATTAATTGATTGACCTCCTCTTTCTTATTCACAGACGATAACCAGCAGCACAAATTGCACCTGATTTTGTTTCCACTATAACAGCTCCTCGAGACAAGAGCTGCATATCCATTTCCCTTTAATCAATTCACAATTTATTCCCCTCCCTATTCCAATCTCCCTTCCATTTATTATGCATTATTCGCCCTTTTTAAACAGTTTTCCACTAACCATCTCATCTAATTTGGTATTCGGATATGGTTAGTGCTGTTAGCTCAATTAATACAATGGCATGTTCTAAATGCATTCCCTCCGCAGTCCAAGTGACAAGAGGACCCCGAACAATTCACATCTTTGCAAACGGCGTGATGCATGCACGCCACGATAGATTCACACCTGGAGGAATTATCCGGTCGAGCTCTGAGAGCAGATAAGAAAAGGAAGGACAAAACAGGCCAAATCTTCTACAGGACTGTGCTTTATTTTAGTCTAAGCAGAATATAATGAACTAGAGAACTACAGAGTTCAGGAGCACTATGGGAAGATCACCCCGAATCAAGGAAACAGATCCGCGCCGACGCTATTTCAAATTACATCTCTGTTTGACACAAAAAGAAAACAGTTTGTTCAAGAAAAAAAATGAAATATATGATTATTCCATCAGTTGGAAATAGAAATACCCAAATATGTTGTGATTAATTCATTTTGCATGGGAACAAACGGACAAGTAGAAATTAGGTAGCGAAGCTGGGAATGTAATGATTCATGACATAAAGGTCCACAGTGCAAAATCACCTGTGACTGAATGTGAATCCCTTAAAGGCTCTCATTGAATGCTTGATTGGAGCAAACCGCTCAGTTGGCCGAGTGTGTTTACTTTTTGGTCCTGGCAACCAATGGAAATGGAGGTGGAAGACCTCGTTCTTTTTTTGTGTCAGAATGGGCTTGAGGCAAAAATCTGACCCCGGCAAAGTGTTTGTCTTGACAACAGATAGTTTCTTCACTTTTGAAGACAGAACATTTGGCATCCCCAAAAATGTGTTCATGACCACTGCTCACAGGTAGTGCTGTCAGAGGGAACAGGCTGGGTTTAAGGCAGAATTCCCTTCTCACATTAACATTTCAACCTGACTGGAGTAAAGCAAAGTGGCATTATCTACCGTTGGTACAACGCCTTCAGTGGATTGAGTCACATTAGATAACAAACTGTGGAGGCTTCCCATAAGTAAAAACAGAGAAGTTCAAATCAGATATGACAATGAGAACCACCAACCCTTCTAGAAAATAAATAAAAGATGCTGCTAAAATGAAACAATGCAATTTCACAGTGACAGAGAAAGACAAGAAGAAAAACATTAGAGGAAATGATCCATGGCATAACCACCACTATGAGATATGACAGCATTGTTCTCAAAACCAATCTGGCTGCAAAGTTTGATTTCTGTTTTGTATTTCTATGTCTTTTTTTCCTTTAACAAACAAAAAAACAGCCTCTAATGGGATCTGTTTGTAACATGCAATCAAATTGTTTTGATTGTGTTGATTTGTTCTGAATCAACATGACTTGCACCACCAATCACCCTTTTACAGTGCAGTTATTAATTATTGTATTGATTTAACATCTTTCAGTTAGCAAAGTTTATATGAACAAACCTCATGACATTGGGTCAAATCCAGCCTCAGAAGAAAATACCATAAAGAAAAGAGATAAGGAAGAACCATTTACCAACATAAGTATAAAATCCCATTTTATACATCAGTGCTTCACCAAATAAGTGTTATTTCATAGTTTTCCACTCTTAGTTTCACTGAAATATATAAACTTTTATTTTTTTTAGGTTTAAACATGATCTATTGTATGGCCTGTAAAGAAGGTTCAACAGAATTGAAAAATAAGCTTTATTGTATGTACAGGTGCCGTATCAGGTGTGGTCAAACTGGCTGAGGGTTCTGCTGGGTTCTCCAAAAAATGCTCTCTTGTTCCTCCCCATCCTGCGATCTCAGCCTAACTACTTACATGTGGGTTCCACCATGTGTTAAATGATTTATGTACATGTTGAACAAACTGTCACATGGAGATTTCTTTTTGCGAAACTGCGGAATTTTAAAAAGTGTTTTGGTAGCCTTTTTTTTTCTTTTGTCGCACTGTCAAGCGGAAAGCATGCAGATGGATGAACTCTACTGTCACTGTCATATCTGTTCATCAGCCCCAATTGGACTAATCCAATTACTGCACAGGCGATCTCTCTTCTGTCAGAAACATCATGACATGTCGGTGTACACAAAATCTTAATTACCGGATCACTTCGGGGCTGTGGCTTAAGTTTGACACTAAGGCAAATGCTCTCTAAGCCTTGGTCCGACTCTTAGGGTTGTAGGATGCATGTTCAGAGGCCGAACTTAAGGGGCTTAAAGGAACCAAAATCTCCTTGATCCCTGCACTGCTGTGGATACATTTTATAGTGACATCATTGTCCCACAGAGTTGGGGCTTCTCAACACAAGCTGCTATACAGGCTTCAACTGTTCTTTATTTTTTTCTTCATTTAATAGGCTATTTACACAAAGGGATAAAAAAAAGTATTTGTCCTCATCACTGTCAGCCATGCTGTTAAACATAATTGCGCACTGCCAGCGGTTCACTGTGCGTCCTCGTGTGTCTGATGGCATGTTTGTTGTTTGTTGGTCGCTTGGTGGAATTTGGGGGTGATACTCTAAATCCAAAAGAACAATTCTTACACAATCTTATAACACTGACCTCATATTGGTAATTCTGCTCGACCTCCCGGGATCAGGGGTAAGGCAAGGCTCTGATCCTCTCCACTGATCATGACATCATAGCGCCCGACGCCCTGAGTATTGGGAGTGATTTTTGTTTCGGTTTAGCTCACAGAACCCCCACCACCCAGTGCCCTTTCCTCCTCCACCTTTTTTTTCTCTAGGCCAAATCTGATTTCCACAGCGAAACCTGCTGTATGCCGAAGTGAGATGACGGAAAAGCTCACTCCCAAAGCAGCCATTAAACGAGAGGCATTAATTTCTTTCCTCCTGTCCAACAGGTTCCTTTAATTATCTCTCCACTTTCAGTCAATTACATTTCACTTCCTTTCCTTGACAATTACTGCTATTTTAGGGTGAGTGTTATGCACCCAGGGGGTTAGAGACTCATAGACGCGCTCTAGCAGTTCTATTGCTCGTGCAGGGCGTCTAAAGGACTGACCTCACGGCGTAGTTGCAACCGAGGATGTGCGTGCACTATGTGTATACAGTCTAGAACTCCGCCCCTTTCTAATTTAACGATGCGGGGTCCGAGTGAGTGCATGCGTCAGAGTCAGAGAAGCGAATAAGTGGTTGAAATGCTGAATGTAAGAGAACTGGTTGCACTGGTTAGATGTTGTATGACCACTGAGCAGATGAAGGACACTATGTTTGACTTTGCCATTGTCATTTTTGTTGTGTGGGAAAGCTTTGCACCCTCACATTGACTTCTTCTAGTTCTTTTCGGCTAAAATGTCAAGTTACGAGGACAAAAATCCAATAACATTTGGGCTGCAGCCTGGCTGGTGCCCGATGGGTGTGTCATGGCTCCTGGAGGTGAAACATGACCTGGGCTAAGAGCAGACAGGACAGAGGCTGTGAGCTGGGATGGCATACACTTGTGCCAATACACGGGGGGAATGGAAATATCTAAAAACCCTCTTTTTTGTTTTTGTTTTGGCAGCTCTGATGCATGTTTCACAGCTATTTCTGTTCATAATGCACTTCACTCCAGTAACAACCTCCCCGGAGTGTTAAAGTAATAACAGCACCCTTGTTTGAAAGTGTTGAAGGGCTGGTTTCGCATTGCCTACATTTAGCCCTGGCATAGCAGAGAAGCTACATGAACACTGCACTGGAAGCCGAGGCGGCAGCGTGATACTGGCTGGGTTTAAACTCACCGCTGGACTCAACCTGCCATTAGCAGTGGGAACTGGTACACTATGTGATATAAGATACGGTTCATGTCCAGCCTGACAGGTATTATAACTGTCATCAGATTAATGGTTGAGAAGGACAACAGGCTTCTACCCTACTTTTATTTGAAGGCAGTTTTACTTTTATTTTAAAGTTGTAACTTTTGATGCCCATCTGAATTGAATCTGAAGAACTACCGTACTCACACAATTTCTAAATCTACAGCTGTGTGCTTCGCAGGTGTCCCAGCAAGGATAAGAGCAAGGGAAGGAAAGGATTGTACTTTTATTGTATAAATGTGTGGCTACTTAATAAATAATTTGAGACTCAATTGCATGCTGAACGAAAAAGCCCAATAACCGAGGCCAAAGTGCAGGTCCTTCTACGGAATTTAAGGATTTGCAGAACATTTGTCAACTGTTAAGCAGCTACTGTTGCAACGTTCGCTCTAAATGCAAAACCGTTTCACACCTTTATTCATCGACGTATCTCTTTACATTTTTTGGGGTAACGTCAATCCGCTTTGCAATATTAATGTGATGATATGGGAGGTTTTATCCCACGTCCTCTATCGTCTTTTCGGCTGAATTCGACAGTATTATTGGTGCCAGGTCAGCTGTCAGCAGCCTTGCCAGGGAGTAGGCACAAACATAATTCTCTCTAATCTTCCTTCTGTCATCCATGTGCATTCAGGGGACCATCTCTCCCGTCATTTGGTCCAAGTAATTATCGCTGTGATTTTTCACTCGGTTGCAGCTAATGTATAGAGGCTGGTGATTACAGTGCGATTAGAGGAAAAGGTGAAATAGCATGTCTAATACGGTGCAGGCGATAATTGAAGGCTAGTGAGTACAGACATTAGCCAGGTTTTAAAATGTTGTTCCAATGGGACGGCAGCTGAACAGTTGGGCTGTTTTTTTTTTTTGGAAAGGCATTTCTGCTCTTAGGACAGTGGAAGAGAGGCGGTTCATGGCACTCGGATATCAAATGAAGACCTTCTGCTCATTGAAATGACAAAGAATTAGTAGTGCGGTGAACCTGCAGCTGCATTTCAACAGTCCTTTCTTCAGTGATTTGAAATATAGGTCTGCTCTTCTCTCTAAAGAAAGAAAGAGAAAGACAGAAGGATTGGGAAGGAGAGGAGTCTCATGCGTGAACACGACCTTTTTGGAACGGAGTCTAAATGACCAAACTCTGGTATATTTAACTTTTTAATCCTGTTTTTTTCAAAGCATATGGCACACGCATGGCGTTTATCACCAGGAGCCTGTTCCTGGATTAAGTCATTGGCCATCCTGCTGAACGGAGCATGAATTTAAAAGATCTCAACGTTGTATTAGCGTTGGTTTCCTCCCTTTTACCGCCCTCTCTTTTTCTTTCCTGCCATGCTTACTTGCTGCCAGCGTTCAAAGAGCTGGTGTACAGTCGTGAGCTGGTGTTTAACAAGGAAAAAGAGCGACTGATACGGGATTGCTTCTCTCTCTAAGATCTTTTCAAATATATTGATCTGCTTTTAGAGAGGAGCGTGCTCCCAGAACAGCCAAAGTAAATGACAGTTTATATTTACACTGTCCTGTTTGGCGTCAGTGTCAAAGAGGCTACAGACATGCTGAGTGATATTTAAGGGCGACTGTAAGATTTCATTTAGCTTTTTCTGTTTAAACAGAGCCTTTTTTTCACGTTTTACTCCATATGCTTTATGTATAATGTATGAAGAAAGCAGTTCAGGGAACATGTTAATAGTAGAATTAACATTATATCCGACAGAGCTAGATGAGCTCTAAAAGCCTGCACTCCATTGCCATCGATACAGTAAATCGAGTTTGTCTTTAAAGAAGTGTGTGTTTGTATCTACCCAAGAGACAAGAGGTGATTTCTCATTCTGGGGTTTTGCAGCAGCTCCAGTGGACGCACACATATAACTCCTGGTTGTTTACAACATGAATGCTTTGCTTTTGACAGTATTCCAACGCCATAAGGGTCATTTTATTTATATACTGAGTTCACTCTGCTGGCAGTTTCAGTAGCTGTCATCTTCCTTCTCCTCCCTTATTGTTGCCCTCGTGACCATCCATTTGTCCATTGCTCTTTGTGGAACCGTCACCCTTTCAAACAATTTGTGGCTTCATAATTCACACTCCTAGTTGCAATACAAAAAGGTCACGAAAAAAGAAAAGAAGACTCCCCATGTCCATTTTGCTTGGTCTTTACAGTGGATTGTCGCTTGAACACAAAGGCTGCTGCGAAGCCTTAAACGCCGGCACCCTGTCCAGCACAGACGTTAGTAAGTTCTGTCTTTTCTTCATTTTTTTTTTGTCTTCTTTTTCCAGAACAGTCTGTTCGTAGCTGTCAGAGAGCGCGGTGACTTATACATCATGATGAGCGAGATATCCAGTGGCACCTTAACATCCAAGAAAAAGAGAGTCGTTGCTCACAGGGGCAGATTAATGTCCAGCTTCCCCAACCCACCCCACGCACCACCCCCCCTCCCTCCCCCGACCACCCTATCCCCCTTTTCCCATTATTCATTACAACTTCAAGTTTTTTTTTTTTTTTTAAACAACAGCAAAAGTTACCAAATCTACATTTTTTCTACACTATTTCACTAATCTACAACCTGGTGCTAAATCTGCATCCAGAGCAAAAGATCACCCCTTATACTACGATGCCATGTCTTTTTATACATTATTTCCATTTTCTTTTATACGTACAGTAGGCCACTGGATATTGATTTAATGATTTTTTTTTTTCTTACTACGAGTAAATTGTAATACTTGCAGCTACACGGTATGAGTTTTTTTAAATATATATTTATATATTTATATATTTATATTCTTTTAAAAAGCGTTTAGTCCTTTGGTCCCTATTTCCTAAGGAATGATGCATGTAAATTATCCTGGATTCTCCTCCATTCTCCTCTTCTTCTTTTCGTTTTCTTCTTTGATCCAGAGCTTGCCCTGTCACGGAGCACAACACCTGTGTAGGCACAAAAACCAAAATGGCAGCAGGCTGGTGTGTGTGTTTGTGTGTATGTGTGTGTATGCACACGCATGTGTCTGGGTCAGTACTCCAGTTGGCATTTGCACGTATTTATACATGTACAAAGTTTTGTTTTGTTTTTTTCGTTTTTTTTGTGATTTTGAAATGTGTGTGTTTTTGTTTTGTTATCTGTGTTCATGAATGTTTATCTATATCTTGTGTCAGTATGCATGCTTTGAGCATAATGAGTCTATAAAGGTTGTTTTTTTTCCCCCATCATGTCTAAAAAACAGCAGCAAAAAGTTGGTCTCTGCAAAATATCTTCTTCCACAGACGGCAAAGCAAATCAGGGAAAAAAGGCATTTGCAAAAAAAAGGAGAAAAAAAAACAAAAACACAAACTCTGGGATCCTCCTCTCAGTCACCCAATCCTTCAGCAGGTTTCCAGCTGGATCAAGGGGCCACCCTTCCTTCATGATATGTAGCAGAGCAAGAAGTCTTTGTACTTTTACTGCACTTGTGGAAATAAGGTGTTGTGGCCCTTCATCCTGTGACAGAGAGAGAGAGAGAGGAGGGAGAGAGAGAGAGAGAGAGAGAGGGGGGGGGGGATAAGGAGAGTGGATTCAGTGAGGCTGCCGGAAACATGCTCAGGGTTGCTGGCTCCCGGTTATCACACAGACTGACAGGCACAGCCAACAGCATGAAAAACAGACGGGTAGGAGAAGGAAAAAAAAGAAAAGAGGAGCGTGTCAATCAAAGCCAGAAATAAGTGGGCAAGAGGTGGGGTGGGAAATTTGTGTTTTAACCATATGGAGCAGACATCTACACTGTGACAGCATTAATGTAACGACGGCCTCATTTAAACTGACTTCATCCCCCTGCTTGAAAGCAATACACCTGAATGTTGTCTGAGATGTTGCTGTCATTCATCCTGCAGGTAATTAATTACAAACAAACTACCATCGGAACAAGAAGAATACAAGACGAGAAGAGTAGGGGTCGAAATAGGCTTGTTATTATGCCGGAAAAACATGGGTTGCCTAATATAAAAACAGGACATATTTGAACAAATGGCCTCTAATTAGAATCCCATTAAAAAGCCAACCTCAAATCCACCCAGCCTTTGTGTTGACTTGAAATGCTGCATGGCCGCTAAATAAAGACCTAGTTTACAGCCTTATCATCCCTAATATGTTGTGAACCCTGATGTGGGTGAATAAAGGCTACGAAATCACAGCAAATCGCTCTCTGTGAGCGGACATAAAAGGGACTGACTTTGTGACGGGAGCACGCTGACCACACTCTCTTTGTTCTACCTTTCTGTCCCTGTAAATGAGCTTGTTACCATTTCATCATAGGTCTTTTTTTCCCCTTATGTGTGCCAAAGGCAGCCCAGCCATTAGCACCATAAAGCACTCAACAACAGTCGGTATTACAGATGCTTTGTCTTCTAAGCCACTGGCGCTGTATACTAGCGGAGAGCAGAAAAACACACAATGGCTTTAAAAAAGACCCCCCCCACACCCCTCCCTCCCACTCCCTTCCTCAAGTAAACAGCTTATTTCTAACATCACTACTATTTCACCATCCAACTTTGCCAGAAAACATAGACTTCCTTTCCTTTTTTCACAAGCTTTTCATCCCAGTAGGACGTCCTCCCACCACCGCTACCTACTTAAAAAAAAAAAAAAAACTCATAAAAGACACCTGGCAGTAAAGAAACATAGTTGATGCAAGAAAGACGGTTTTCACTGACTAGACAAGCCCTTGATTTGATTGGACGGACTCCGGGAGGCAGAGGCTTCTGAAAGAATAAAGCAGCACGAGTTCGATGAAAACGACCGACTCTTATCAGGGTTTGGCCTTGAGGGATGTCGACGGCCTCACTTTCACTGTGAAAATGTTTGCTGCATTTTCTTCGTACCGAGTGAGTGAGTTATCTCTGCTACAGGCCGAAAAAATGAGAGAGCAAAATGATCCGGTGGCATCATCCTGCTAAGAAACAACCAGGTAGTTGTGTTTTGTTCTATTGCTGCGCCCTGCTTACATATACATCTATGCGTACTGTATGGCTGTATGCTGGGCATATTATGCCCGTGTGGGTCTGCAGCGCTACCTGCAGCGCTACCTGCAGCTCTGCTATCGCAGCGTAATTGGTTTGCACCCTGATAAATAAATAAATGGGAAGTGATTCTCATGTTCGGCAAACAAAACAATCTTGCAGAAGTACTCCCTGCGCAGATGAAATCCAAGGAGAAGTGGAGTGTCAATATTTGCCTGTGCTCTCCGCGTGAACGCTGGGGATTTAATTGGTCAAACAGACGTAGGGTCATCTTGGCCATCTCTCAAGCTAAACAGCTGTCGGTCGGAGTGAGAAAAAAAAAAGCTCTTTTTTTTTCCGCCAAGACTCAAACTTGTGTTTTTTTAGGAATCAAAGTTTGCTGAAAAGTAAAACACCGTTGATGTGAATGTGGAGAAATGAGAAAGAAAATACTGTACATCGATACACATGAACCCCACAAGAGAAAGTGAAACACTCACAAGGGCACACGGTACAATAGCACAAAAGGGTTAAAGGCCACTTCCAGTAAGAACCAACCAACGAGTCATCACACCGTTACATTATGTACAACAGGTACCAGCGAGGAGATGGGTCGCTTTACTGCACTCCACAAATTGCCAATATACAATGTACAGTATATAAAAAGGAGGGCAGAATATCAAGAGATTCAGAGACATCAATTAACGCCACGTCATGCAACGCAGTCACAGTCCCACCACATGACGTCATCCAAAATAAAATGACACCATGGGTTCAACTTACAGCTGTGGGAACCTGGCCCCATGACGGGTATGGGGGGGGGTTGTGAGTAGGGTAGGGGTGGCTATAGCGGAGAAAGGCCACCTCCCACTGTGATTGGCCATGTCAGGTTGCCAGGTTGGTGGGGGTGCAAAAGAAGGAAAGAAACAGTGGGATTTTCTTTGCCTTAAGTCAGAATTCAAAGCACCCTGAACCACACTCTCACATATTGTGCCTGGCAAGTAATACGAAGTTTTAATGCATGGGTGGTACCGTAGAAGAATACAGAAAATAGTTGACAGGTAAAACAGAAATAAGGAAAAATATTATCCTCAACACTGCTCAAAGCGGATCCCTTTCTTGCGCTTCCAGGTGGTGGTGAAATATTCGCAGGCTGACAATTTGCAGGTTAAAAGGTTGAGTTGATGGATTTGTATTCACAAAGATAACCCTTAAGGCAGAAATGCATATTTCAGAAACGTGTCCTGTCTACAGTAATTGGATTTGCCTTGCATTGTTTGCTATGAGGGTGGCCGTACAGTGAATGCTTCAGCTTTTTTTGCATTAAGTTTATCTTTAAGACACAGAACGCAATTTCAGAGGAGCAGGGCTCCTGAGACCAGCAGGGGAGAATGCTGTCTGATCGTGTTTTTAATTCGACTTCAAAGGGGGCTTCTGGAGTTATCTACATTTTGAAGTTTTTTACCTAAGGAACACAATTCATCATTCAGGTTTCATCAAAGTTTTTTCATCATTCTAACTCGGTTGGATTTAGAATACGCTTAAAGTTGAACTTTACTTTTGCTCAAGAACTCAATGTACCGTCTTTCACAATACATGGAAATACAAAACAGTGTATAAGTTATTTAAAGTAGTCCAACCTGCTTCATGGTTTATGTAAATGTTCAAACCAAGAAATGGATTCGGAAACCCAGGGGTATTTTTTTTCTTAACATTTTCATCAAATTCTTCTTTGGTTTTGGGCTATAGGTTTCCCTCAACTCAACAACAGAAGTGATGTATTACAGATATAGATTGAACCAGACCAGAGATGAAGGAGGAGATGAAAAAACACACTAACGCACCACACACGCACACGCTTCCTCATAAAGTGAGAGAATATCATTGACCGCAATGTCTGAGTACATCTCAATGACTGCACGGTCACCCAATGCTGCTGCAGGATATTTTCCATTTGTCCCTCATTGATGCTCAATATTAAATCAAAGTCCAAACCCTCAATCCCACACACACACACCCCTTTTGAGGGTGTCTGCTCTGAAAGCCTCTCTTCAATTTGCAGGACAAGGCCCTATTCAAATGCTATCAGGCAAGAGATAAAAGGAGCATCTATCATTTGTATTGCATACCACCTTCCATTAATGCCATCTTGTGGCTTTTAAAGAGTCAACTCTAAAAAAAACAAATGGTATTACCCCGCTTTTATTTATGGAGGAATATAATCCAGGCGTATGCTATTCTAATGAAAAGTTGTCTTGGCAATTGTGCAGAGAGAGCAGACATCCGTGTTATTTTTCACTGGCAGCTGCACTTTGTAAAAGATGGGTGATGATTCTTTAAATCAAGCCCGACACTGTGAAATTAGTCTTTATTGAAGGATGGTGACACTTTAAGTGAAACATATTTTTTATTTATTTGGATGAAAGCTCTGCGTTTTAAGGGCCCGAACGAGGAACTTTTAGATATTGAAGATATCTGGCACTGGATATCTTATCAGCACATATAGGCGACTACACATGTGAATCGTCTCGTGTTTGCTGAACTATGTAAATACAAACTTACAACTGCAAAAAAAAAACACGTTTTAAACAGGAGACTGGCACAGTTGCCAACTATTGCAAAGTGGATAAGTGTGATTTTAGTAGAGCATATTTAAAATAAACATTTTTTCAATATTAAATTAGCGTATGCTGTATACGTAAACACTGGCGTTGTTTGGACACAGTAAAACATGGATGTTTAAATTGGCATTTTATTGGCTGTATATTTCTAGCTATTTATTTTACAGTTGATAAAAATGCAATGAGTACATGTCAGGACCACGTTGAAATGATCTTTTGGCTATTTGTTGGCAAACAATAGATGACAGATTGAGAGAAAGGACTATGACTATTTCAGGTGAGAAGAATTTTATGAAGCATCACTTTAACCAAACGGTGCCACCGTTATACAAGCAGACCGAGTAAGTGCTCTTCCATTAATCATCTTTATGTTGATTTATTTCTGTGAGCACATTTTTTTTTCATTAAACATTTATTTACTCATCATGCTCATCGTTATTCATGTAAAAAGTTATTGTATTATAAATCTTCTATTTGGTTTCATGATTCGGTTCTCAACGCCATCCTCAGTGGCTTTTTATTTATGGACAGCTGGGTATTCATGATGTCATAAACTTGTACCGGAGCGTCCTGCACAAATCAGATTTCAAACCCAAGAAGAAAAACATTTCTATGGAGCAGGGCGCAGTGCCCCGCCGCCTCCACGCCTCACGTGAAACCTTTACTTTACTTATGTCCCTTGTTGTTCACATTAGGTATTAGTCTGTGCATTTTATTGAATTGTGCATTTAAACTAGTCTGTCACGTACCTATATTTCAACATCATTGGTGATACAATTTTGTACTAGAAACCTACGTACAGTTTGTGTGATTCATCTTCAGGTTTGTCCACTTAACACAAAAAGTCCTAAAGGTATTTAAATACCATATAATTGTGTTTTATAGAGTTAAACTTTCAATTATTTATAGTTGAATACAATTCTTTAAAATAATTTTAGACATGTTAATTCTTATGATTTAGCAAAATATTTAAACTGGGAATTGAGCCGGTGAACTCTCAGATAGTCACACCTACTGCAACAGACATAGCAAAGCAGGGCACGGTGTATTATGGCACGGGTGTAGTTATACCTGGGTACGGACAGCAGGCGAGTCAGTAAGGTCGGTTGGCATCCTTTGGCCGCTTTAGCTGCACCTTCAGCCTCTTCATGCCTATCTGAAAGCCGTTCATGGCCTGGATTGCGGCTTGAGCACTGGACGGGTTATCAAAACTCACAAAGCCTGAGACAAGAACACAGAACGGGAGGGAGACGGGGGCAGAAACCAATGGGAAAATGGAAGAAAAAAAAAAAGAAACAACACATGAGGGGAGAAGAATGGGGAAGAGATGAGAGAGAAAGAGAGTGAAGAGAAAGGGAGCGGGGAAAAGACAGGTGAGATGAAAGGGGAAAAAAGAGGGGAGAAGAAGACCCTTTTAACTCTCAACAATGACACAACAATAGCTCTTTGTTTTCTCTTTTCCATGGATTAATTGAAAATCTTTGAATTAAAAAGATTACATGAAATACCACAAAGGCTCATAACACAGATATTAAAAATCAAACGAGGACGAGCCGCGAGTCTAACTTGAAGAGAGAACAAAAAATAAAAATACATGAAAAGGTGTTCAAAGATAAGAGAGAAAAAGGGAGGCTGGTGTGTGGATTTTAGACCTGTGTGTTTTAGCGGTGCATGTACGTGTGTGTGACTGAGCCTGTATCGGAGTAAAAAGTAAAGGGCACGGGGGGTCGTGACGAGATGCTAGCAGCTAGGTGTGCAGGACGGAGGTGCCTGCCGCTCTGAGTTATCACCTGGGTGTCGAGGCGGAATGAGCCCACAGCTTTCCACACACCGGGACTCCTTGCCCGCTCTTATCAGACACCTCTGTGATTGACGGCCCGAATTTTCCGCCTGCCAGCTGATTTGATCACACCGCTATGGGTCCAATTTAATTTGGGGGGAGAGGGCTGGCTTTTGTCAGCGGGGGTAAGATAAGGCTGCTGCTTTTACAAACCTTTTAAACAAACTGAGCAGGGAAGGGCCTGTCAGTTGGCAGTGATCCCTTCCCAATCCCGGCAAGCACACGCGCACACGCACACTATCCCTGGCTTTAATGAATCTCCATACCTCACATTTACATCCACATGCCAAAACCGAGACAGGATGCTTGGGGTCAAAGTAAGGAAAGAGGAGACGCAGCATGCACCTCAAACTTCTGGTACCCACGAACTGCTGAAAACTGCTGGTACCCACGAACCTTTAAATCATCTAAAAATCAGAACAAGGAGTTTTCTCGAGACAAAGTAACTAGCTGATGTTACGTGTCTTTGCACTGTGCCTCTGGTGCTGTGCGGCTCTCACATTAGCCATACATTGTAGCAGAATGTCTGCATGCTTTGTAATACCATGCATATTTAGTAAAACACATACATGGTTGCAGACATCATTGGTTGGCAGCAGAGAATGCTGCAACGCATAAGTCTCACTTTTCGCTGAAAGAAGGACCTGTTGGGGATTCTGTGCAGTGATGCTGTTTTCACTCAAACCCTAATGCAGAGGTGGCTGCAGTCTAGAGGCAAAGCTTTGGTTCAAACACCACCCAAAGGCACTTGGAACAAGGTGGTCAACTTCCATGTGATCGATTATCATCCATTCACTTTACATATGCAAGTATTGATGGGGGACTAAACAAAGACGATGCTTTATTTTCATCTTCTTTTTCAGTAATTGTTATAAATCGCTAAGCTTGCCTTCATTTCATCTGCGCAAGTGTTCGATATCACGCCACGTGAAATATTCATATCCAGTTTATTGCAAATCAAATAGACATTCCAGACTAAAGAGATATCCGTCCAAATTGACAGCGATGCATCCCTTAAGAGCATACTCCAAATCCCTACTTCAGAAATACATCTTTTATTAGAACACGCTTCAAGAGCTCCTCCTGTGACCTTTTCATCATATTCATGTTTCTAAGCTTCCATGTAAACACTCGGTCTCAGCGAGCGATGTCTGGTTGTCTCCTCTCGACATCTCAAAACGCAGTTCACCTGTGCTGCCGAGAAACGTGCTCATCTACGCATCAACGTTTAAACTCACAAGAATGATGAAAGAAAGTATTTCATTGCAAAATATTATTCAACATTCTGCACTTTAAAATAGTCCAATTTTTAGATTAAATCCTGGTAAATTGCATGATGGCCATCGATGCTGATTGTTTGAATAATAAATATTTCATTTAGTCCTTTTTGAATATATACTTCAATGCTTTGGAAATGTCTCCAACTAACAACGAGGCTACTGGCTTCTCTCTTTTTTTTCGTTACTCCCAGTGCTGCATTGAAAACTGAGCCTGTTTTCTTCACAACGATGTGCACGAGGCCTATTGCAACATGTCATCAATGTAAAATTCATCAGGCAGTCCATCTATTTTCCTACTTTACCTGACGTGTGATTACACATGTACAGTGTGTAAATCTGCCCATTTACCACATCAGCCAGGCTAAACTCACACATTTTTAAGATGAAGTGTTCCACATACTTACAAACCTAATAACTTATCCCCTTTAATGCACAGCATCTCGTGTCTAATTTGTTAATGTCTTACAAGGAAGCCCCGAGGCTTCTGCTATAAAAAAAGGAAGGAGAAATGAGTGAAGAAAAACGTCCCCACAAAAGAATCATTGGTTAAATTGCTGTGTTTCAGCCGGGATCTTAATTACAAGCCGTTGACAATAAGCCGGTGAGACTGATGAGGTCACCGCCCCTTTGTCCTTCTCCCTTGTTGACTGATGTACACCAATAGCAAGCGGCATATGTTTAAGCGGAGCACGCAGAGAGGGAGAGAGGGAGAGTCCTGGGATAGACACAGCAACACAGACGAGGGGAGACAGGAAGAGAAAGCCTCACAGGCGTGCCATGTTGAAGAGAAACTAAAAGCCAATGCTGGGAGTCTCTCTCTCTCTCTCTCCGCCCGTCTCCAGGGTGCTACTGTCCAACTGAATCAACAGTAAGGCCCACACCAGTCTATTATTATCTCCTTAAGCCCATGGATTCCACCTGCATTGCCTCCCCCCTGATGAATTGGTTTTCCGTGTGGGAGGCAAGAGAAAAGGAGAGGAGGGGGCTGCTGGTTGCCCGGCTAGAGATTTTGGGGCTGTCTGGGAAAATGATTTTGCGCCTCCGTTAAGGATTCTGGGAATCGCAGAGAAGGAGAGATGGACACTGATTGTGTTGCGAGAGTGAGATGAGGAGATGTGTCCAAAGACAATGGCTCAGTCGCTGTGTGGAGGATTCAAGGTGGGTTTGACCGGTTTTTATAGGCAATTAGAGCATCCGCCTTCTCACACCACACTCAAGCCCCCATCACCTTGCCTGTGTGATATATCCAGGGAGCACCTGTGCATTGCTTCTGTTGCCCTTCCGATTTTTCACTCACCGAAACATTTGCTCTGATTGGTCGCTCGGTCCACAAAGACTTTGGCCGAGATGACGTTGCCGAAAGGCAGGAACATTTGCATGAGCTCTGCATCCCCAAACTCCTGCGGCAGGTGATAAATAAACAGGTTGCAACCCTCTGGCCCTGTTGATGAGAAAAGGACAACAGGAGGTTAAATGGGGGCATAAACAGAGCAAAAGAGAAGGCTGACCATAATAACACACATGGAAAAATGACTCAATAAAGCAATCAAGACAAAAATCCAATTAACACCACATACTGATGATGTTACCTGCAGCACAAATATTAGTTTTTATATCATAGAGTAAACAACTTCATCCTCTTTAAGTATAAGTTCCCAGATGTTATTATACATAATATAGCTCATATAGATATTAATGGTGTGCTTTGTTATGCTTATAACTCGTATTTATCATTCCTTGTTGTTTTTATTGTTATTTACTTCTCTGCTGTATATTGTGTTGCATATTATAGCAGTATGTGCTTCATTTAGATCTTACTTTTATCTATTTTTCATACATTTATTTATTATATCAGTGCAATGTATATATTTTCCCTAGATATCCATTCAGCATTTAGGATGTTGTTTGTTAATCTCTTTTTTTATTGTTGCCATTTAAATCTTATTTGTGTACATGTGAGATTTTAAAAGATTTAAACTTGACTTACAACTTGACAATTTTTGGGGGCAGTTTTAGCGCACATGTAAACAGCTTCAGAGGAGCACGTATAGAAGTAAAAGAAAGAGGCACATAAAGATGAAAAAGGGGCGAAGAAAATCACAGAGGTTGATTTGAAGAGAAAGATAAAAACGGTTGTAGTGAGAAAGAGAAACACAGGGACGAAAAAAAAAGAGATGGGAGGGGAAGGCAGAGCCAAGTTTTTGTCCCAATTACTCTGTGATAGTAGGACTGTTCCAATCTCTCTCCATCCCTCCACACTCATCCACCCAGCTGCCACACACTGTACAGGCCAATCTGGATCGAGGGAGGCATGAACTGGAGAGACACAGAGAGAGACGTGGACACACCAAGAGAGAGAGATGTGATGGATTCGGGGACAGTATGCTTGCAGCCGGCCGCCTGGCTAGCATTCTCTCCTGTCTCATTGCTGCGGGTGATAGCTCGATGAGATGAGACTGCGGCTGCTGAGAAGGCTGATAAGAAGGCTGCAGTGGTGGCTGCTGCTGTCCCTCGGCGAGATAGAGGACACACGCACACCCACGGGATGACAAAGTGGCGATTTTTTGTTTTTTTTTACAGTTAAAGACTGAATCTCAGTTCTGTCTGTTTAGGTTTAGGTTTCTTATTGAATACAAAAGGAGAAAAGAAGAGTCCCCAACGGGTGGGTGTGATGGTTGATAGGTTGGATGAACTGCATAGTTATTTAGAGGTTCCTCAGACATAAACTCACTTTTTCTCATGGCACATTTCTGCCTTTTCCATGTTTGCTTTCCTCTTTTCTTTTAGCTGTAAGACGGATTCCATCCTTGAACTACTGCATGTTGGTAACACTGAGTGGATATCAGCATGAGGACTAAATCCTACAATGCTACATCTTGCAGAACGCAATCTACCATAGAATAACGTTGAGAAATACCAGGATCTCATACATTTTAAATACATATTATATTAATTGTTATTTTACCAGTAGAGATCAGTTCAACATGGTATGATGAAATTGAGTATTTAGTCATCAGCATTTTTGGTATGTCTACAAAATATCAAAAAATAATAATGCAAAGAAGACCTTTGACATTATTGTCCGATCAAAGAAGATGATTACATTTATTTTTCCTATGTAATTAATTGTATAGTTAAAGAGTTATCCCTGTGCAAAATGCTCTGGTATGCATGTTGGGAAGTTTTAACTTGTGATGTCACACGTCAGTTGGAGCTGAAGACTAAAAGTTTTAAAAATATGTGGAGTTCTAAATAAGTGAGCTTACCTGACCTCAGTGGACTGCCGCTCATCTCTGCTTGAGGCCAGATTAACTGCTGCTATCATACTAGCGCAGAATCTCTGACCGAAAGTGTTGCATTTTGGAAAATAGTAGTCCTAGGATTCAACAAAAAACTAAGTGTGTGGAATTTGCCCAGAATCACCCTGAAATTATTCTATTCGTGCAATTTACAGGTGGCAGTGATTCATTCCACACAGTGCTCTTGAAAGGGTTCTTATTATTGCCATCACGGACAGATGTGGTAAAGTTGGCATGGAACTTCAAAATGATCAGGTACAACCACTCTCCTTTCTGCACTGACTTAAAGGCTTTAAAAAAATGTTGTTTATCATCAGGCATTTACTGTCAGAAAGTGTTGCTGTCTGTCTCAAAGTGTTACTGTCTCCCTAAGATGCTCCGCTGAAGTGAAAAGGACACATATTTTCAAAGAGTAAAGTAAAATGTGTCTGGTAAGAATACGATTTGGGGATTTGGTGGGATTATCTTTGCTGACACAGACACAGACTGATAGATTGCATTGTTGCAATTATTAGCTTTCAGAGGGAGGGTGAAGCCGAGGCTCGACAGCGCCTATGTATTCAGGTTTAGGTGCCTCTTGTAAAACGGCAAAGCTGCAGACTGTGACAGCGGACCCAGAGACTGGGAATGCAGCCAAAACCCAGAGGGGGCCAGGGAGACAGGCCACTGGCTCAACCAAAAATGGCTTTTGTGTGTGTGTGTGTGTGTGTGTGTGTGTGTGTGTGTGTAGGGGGGGGGGGGTAATCATGAATTATGTAGTTCTTACAAATTATGATTTTTTTTTAAAAAGTTAGCGGCGAGATGAAATTAGGCCGGCAAATAAGCGTCTACTTTCTTCGTCCATGTTTGCACTGCGTCCCTGGCATGCTTGAAACACACTATTGATATTGAATATTCATGCCACTCTATGCCGTCTCGTACAATCATATGGATGAATAATTGAAACTGACAGATGAAGTCAGATAGAGTGATTTACCTTCACAGTATATCCTATGCTTTATTACATCTGATGCTGTGGCATAAGAAGGAACACTACACTAGGAAAGGTAATAAATGATTATACATGCAGCTAATTAATCTGATGAATATTTATAACCACTTAAACACATTGTAATGGACTGATTAAGCAGTCTAACGCTGCGAGTTTGAATTAGTGCAGTTTTTGAATAATGACAGAGTAACTTTCCATCTCACTGCTAATGTTCTTCTCCTTAAATGGGGAGCCTTTTTCTCACATTTTCCCCAGCCAGCTTTTTCCCTCCCTCGCTAATTCAAAGCAGCACAGCTACATTAGAATGGAACATGGCAATTATCACCTTTTATCTTGGGTGGTCGCGCTCGCTCGCTCTTACCTTCCCTCTGTTGCTGGGGAATGATGGTTGGTTGCTGGGGGAACGCTTGGCTGATTGGCGCATAGGCGGCAGGGTAGGCTGCTGTTGCAAAGAGAGAGCCAGAGTGAAATTTTTCACATCTCTATTTTCATATTTGACACAACAAAACTCAAATCATTATTCTATTGTTGCACAAAGAAATTGCATTAGGACTGGGAGCCTGGGCTCACTTGGCTGGTGGATCACTACATAAAGAGTATGGGCGAAAGAGGACTAGAGTGCAGTTCAACTAAGCAGACACAGAAAGAAAGAGAGGGAGCCGTACACCATGTTAATGAGAGCTGATGTCCCGCAGAAAGCAGCGATAATAAGAGGTCCCTGTCATCTCTCCTCTAGGAGACTCTGGCAGGTTCAGATCCTCGGCACTTGGTGTACTTTTGGAATTACGATTTTTATTGTGTGGGCGTATAATCAAGTCAACTGAAAATCCTTATGTAAAGCATCCTAATCCGGGAGGAAATTGGCTGGCCGTCCGGCTATCTCTACCTGTCATAGTGTCTACTGATGTGGCAAACAGAAAAGAAGAGAGGAGAGAGAAGTGCGCAGATGGAGGAAGGAGAGACGGATCACCTGCGTAGTGTTGGACGCCAGCATAAGCCTGCTGGAGAGGGTCGGCCACTGTCGGACTCTGTGCTGCAGACAGACAAAAAGAGAGACGGAGAAAAGGGGGATGGCAATGAGGAAAATGACAGCAGAAGACACAGAGAGAGGATGGAGAATGGTCAAGACGGACACAGAGACAAAGACATTGAGAGAACGTTAAAAAGCGAGACAGAAGTTAGCCTAGTCGTGGAGAACCATCCCTGTGTGTAAGGTGACACGGGGAGCGGGAGAAATTTGGGTTGACATATTTCCGTTCTTCAAAATGCCTGTTCCCCCCAGATGTTTGCATCAAATATTAACAACATGCCAAACAAACCGCTTTGTAGTTCATTACAGTTGCAGCTGCCTTTGCATAATGCAGGAAAGGGGAGTGTTGATGTCAATTCTTCAGGAATCAGTCCCTGGCAACACTGAGAAGCTGAGGACGAGCTGATACGCTTCAAATCAACCATAATGGACAGTTGTGTCGACTGATGGATTTATCATGATACCAGGGATATCTGCTCAGAAAGTCTGCAGCTGGCACTGTTGATTGAGCCCTCAGGCCTTAAACGCTTCACATCAGATCAGAAAAAGAAGTAACGAGAGTGTGAATTAGAAAAGGGTTCTTGTCAACACTGCCATGTGATATAATTAAATTACTCCCCCGTGAGGTGTCAAACTGGCATTCTGGCAATTACATGAGATTGTTTAAAAATTATAATAAGTCATATACCTCCATTAGTAAAAGCAGGTAATTGTGAAGGTCAGGGTCAGAACGACTGCCAACGTGACTTTAGCTGTTAGCCGAATGTCCTGTTTCTTTCTGGGTGGACCTGATTGGCTCACCTGGGTAAGGGTGGATACCATTGGTGTAGATGGGCTCAGCGTTGGGCTGCCCGTTGCTCTGAGGAGGGAGAGTGCTGAATCCGTTGACCCCGATAGGGGTGGCTATGCTTGGCACAGCTGTGGCAGAGATGCCAGGGGGTGTGCTGGTGCCTGCGAATAGATACGGAGTCATTACGCAAACTGCAGGGTGCACTCTTCGAATTCTACAAGAGAAGTGTATTTTTATCATTTCGTTTTTGTTTTTTTACAAATGTACCGGTCCATAGCAGGCGTATAATTGGCCTTCACGAGCACAAATTCATACCTTTTGATCCATAATTGCGGTGAAGTGTAGTTTGGTTGAAATTAGCACAAATTCAGCCTGAACTAAAGCTACGAGCACTAAATCAGTCAAGGTAGCACACTACAAGTTTATGTTTAAAGGTGGCGCAGGGACAAAAAGGTTCAAAAATAATGGGATCAAACTGACTCACAAGAAGATGTACCTGATGTGGTGAATATTTGATATGGGGACATCCGCTTCTTTACCCCTTGTGGCCAGATTCCAAGTCTGTCTCCTTGTCGGTGCCCTTTTGTGCAGATGGATTTTTACTATTTTTCTAATCCAGGTGAAGGGCATTTATGTCATGTAGGATTATGTTTGATAGGTATTACCTGGTATATGTAGGTTTGTGGCTTACAAATGCCAGGTACAGCGGCAAGCCACTTTATTTAATACATTTGCGATGACCCTGCCTTCAGGCAGCCTGCCTCCTTAGTGTCGATCAAAGCTCCTCGTGACAAGGGCCAAAAAGATAGTTCAGACTAGGGTGCGGGATTATCTCACACAAATCTTTGCTCTTATATTGTATAAGCCAAGGACTCTGCATCCAAAGTCATTGGATTGGCTGTGTTCCCGGAAAACACACACTGCCACAGAGACACGGAGCGAGAGAGCGACTGACAGACAAGACGGGCGAAATAGAGATAATGAGCAAGAGAAGGAGAGAGACACTATAATGTGTCTGCCAACGAGTGTCAAGGCATGCCTCTATCTCGTCCTATCGTGTCCCATTCCGTATAAGCCTCAGCTTCCTTTAGTTTAACACTGGCAATGCCCAGAAAAATGGGGCCTGCATGTTAAACCATGTAACAAGGGCAAAAGCAGAAAGGCCTTGGATGAATACATTACTGCTGCTTCTATAATTCTTGCTAATGATGACAATGTTCCAGCGCAGTGCTGAACAGTGGAGGGAGAAGCCTAGCATGTGAGTGTGTGTGTTTGTGTTGTTTGTTTGCACATACCTTTGCACCGGATTCAGTTAGTGAGTCTGTGTGTGTGTGTGTGTGTGTGTGCGTGTGTGTCTGCCGTGGTTTCTACCTGAGGACGGTGTCATGGGAGTAGCCACCAGGCCGTTGACATTGAAAGCTGCCATTTGTTGCATTTGCGCGGCAGCGATCGCTGCCATGGGGTTCAGGTAGGACCCTTGTGTTGCCGCCATCAGGGCTGCTTGCTGTTGCATCATCTGCTGTAGGATTACGGAGCGGCGCAGGGGGGGGGGGGGGGGGGGGGGAGGCGTAGGGGTGGGAGGGATGGAGGGAAGGACAGAAAAGGAAAGGAGGGTAAAATAGCCGCAGGACCAGAGCATGTTAACTCTCACATCGCTGTTTGTTTTGGCCGTGCCTTGCTCTTGTACGGAGTGGTCCGTGTTGCCCTGCAGCGTTGCTTTTCAGCGAGTATAACACCGCTCTGGCCTTGTGCTCATTATATGACACAAAATAAGTATATATATATATTCATGTGTGTACGTATAAGTCAAAGTCTGAGGCAGAGTTAGTGGAAAGCTGTGTGTGTGTGTGGGCGATTCTCACCTGTCAGGGTGAGTTGTTAGCTACTGTGTGAGTGCAAAGTCTCACACACTCGTAACCCAGGCTGTGACTTTCATGTGTGAATATGAAATAGGCAACGGTTGGGCTGGCAGGGATAAGGGGTTGTGGGGTGAGCAGGTGTGGGTTATTGATAATGAAGTACACCTCTGTTTGAGTGTGAAAGTATAATATGTATAAGAAGATGAAAAGTTAAAAAGGCAAGCTTGGGTTGGCAGTTTAAATTTCACAGACCATGTCAGTAAATGTGGGAACGGAAAGTGAACATGAAATAGATGCTCACAACTGTACGGGAGTAAAACGGTGTATTGATCAACGTGCATGATAAGCAGCTTCCCTGGACAAATGAAGGGATAAAATGCAAAAAGAAGTGCATGCCCTGTAAAAGATCTGAAAATGTGGACTTTAACAGTGTTTTAACACATTTAACACTGTTAATCACTTAAGGAGCCGTCTCTGGGAGGGTCACGTGCCTATTGGGAGAAATCATGAATTCAAACCTCAAAACACAACAGTTTTTTGTTTGATTTTTTTTAAAGCTCACCGTCTCCTCCCCCGCCGGGCTGAGACTTACAGCATGAGAGTAGGCGCCATAGGCCCCAAACTGGATGGTCATGGGACTGAAGATGCCAAGCTGGCCTGCCATCTGGTGCATCCTGCGCAGGGTCCTTTCCTTATCAGTGTCTGCAAATTTGACCACCAGACTGGACGAGGCACCCTAGAAGGGCACGTACATTTACAAGGTTAGTGAAACGCGCAACTAAAGGTTTTGTAAAGTATATGTAAATTATTTATTGGACATTTTGCAATAAATCTGATAATATATCTCATAGCAAAGAACATAATTAGTTGATTGGGCTGTTTCAAAGTTTCAACAAACTTTTGCAACTAGAAAACCTTTTGCTGCCACCTGCCACTTCAGCTGGCCAACCAGCTAATGAGCTTGTGTTGGCCACAACTGTCCGTGCACATCTTTAGGCTGAATAAAAAGCAATTAGGGGGGAAAAAAACTGAAAGAGGACAACTGTAGTTAATATGTGATGCTTTATATAGAAGCTTGTAAATATGTGAACATTATGAGTCCGACCATAACCTAAATATGGGCCATTCAGAAACGAGGTTGCTGAGTCCATGTCTCCGATTTGCTGTTTGGCGTTTCCAGAAATGACCTACAATAAAATACAGACTGTGTTTGAAAAAAAAGATATTCAGCTGATCTGCTACAGTGTATTATTGTTATTTAAAAGCATGTGGTTCATTTCTGTAAACTCTCAAGCCTTAGATAGCTAACAAGTCTAAGCCAAGGAAGCCAGTGAAAGTGAATGTGCACTTCTCACGACTCTCATTTAGCCGTCAGCTTTAAATGGAAATGGAAAATAGTGAGTGATATTTGCTTTCGCGAACTTTCCAACTCCGCTGCATACACTGTGAGTGAACCGCGACCTAACCAGATCCCACAGGAGTCCCGGTCCCCCAGTGGTGAAGCTCCACTGAATACAGTACAAGGTAATTATGTCTGACAAAAGCCGTCGGCATGTGGGGGGCGAAGTATTGACTTATGGCTCTGCCTTACGGCAGATATAGTTCCATATTGATGTCCTTGTCCTGGCTCCTGAGTTTGCATCCAATTAAACCATTTGAGAGACAGACACCAGAGCCTGTCCCTCATGTGACATCCATGCAAGGAGAGAGGCGGGGTGTCCCCGTCTGAGTGAAAGAGAGAGACAGACAGACAGAAACAGGCCGAGAGACAGAGACAGAGAGACGTCTGCCAGGCAGAGAAAGCAGCCACAGACCCTGTCAAGAGGACTAGGCTCCTATTTAATTAAAGGCAATGCATGCTGGGAAAGAGGACGGAGCACCACCAGGACAGAAGGACACAGGCAGCCAGGGGGCATTCAGGATATGATTAGTAAGATCATAAAAGCAAAGACATAGGAAGAAAAGGACTCCATGATCATAACTTGGACTCATCATTCACAAAATGTCTCATCCTGACAGGGTCAGTACAAATTCAGGCTTTGATTTAGATTTCCATATTTTCTTTAGTTGTCGAAAGAGAAAATGTGAGTCCAGAGGACACAGTGACAGAGGACAAGGACTAGACTGACCAGTTTGAGTGATGCACCTGTTTTTCTTCCCGTCGAACACATTGGAAATGACAAAGCACAGACCACACACGTGCTACTTCCATGAGGCATGTTACTCAAGCAGAGCTACGCAAACAGGAGATCATGGAAAGAAACCTCACGAAGAGGGCAGCTGCAAAAGTGTGTATGCGTGTATATCTATGTGTATTCTGCCACTGCGCAAACACAGTCACTGTCTTACTGTTATGCCATTTTATAGTAATTCATACAAAAAGTGTGTCCTATTTTCAAAAGCGCTTCATGAAATTTTGAACAGGAGCAGCTAAGCGATATGCCATCGAGAGGGCAGTTTGCCAGGGGGGTCTTGTGCTTTGTGGTTTGGTTACTTATTGCTGCTGCAACAAACCATTTAGTTATTCATTAATCCTGCAGAAGTGTGTTTTTTTCCCCCCACATTACCCCCATTCATCTGTTTTTTTGTCATCTATTTGTTCGTTGATGTCATGAAAATACATTTTTGTTTTTGCCCAAAACAAACAATCCTGATCATTGGCTCTACGAGTAAGCTTTTCGACCAACTCATGTGAAGAGTGTCTAACAAATATTCTGTTAAAACAAGCCAGAGACTGTGTCGGCCGTAGATAACTGTGACAAAGAGGCTGGGGAATGAAGGAAGGCCTCGGAATGGACCCCAGGGACAGTGCGTCTCAGATGGGATCCTATCACAGCCAGCCAGCACCCCACCTCAGGCCCGAGGAGACCCATCTGGTGTTCCTCCCTCGATGCCATTTCAATTAACTAAATCAATACTCCGACGTGGCGGCGTTAACGGGCACAGTTTTTCCACTTCTAATTTCATTGCAGCCCACCTCCTGACCTTTTTAGTTCAGTCTCAACTTTTGTGGGCCAGTTGAAGGGACTAGGCGGTTGCATTTAATGAGGCTGGCGCAGAGCAAACATCCTCCTCCAGCGTTGTTTCTTAAGCTTGCCCACAGCACGGGAGTCTGGCATTTAGATCACATTCATTTCCTGCTTCGCGTGTCTTCCTATATTCATTTAATACCTCATGAAGAATGCATCGTGAGCGTCGGGATGGTGAATGCCCGCGGCTGCCTGTACTCGGTGCACCGTGACTCGAGATGAGGCGAGTTTGGCGTGGTCTGACTTTTCTCTGCTGCAGACGACGGGCGCGGGAGGAGAACCAGTCTGCACGGCCTACACCCAACAGACCTGGCAGCAACATTAAAGCACTACAACTACCTCTGCAGGTGTCGTCAGCGTCGCCACTTCTGAAATAATAAAAACATTTTTCCTCTCCTCCTCGCCTCCGAACAGGTGAACTTCACACCCTCGCATCTCATGCAAAGGCGTTCTGACTAAATCCAGCCTAATCAGAAAAGCTGGGTGTCAGAGTGGGATCCCCTTTACGGATCAAGTGTTTCTATCCAAATAAGGAAAGAGCAATATGTGGCCGGGTAATAAAGGAACAGGTGGCAGCAGACAACAGGCGCTGGATGCATAGCAGCCGCTCCTCACTGGTAGCAGAAAATCGCAAGCTGACAAACAAACAGAATAATAACCTCCACCGGCATGACTCCTATACCTGGAGAGAAAATGAATTTGCTGAATTTGATAAGGGCCAACGGGGAGCCTTCACTTTTGACAGGTACAACTAAGGAATTTGTCACAGGTTAAAAAAAAAATCAAATTTCTTGAACAACGCACTTGACTTGTGAAAATCTCACAAATTGGATTTTGTATATGCCGCCAAACGCATAGATGGAAAAATACACAATGGTAATTGAGGGATTAGGCAGTGAAATGGCATTATGCTTTCATCTCTGCTTTACTGTGATACAAAGACACTGGTGTTGAGTATTTACCAACAGGTAAACAGACACTCGTCTTCCATCCTCCACAGAGGCTTACAGCAGCACAATACAACGATTGTCACCAGGGAAAAGAAGCCCGGATGTGAAAACCACCTTTTTTTTGTTCCCCAATTAGAAAAACATTGCAACCAATATTGATTAAACCTCCCAAATTGTCTCATGTTCTACAGACTTATAAACTAAAACGTGTTAATTGGGATTGTTGATTGAAAACACCATAACAAGCTTGTTTTGTTATTGGATGAAGCCTTGTAGGCGTCATGCTCTACTCTCTGAACCTCGGTACTTCTCTGTTAGCCCAATGGGAGTCCTGCCCCCTATTAGCAGCGAGGGATGCTGTCATGGTTCACTTCTGCTGCGCTGCATCACGCCAAAACGCACCAAATAACATACCGTCATTCATAACGGCATTTTCCCTTGGCTTGTAAATAACATGTATTGTATGTCCGCTGGAAGCCTGCTGGGTTTCTACAGTAGTTTCATGTGGCATTTTATGAATTGTGTCTTACAGTGACAACGCTCTCTGGCTTAGTTTTATCTCTCATTAATCCGGAGTTATAGTATCTCACACATGGTCTCTCTTGTTGCTGCCAACCCCGGCGAGCTCCGCGGGCCCCGTCAGCCACGCCGTGACACCGAACATGACAACGTCTGCAATTTGCTAGGTGCTGTCTTCCTGCACCCCGCCTCTGCCATTTGAAGTGTTGCCACCTGTGCCTCCGCAGCACTGCTGTAATCCAGCCTCTTCCGTACCCAATCGCCTTTTTAACTTCATTTTAATCTTGGAAAGCAGCTGCAATCTGAAACAAACATCAATTAGAGCTATGACCCAATCTATCAGCTCATGCCCTTCGGTGCCATACCTTTCTCTTAAGCTTCATTAGAGCCTTTCATTTTGTGCCAGCGTATTTTGGTGCAGGTATTATTTATTATGTGCGCGTGCCAGGTAACACAGATGCTGGAGGGAGCACATTAAGAGGGAGAGAGAGGGAGTGAGAGACAACTCTTTGTTCAAGGTTCATTCAAACCTCACAGCTGGCAGCAGGCAGAGAGCAGGGCAGCCTACTCGCTGAATCCTGCCTCCTGTTAGTCTGTTGTTGACGACATGTGGCAGTGATATTATCCAAATTAACTGCATCCCCCAACGGTACCAAGGATTTAGTTGGATACTAATGGCCACCTTGCCTATTAATCTGAGAGGAAGTTTGATTCGAGGAGAGAAGGATAACAGGTGCAGGGATAGAGGCAACGAGCTACGGATAATACAGATTATTAATAAAGTTTTGGATGGCTCTTGATCTGCCCCGGGTCTGTTTGTGGCTCCATATGTTGCCTTGGACAGTTCATCCGCAGCAGACCTCAGGTGGCTCACTTCTTCATACTAATGCCACTGTGCCTGGGCCAGAGCAGCTTAAGCATACACAAAGAGCACAAGGGCAGTCTGCAGAAAACCAAATCTGTGAAAGAAGGACTAAAAGACAAGTGGAGCGGAATTATGTAAATCTTCTCAATGCAAATACATTCAGTTGATTGAGTCTACACGATATTTCGAGCAAAAGGTAAATGTCTTGATTATAAGCAAATTTTCAGGAAGAGACCTTCCATAATTGTGCCCGATCCATGTGCCATATAATTATTCTTTGGCTCACAGCCCCCTTCTTATTAAATGCTGCCAAAAAGTTTGGTGGTTATTTTGCACAACAACCAGACACCCAGTTAAAGCAACTCTTCCACTTATTTCCCCCCCTCCCCCCGCACTACTTCCCTGTATTGATAAATGAGATGGCATCAAAACGATGTGTAAATTACATGTGGCATCCTGGACCCTTTCCGGCTGCCAGGAAGTATTCGTAAATATTTATTGCAGTGAACATCAGTGAGTGAAGTTTGTGAAGGTATGGATGCCTGCCAGGAAGAACGCGTGCTCACGTGTCTGTCCAGCTGTGCAGTACCCAACATACATCCAGCACTGGCAGACACGCTTCGTAATTCATGATATTTTTTTACTTAAGCATTTTCGGTGGCCTAGTTCAAGACCGACAGAAGTATATCCAATTCGTAATTAACTGCAACAGAGTTACATGTTTGGTGGCCTCATTCTCCAACTAAACAAATCAACCCCAACTAATGCTATTTCATGCGTCTCATGCGCTGCTGTATCCTAAAAACCTTTATCCCCTCTGTGTACTTACATCTGAACATCTGCACATTGAAATCTACTGTCTCTCTATTTAGTGCTTCATACTGTCCACCGATCGTAGTGATTCCTGTTTTCTTGGAGGATTACAGATCTCATTATATCTCAACATCTGATGTGATTGTCTGTAACATGCAGTATGTGGGGCATGAGAAGAAACACTTCCATTTGTATTTGTAGGTCTGTATTTTGAGTGAAGAGATCCCTCTGCAACCGGATTAACGATTGGGAAGAGCAGTTATATGAAGACTATTCACGGCTTTAAATTATGCCGTAACATACCAATGTAAAAACCTCGGTATTGGAAAGATTATACCCACTGTGTGAAGAATAAATGTAGAAAAGCTGCAGGTTAATGAGAGGCTGATAAACTGTCCCACAATATCACTGAATTAAATATCATGACGCAGTTAAGGAAGCAAACGCGGCTCATTAATCCAACCTTATTTTGAAGATCCATCATAACTCTAGGGTGCTTTTCAATATTATTGAATTCTTAACCTCCCTCCTAGTCACTGTTATACTTGATAAGTGTATTCAAGTTTTCTGTATTTTTATATATATATTATAAGTAAATAGTAAAAGTGTCTCTGGGCACAGCGTTGCGTCGGTGACACACTCAGCTCTGTTATCGCATAACGGATCCTGCCGGCGGGCGGTTAATATTATCGAGCAAGGCGTCGGCATGAAGTAAAAGCAGGCAATAGAAGGCGTGAGTTACCGTGACGACATGAGTGGCTTTACCGTAGCAGAAACTGAGATTGATAACATGGACGCACATGCGGTCTAATGCATGATCGTCTCGGGGGATATATTAAAATGAATGCCCATGATATGCTGATAACACACTTATATCTAGGAATTCTAACTATCCATTCCCATGAATGGCCTTGACAGCGTGCAAAGTGTAGAAAAGTTAATTACACCAATTCTTAAATAATCTTTTTGGACGACTATTTCAATTTATTTGCTTCACCACGAAGATGACACGCTGTCTCTCAATGCAAAGGAACTAATTTCACACACATTTCACAATTCAGGAAAAGGTTAAGTGAGCTGTTGAAACTATTGACTTTTGAGGACCTTTTTCTCCTATAATCCTATAAAATAAATATTATATTTCATACATAATCAGAAAATAGTCATACATGCTGTAGTTTACTTTTTATTTAGCTAAATAAATTTGGCCTTGCACTTGTTTCACACTTTCAGAGAGACATTTTTAGAACGGAACTTATTACAATATTTTCAAAACTGCTCCCAGAGGTCTTGTGTCAGCTTCCGGGGCTTATTCACTCTCAACCTAAATTGTTGGTAGACGGTGCATCTTGTACAACGCCAACTGGACGTATGCACGTGGAATGGAAAACGTTAAAGCTAGGCAAAGGCAGCTATTTCTCTGCAGGGCAGAAAAAAAAATGATTAAAAATAAACTATATCCAAGTCTACTTCCTACATTTCATGAAAGTGGGACCGTGGGCAAAAACATCTGGCACACACATCCGATATCACTTGCTAAACTTTTTTTATCTAACTGTCCACATTGATTGTGAAATTGTTTACAACTAAGTTGGAATACAGCACTGCTGTGAATGTGTCTCTGTATACGTGAGTGACTTACAGGCATAGTCTGTCCACCGTGCAGGCTGTTGATGGCGGCCTGCGCTTCTGCGTGGCTGGAGAACTTGACGAAGGCGCAGCCTGTGTACACAGAAAAAGAGAAACAGAGAGGAGGGGCACACCATCAGGGAAGGGCCTTGAATGTGGGGAGAAAACACCATTCATTACCGTTGTTTTCATGTTATCTGCTTTGTAAATATATTCTGCCATGTGTGTGTTCAGCGCATAACTCTGAATAAATCAGTCTAATTGTAGTGAAAGCATGAGCTGCGAGGAACATCCTGTCCCTCGCCCATTTCTAATTCCACCCCCTCCGCTTTGGAGTTTGAAGCCAAGGCATTTACTATCCTGACTTGTTTGTGATTATTAATCTGTTTAATATTTACACATTGTGATTTGTGTGCAGTCACTCATGAAAGAGATTATGATGACAAAGGCATAGTATAATCTGCCTATCTAACCGAATCTTTGCTCGCACATAATTTTAGATGGAGGGGGGCTTTGCTCAAGGGGCATTCAAATCATCTTAAATCTGTTGTGTAGTTAACGCACAAAAGGGAAAGTCAACATGAAAAGTTGGCCGGAAGACAGGGGAATTGGTGTTGGCAGCTTTGTTTTGGAGCCAAAGCGCTTTGCCGTTGTCAAATCATGCTAAAAATGATTTAAGTAGTTAATAATAACCTACACATTTTTTTTTTCTTAGGGTTATACATCTTAATCGCATGATGAAATGGTGTGTAGGTAAGGACAGGCACTAAACCTGTGAAACATTAAGAGAAGGGAGATACGCTGGAACTGAATGGTGGTAGTCTTTCAAAACCCATTCAATTATACAGCAGCAATTTCTCTAAGCTTTATGGTCATCACAGACTGCTCAAGGTATTCTGTTACGTCCTATTCTTATCCCTGCCTTCAGGTAGCTCATGTGTTAAGTCAAGAGATGCCTAATTAACAGAGTTGTGGATTAATTCTGCCCCTTTTCATTAATCGAGTAGCACCAGCGTCTTAGAACCAGGCAGGCTTTTTCCTGCGTTCAATCCCTGGTTTCCTGAGAACGGCTAACACCTATTTAAATGCTTACATATGTTCATATGCATTTATCCACTCTGCATTAGCAAAGGAGTCTTGATGATTCATTTAAATTACAAACACTGATGGGTCGGCTCAGGGGACGTTTGACCCATTCACTTCCCACAGCTTCATAATTTACTGACTAAAGAAGACTGAAGATAACTTCCACTATGAGGCTTTCCACACACATTCCCTCCGCACAATGAATGCAAAACATTTGTGTGTTCCCAGATGTGGAGAGTTGTAAAGGCCATGTGTTTTCTGTACTGTCAAATGTCCCAAAAGCTCTATGGATCTACAGAAGCAAACTGATAAGTCAAAGAAGCCTTTGATTGTGTCACAGCTTTCTGGAACCCTTTCATTTCACTTGAATGCTTCTCTGGGTGGAGGCAGGAAACGTCTTCATTTGTCCAAGTGAAATGTGTCAGCCTACTGAATGCCATTTGACCGCAAGTCCTTCTTTGAAGGAACAAATGCATTTAACCATTTTCAGTTAAAATAATAAAGGGAAATTTGTCCTCGCAAATGTCTCTTTGTTTTGTAAAGCGAGATTTGCTTGCCGGTGGTTTCCTAACAAGCCGATCAGATTCTGTGCCAGAATCCCCTTGACCCCAAGCAGTTCAACCCACCCAGAAAGACCCTGAAAACCGCAGGGCTTGGCACGATTAATACGCAATGTCCTTTAAACGTCTCCTCCAAATAAAAACAACCGACAAAACAAAACGCTTAAGCCACGCTTATCCTGACCGAGGAAAAAACGTCCTACGGCACCTCAGAGCACAACATCTCAGAAAGATTGAGAAGTTCTACAGCCTCATAAATTATAGTGAATATTTAAGTTTTTGAATTTGATGGCTTGGAATGAGTTTGGGGGGAAAAGGAGAAAGATAGATTGTATTGCTTTCAAGCAAGAGGATCTGCACAGCCTTTTGAATTCCCGGGGTAATAATATGTATGCATGAATTCCATCCCACTGGATGGGTGACATTTATAACACAACTTAATTATAGACCTAAAAGCCATCTCTCTATTTTTCCCTGACAATTCAGGGCTCTATTCAACTCTGGCAGCAAGTGTTGCACTTTGAAAGTACTTTGAGGAGCAGCGCCATGGAGAGATGGATGTTAAACTTCTCGGCCTTTTTATTGGGTGAAGAGGGGCGCTGAAAAGCCTCTGAGTAGCATAAATTTACATCAACAGGGGACAAAGCCTCCATCATGGAACAGATAGCACTGTCAATTTCAAGGTCTGTCTCATTCAAATTACGGGAACCTCATCCCAAGCGAGGCGGCTGGCAAAATAATTTGCCGTAACATCCCTTAATGATTACGTGGGACTGTTGCGCGGTGAGTGATAGGACCAGATACCTATATGTGAGACCTTTGTCTGGGGTTAGCATTCGTAGTCGACGCGGCTCTACAGTTTCCATTTCATGGCAGTGAAAACTTGAAGAAGATGCAATGATCAATCCAATGATAATGGAGACAAATACCAACAGGAGAAACGCATTTGAAGAGAGGAGAAAGAGCGATGAGTTGCAAGCTGCATGATGGTGAAAAGGAGTGAAAGCGAGAACAAGGGAGAATACTGGTTTCCTGCACAGCGGCACCGGCCTTATTTCATTTCATGTGCTGTCAATCAACTTGAGGCCTCTGAGCAGACAGGAAGAGGGAGAAAGAAAGGTGTAGTGCGCAGGTGGGGCGACGCAGAGCGATAGACCCCCGGGATTAACGGTGAGAGGAACCGATGTAGACGCAGATAGGCGTGTGGTTTAAGCACAGCCCGGCTTTCTCTCTCATGTAATCGGAAGGCTTGCACATTGTCAACCCCTCCACCTTGCTTCGCCCACACGTCCATACGCTTCACATGGGAGAATAAAACACACTCAACAAAGAGAACGGAAGGTTTCAAGCTATATCACTCGCGTAATTTGCTCAAATTGCGGCTCCGAGACGCAAACCCATCGAAGGACGCCGGCGGGGGGTGCCTCACTCGCTCAGCACAACTCCACCTGCATCGAACATTTCACAGCCATCTTTAATTTGACTGTTTACAGCACATGCGCCACAAACATGAATGCATGAGCTTTTAGTGAATGCGGGCAAATCTACCGCACAGCGAGTGACGGCAGTAAAAACCCAGAGCCCGGTCGCTTTATTTACAGTAGGACATTATCGTCCAGCGATGTCTCTGGGGAGGGATGACGGGAATGTGGGAAACAAACATGATTACACCCCTCCGCTTTTCAGATAACAGGAAGAGGAGGAGGAGAGAGGTGCACTGAAAGACGAGGTGTTGTGTGATGTTTTTGTAGAGTACAAGCCGATGGTGAGAGGAGCTGCCTTGATGAAGCGACAATATGAGACAAAGTTCGGAAAGGGAGGGGGGAAAAAAGGGAAAGGGGAATACAGAGAGTAGTGAGAAAAGGAAAGCGGGAGGGGAAGTGTCGAAGCACGGTGACAATGAGGTATGAAAGAATTGCCAGAGACACACATAAGAGGTGGTGGAAAAAAAAAAACGAATTGCTGAGGGGGAGGATAAGTTATTCAGAAGAGCCGAGTGGACCGCAGATGATGTCAGCGAGTGCAAAGCAGGTGAAGCACCGTTCTGAAATGTAAGGAGCAGAAAGAGATAGAGAGACATCCCACGTCCACAGAGACAGACGGAGGGAACAAGAGGGGACGGACGGGGGGGGGATTAGTGGGAGGTGTGTGGGCTCTGACCCTTACTGGCCCCGTCAGGCCCTCGCAGGACGGTGCACTCCTCGATCTGGCCGAAGGTCTCAAACAGCCGCCGGACGTCGTCCTCGCCCTGCTGCTTGCCAAGCATTCCGACAAACAGCTTCCTGTCTTCTGGATAGGAAGAGAGGAAGGGGAAGGGAAGGAGGGTGGAAGAAAGGAGAGAGACAGACAAATGCTACATCTGATGGCATCGTTCTGCTGAGCGGAGAGGAACTTGTGCAACTCAAAAAAACCCGTATTTGTTGGCAGTCTGCTGCTGCTGCTGTTGTTGTTGTTGTTGATGTGTGGTGTGCCACCCCACCCTGGTATGAGAGAGATGTATTCCTGTTTCCAGAGAGCTATTCAAGTCTGCCACGGTGACGTTTGATACGGATGTTGTTTGCAGCGCTGTTGGTTTCAGGTGAAGGTAGAAAGAGAGCGCACATTTTTTTGTGCACAGGTAGACAAACTGTTGTCGGGATGCTTAAATCGCAAAGTTGAGAGAGAACATGGAGCAAGAACACGGTGTTACCTTTACTCGTGATCAGAGGAGTAGGGATTTGAATGAGCAACAGGGAACTCTGCTGCGCAATCTACTCAAAAAAAAAAAAATAGGAGTATCTGCTGCACTTTGTGCGGACAGCGTGAACTACGTTGTATGAGAGAGAAATTTACATTTCTTCAGTATGCTTAAAGGCAGGGATCAAAGGAAAATAAAAATATTAACGATCATTAATGATGCTGCGCATTGCCTAATTTAGGCCTCCTTGAAGTAACAGATGAAGCTTTTTATTGTAAAGTTGATATGTTAATTCTAAGCGAAAGGTTTGAAGATCTATCTTTTTTTTTAATTAAAAAGGAAATTAAATTCACCATTCAAAGAAAATATTTGTCTACATCCCATGTTGCGTACATGCTGCAGACTTTCAATCAAGTTGAAGGTAAATGTATTTGATCAACCTTAATTATACTTATAATAGTAAATTATGGGTGACTAATTCTATGCAATAAGTCCACTTTTAAATATAGTTAAAGTAAAATCATACATCAAGGTTGTATTCCAACTATCAAACTAAATTATTTTGTACATTTTATCAGTATGAAAAGTTCAATAGTAAATAGACAAATGTTAACGGGTAATTACGGTGTATAAATGTAAACTCAACCTGGTATGATTTCATTTATTTTTTAGGGATGACATTGAGTACTTGCATCTCTAAAAAACTCCCGACAAAATATTCAGTGTGACATTTCCAGTGTTGCTCCTCATTAGCTTTGAAAGGAAGTTCCTCCTACACCAAAGTCCTCACTGCCGTTGCGTGTCAGAGATATAAGCACTCCTGCTTATATGTATGGGCTCTATAACACTATATTTTGGCCCGCCAGAAAGCTGGATTTTTATAATTTATCTTCCCGGTGTACTGGCATTACACAGTGGATTCATCTTCTTTACATCTCTTTCATTATGCATCCCCTATTCCGCTGAGTTGTGGAATGAAATGGCTCCTAGCAAGAACCCATCGCCAGAACTGATGGAAACTAGCGGGAAGAGGAAGAAGAGTTTATTGGAAATGACACTGTTGATCTTCAATGTGACTCATTTGACTGGTAGGGAGTGGGCGATGAGCGGAGAGCGCGAGCATCACCTGGGCCTCGACAGATGTGACGCCTCCTGTACCTGCCAGGCCCCATTAGACGCAGCTGTTCTAAAAATAAACCACCGAGGCTTCCTCTTCGCAGCGGGGAAATCAGATGCTGTTCCCTCCCTGTTAAGTCCAAATGAGACACGTGCCTGCTACCCGCTTGGCCACACAAATGAGCAACTGAATAATCAATAAGGCCGCGCTGCCACGGTCTCTGCTGCTGTTTTTGTAGCTGTGGTGTCATTCCATGTTACTGTTGTCACACCCAACACAACAAGGGTTCTGAAACCCAACAGCCGAGCCTGGTACGACTGCTCATTACAACCCATCCGCCGCTAGGAGCTACGGAGCTGCGGGGGTTGGACGTGAGTGGGAACCCTGCGGGGATCCACAGGGAGTCGGCCGCTTATACCATCAACTGGGGTTTAGCATCGGCGGACATGGAGGACAGACATCTAGCTTGATACTGAGCAACAATGGAGGAGCTTTTTCTAGCTGTGAAGTCAGCCCTGAACAGGTGTTGGAGAGAAATGAGCCTGACCCTTGTCCGTGGCAGCAAAGGTGAATCATGAAATGAGGCGACACAGCGACACATGACTTTGACATGATTGTCCCTCCATCTTTTCAGATTTGAAGCGAGGTGTCACTGTTACGGCCGGAATGAGCAGAGCGCAGTTCTGCGGGCCTCCTGCAGTGTGTTAATGTTTCACGACCAAAGTCTCCTCTCGGTCTTGGCCCAAAGAGATCTAATGGTGGCTTTACAAGGCTAATTAACAAGCCATGAGCAAAGTAATGAACTTTCCAAATGTGCTGGCAAACGCAGAAATAAATTAAACCCCAGTGAAGGAATTAAAGGAAGTGTGAGTGTACTTGGGAGCCTTCTTATGGGAGAGCCACGGTGAGAAAATGAATTTGGAGCTGCTATCTTTTCATTGCCTGACCTGAGAGTGTCTCAGTCGGCCCACTGCATGCCCTGGCCACTGTATAGTTTGCTATTAATTAGTCCACTTTGCACCTGTCTTCAAAGCCGCTCTTATTGGATTTTTGCATGTTCGGGCCGGTCGCGTATGGCCACTCGGAAGCTTTAAATTGGCATTTTATGAATATGAATAACTATCTTGTAACGCACCCTCTGCCCAACGACGCCGTGACTCCAAAGTGTTATCCATTAAACGTAGGTAGAGTAATGAAAAAAAAAAGAATAAGCTTCTCAAGTACAGTCATGTATTTGCATTAAGAGGGGTGAGGACCTTCATATGGGACTGTCTGAGGAAACAGAAGAAAGACAGAAGTCATTGAGCCGACTGTTTGACCTCTTGTTACTTATCTCTCATTGAGAGGGGCTCATCTTATCCCTCTAACGGAGCTGAGTCACAGCGCTGGAGAACATTTGAGCCTTACTGCACTTCTCTGCCCTATTTTGAAGAGACCTTGTGTAATCTGCACTTTCAGAACCTTGCCACTACTTTAAAATGATAATATGTGTGCACATGTGTGTGTGGCAGCCAAAATGCTTATTGCTTTATTATTTCAGGCCTTTGTGAGTGCACACACTCTTCTTCCCGTACACAAAGTAATCCACAGGTCTTTTTTTTTGTGTTTCCTCATCTTACGACTGAAGATGGAAGCAATTGTTTGGAAAAATGGTTCCATGTCAGTTTGCTGCCATGTCCAAGCCGAGGTGGCATGTAGACCGCCCCGTTTTATGAATGCAAATAGAAAAAAAAGGGGATCAAAAAAGGTATCAAAACACTACTGACATCTGACAATTGCTTGTCTCAGGAAGCCATTTCATTTCAGCACCCGGTATATTAAAAATTAATGGATTTTGCACAAATGCCATATGCTGTCAAGATTGATCGCTCTATGGAATAAAGTGCTACTTGTGTTGTAGGTTGCAGTATATGCATATAGAGTGTGCTCTTCCTTTCGTCTCCTTGTGTCTCTCAATTGCGCTTTCTGTATCTTTCTCTTCACCCTTTGAATGACACCCCTCGCCTTATTGTGATGATGCTGTGAAGTCTACTTTTGAAAAAGTTTCTGCTTTTGTTTGGCAATAATGGGAATATTTTCTTTAAATAATTACTCCCTAACTAATCTGTTGTGGCAAATATATACAACGTTTTTTCACGATTGTATTACTTTTTTTGCCCGCTGGTAGCAGTCAGAGGAGCTCGGTACTGATAAGTGTTCAGAAAGCATGGACAGCTGCATCTAAAGATAAATGATGCCTGCTAGGCCGCTGGGTGCATTTCAAATGCAGAGTAATGTTCCAGGCAGCACAACAGAGAAGTTGTGCTTCTTCTTGTCTCATTAGAAAAAGCCTGATACTGGTGCGTTACTGCCTGGGAGGCTTGCCACAAGACATGCTCACACACGTAGGCGTACAGACTGAATTTACAGTACATAACATCTGAGAACGGCATCTTAATATTGCGTGGGATATTTTATTTTTCACCCAGTTGTGTAAAGGGAGGAGTCCGTTTGGAATCGAGCAGTGCCACATGGTGTCAGAATAGGCTTTGAAAGATAATGAACGTTATAAACTAGCACACTATCGAGAGAAAAGAAGAAAACCAACACTTTGGGGATAAATGCTGTCCAAAACATTCTTGTGTTATGTAATTTATAATGTTAAGAGTCCTGTGGCCATGCGACTTTTCCGTCCTTCTGAGAACAGAACCAAACAGAAGACATTGCTACACCACTTTGGATCCGCAAATTCTTTTTTCATTTAAATTGCAACATGTGCCACATAGTGTTTAATTGAGATTTATTTAGGTAGACTGACATTCACGTTTCTCGTTGTATTTATTGACTTTAGAATCATTTTTAGGATTTTGGAGGGTTCTTTTGGCTTAACAGGGGAAGGAAAAGGGGATTGTGTAGATATGGTGATGTTGCAAGGTAAGAATCGGACAATTACTAGCTATAATTGCAATGAGTGTGAAAGGGTAACTGAACAGTATCTATAATAGGGACATGAGAATGAACTATAACTAACTAATTGACAAATGGAAAACAAAAGACGAAGTTTCTGATGCAACATCTCTATTTATTTAACACGCTTATCAACCTTTCTTCCTGATATTTTTGGAGTTTTGCACGACTGTGTCCAGAGGCACAGAGGGATCCTCCTGCTTCATTTACATGTAAAGTAGAGCGTGCTCCTCTGTGGGCGTGAGGTGTCTCCAGACAGACCCTCCCTTGTGGCCAGCAGCCCTCACTCTCCCCTACCTGCTGGGGGTGGGGCATGACAGCTCACTGCGCAACATCTTAAGGTCCTGTCAATCTCTTCACTGCTCCGACTGGGGTCACCCATCTGAAGAGCAGCAGGTTGGCAAGGACAAACGCGACCCATTTACAAAGACTCCCCTCAGACAGACAGACAAAGAGGCCTGGATAAGATATTAAAAAGGCTCACCCGGGGCTGCAGAGTATAAAATGCAGAGAGGGCCTCTGGCACTCTATAAGTCGCCAATAAAACACAAGTATGGGGAGCTAATAAACAAGAAAGGTAAAGAGACTGTGTGTGGACAAATGCACAAAGAAGGACACATTGTGAAAAAGTGGATGTTGATTGAGGTCGCTGGGCATTTCAGAGGAGTGTTGAAACCATCTTATCAAAGCTAATAAAAGGAGAGGGTGTTGCCGGCTGACCCGTCATCTCTCTTCTCATCAGTGTGGTCTCCAGTCTCACAGCACTGGCTAGAGAAGTGGGACCTGGCTCCAAGATTGTGTTTAGATAATGGCCATCTCCAATCATAGATAATCTGGCCCCATCTTTTCTTCATAGACACAGCGGCAGACAAGGTCAGGGGGAAAAAGATTCCTGGCGAGGCGAGGAGGAGATAGGGATGGGGCGGCTCTGAAATGATTTACTGCTGAGATTCACTCAGCTGCCTCCATCACCCTCCGTTAACTTTCTCATCCTGCTGTCTCTTCCCCTCTCGCTCTTTTTGTCTTCAATCCCTCACTCTCGCATTCCTCCGTGGGCCTTGTACTGAATCCCCACCTCTCCTCACCATCACTCGCTCCATCTCTCCCTTTGCACTGTGCTACCAAGGAGATGGAGTGAGGGAGAAGAAAGGAGAAAAAATTGAGAGGGAGAACAAGCAACGTCTACATTTCCTCATTTCAGTCTCTTTTGGTTCGAAACAAATGGCCTGGGTTTGAAGTGGAGCTATATTAGCATGTCTGTTCCTGCCCTGGCCACAGAGCGAGTGAGCAGAAGACTTTTGCCTTGATGGTGTCCTGGTATCTCTGAGTTACAATCATGGTTTGATAGAATTGGGCCGCAAAAATAAGTGGTGTTAACCACATCAGATAAATGTGGACTTTGTGTGGAAGAGGTCGGCTGACTCAAGGAACATAAATAGATTCCAGGGCTGTGGAGCTCCCCTCCCATGCTCCATTTTTTGGGGGGGGGGTAATCCATGTAAAAAATAGAATAAGACGTGAGTCATTGCAATAGACAGCCAGAGAATCAGCTCTGTGATCCACAATGGCAGCCAAGCGGCAGGCTTGTGTGACGCCAAGGCCCCCCTAGTCATTTTCTGAGCTGTGGTTTTATTCTCCTCCTGACACTCCCATACCCCCAGAGACAAGTCGTCTCTTAGGGACACAGCAAGGACCTACTGGAGTCTGCGAATGGAGTAATGGGCCCTAATGCCTGCACAGGCACGTAATCGAGACCTCTGCACAAGTTCCCGTGACAGATAATTGCTGATGTCTTGGTAGTGATAAATGTGACTCCATTCTTGAGGTACAAATGTCCTGGTGCAGCTCTGGGTTTGACAATCAAGAGACCCCATTGGGATTGGGGCACGTCACTATTCTCCAGCCTTCTACGGAAGAATCCCTCGCCACTTTCTCTCCTTTAGTCAGACTTAGCTGGGCTGTCTATTTTACTCTAACCACAGGCCTTCATAGTAAATCTCATTTCATTGTCAGCCGTGACTGTGGTTTACTTCCCTGGCCTGTCTGCTGACTTCCTGTTGCCATTAACGCTCAATATCTCTGTTGTGGCCTGTCTGCTTGGTCTTATTTCATTCTGTGCGGTGTCCCATCCTGTCCTCCCATATAGAAAGTCCATCTGACAGACTGGTAGAGGCTCTGCCAGCCTAAAAGCTCTCTGTATTTTCATTCACACTGCCGGTTCATCTCCCTTTGCTCTCTGCAGAAAAAAAAGGGTTGTAATTGATATTGGGACCCATCCATCCTCCCTTTTTTAACTCCAGAGATCCAATCTATCTTGGTAAAAATGCTGATTGGCTCGCGCCCATGCCTTGTCGGTCAAACTTTGCCTGTTTTAGATGGCCATTAATTTAAGTTCCGCGCCGACAAAAATCTGATCTACACAGAGGTTTGTGAGGAAATAGAAATGGTCCATGTGATTCACATAAATCAGCAAAGTGGCTTAGTCTAATCTGACCTAGGCAGTCTAAATCACCACTCGAGAATGCAAAGACAGGGCAGACACAGGCTGGTCCAATTAGATCGAATTCCACCCGTGTAAATCTTTAACAGGCTTAATCTGCATCAACCTCAGTGATGTTAGTCACAAATGGCTTCCGAATGATCTAGTCAATCACCTTGTCAGTCAGTCTAAAGATGGAGGCAGGAGGCCATGCAAAAGAACAGTACTATGGCAAAGCACAATCACTACATCTCAATGTCACGATTAAAGGTTTGCTTTTTAAAGGAGAAAGAAATGTTCCGATTCAATTTATAGAATAAAGTAATGTAGTGTACTCTAAATTAGGTAAACTGATAGATAGTAAGCTGAATGGGCATTTTGAGTGGATGAGTTGGAAGGCTATGTGGAAAAATATATTGGAGTTTAAAGGAGTGGAACCGGAACTAGAAAAAGAAATACTACAAAGATTTTCTACCTGGAATAACGTTCAATATGAGATACTCTTTCTTCACTAAGTTATTCATTAATACACCGAGTCAAATGGATACCCTTGCCCACCTAGTGGTTATATAAGTGTGTGTGTTTCCTTATCTTACAGTTGGGGTCTATTCCATTGCCTTGCAGCTCTATGGAGATCAGGGGATTTGTTTTACCGTTCCATGTCTCTCTTATATTCCTCTCCATGTCTCCCTGTCTTGTCTTTGAACCGCTCCCAGTGACTGTGAACCTGAGACAGCCCCTCTGCTGGCACAGATGGGAAGTCAATAGAAGCAAGTGACCTATATTACGAGCTACTCTACTAACTCCCAGTGTATCTCAAGTGAGAGCAGAATGTTAAGGATTGCGTGTACGCTGTTCCAGTGTATTTATGTGTGTTGTGTGTGTGTGTTTTAAGGGAGGTGTGGGGGGTTTGCAACGGAGACCAGGAGAAGGTTAATTACCTCCTCGTCCTTCGCTGTCGGCTGGCTTTACCTGGATGGGTCGGTTCATCTGGAGGGAGAAAGGAGTAGTGGAAGAGAGAGAAGGAAGAGATGGGAAATCCCAGGTTAGCACAAAATAGTAGGAGAGGACAAGCGAAATGCAGCAGTGTTCCTGGCTTTAATGTCTTGATTTTGTTCGGCCATGTGAGCTTCAGGCAAAAATCAGCAGTGATGATACCGTGAAAGATATCAATCCGTTCGATTCTCCATGCCAAGGTGTTAAATCCAGGGCGCTGCCTCGAGAGAGACCTGAATTCCCCTCACAGTTCAGCAGAATTAATACTTTTCAATGATAGAGCCACACTGGGTGTCAGATGGCACTTGGAGCTTAATGCCATTACATCAGCCACTCCCAGCACACAGGGAGAGGTCCTCTTTGGCCGGCCCTTGCTCTTCCTGTCCCCTCCTGGCTCCAGACTCCTAGTCACCAGCTATTTACTGCTCGTCCCTGACCCGCAGCGATCCCTCTTTCTTTGCCTCCATCCCTTGCTCCACACCCTCCTGCCTAGCCACAATCCCTTTTGCCACTAACAACCAATGAGCACACCGGTCTGGCCAACCCCACGCTGACCCAACCTGCTCCTCCTGGAAGCTATGGAGAGCCACCGAACAGCGTGGCTGTGAAACAGCTTGTGAAAGGTTAACAGTGGGGAATCGATAAACAACCTTTTGAAGAACTGTTTTATGGTGAGGTGAAAGCAAACCGTCGCCAAGCTAACATAAAAAAAAAATGCCGTGAATAAAAACTCCCCCGGCCCTCTCTGCTCTTCTTTCTACGGTTCTTTTGTTTGTTTGTTTTCTCACTCCCTAGAGTTTGCATGTGAAGACAGCAAAAAATACCTGATCTTGTGACTTATCTGAAACAGGAATACTATCCTTTGTTAAAAGGGACGGTGTTATGAGCAACCCTCGAAGACCCTCGCCTATTGAGGCTACGCACCCGTGTTATATTTGGTGTTTTATATGTTAAGCATGGGGTTGTTCTGCCTTCAGTCAGTAGTGGGCCTAGCTTTCTAACTAGGCCACGCAGACAGGTCCAACATGTGAGTGCCAGTGAACAATCAGTCAGCAAGGGCGGCACAGTTGGTGTTTGGACCCTCAGGCAACGCATCACTTGACAGCCATTGACCACGGCCAAATATAGACTTGAGACATGTATAGACAAGCATATACATGGTGACACCTTTGGGGACGTCATGTACCCGACGAGCAACATGCTGTGACACAGGAACAAAGCTTACAGAGATAACGAGAAACAAAAAACAATGGAAGAAAGCCGCACACACGCACACATTCTGAAAACAAGCGCAGTCATATCCATATAAATGTAAAAGCTAAGTATCTCTTATGCTGATAATGTGTAAAAACAAGCATCCTTTTGGTGTTTGTGGCTGAAGGGCCCTAAGCATCACTATAATCATCTTTGTATCACATTAAGCAGCAAGACAGGGAAAGTATTTCTCTTTACTAGTACATTGAAGTAAAAGTAGGATGAGGCATTTATAGCTGTTCTCATTTACTTTCTGTACTTCTAACCATGAAAAGTAATGCACTATAATTTGTTTATAACACATGTAATTGTAGTCCACTTTTATATTTACTAAAAATATATACATATTTTAACCAACACAATAGAAAAAAAAAGATATATATATATGAAATATACTTTCTGATATCATTTGCACCTTTTTAGAATATGTTGATATGAGTAGAGAGAGTTATGCATTCTAAGCATGATTATATTCAAGGTGATTTCAGTGTACATATTGTAGATGTATGTAGGTGTGTGTGTGTGTGCATTTGAGTGAGAGTGTGTCCCGGCAGCAGCTCCGGTTGGGGGACGAATTTTCTCACATAAGCGGTTCGGAGTAGCCCGAAGTCCCAAGATCCCTGTCCAGTGATCAGCTGGCTTCTAGGTCTTAAATGACAGTGATTGGTCGGGAGGCTTCATTAGTAGCCCCTGAGCCACTGCAGCAACAAGAGTCATTAGACAACCCAAAAGTACACTTGTGGTTGCCGGGCAACCAAACGGAGGAGGCCGGCAGGGAGGGAAGGCAAGCTGGCCGTTTGTCTGCGGGCTGTTAGCCAACCAATGAGCACTCCTTTCTTCCTTCGTTCTTCTCTTTTTTTCTTTACATGGGCCAAAGAGGTCACAGTGAGATTCCTCAATTCCCTCTTTCCAGCTTGTCCTACTTTCATGTACCTTTTTAGTGACTGTAACAATGAGTTTTTAGAGCAAGTCTGACTACAGCTTCCCGCCAAATTATGGACTTCAGCTTGATGCCGAGCTATGGAGTTGTGAGTCACACTAACACTGCTTCCATGAGCTGCTTTATAGTCTCCTCTAGATACATTTCCATGTGCAAACAGAGGAAATAACCTTCCAGCACGTACGCTTACTGCAACGATATCTTGAAATTAACTTTACTTTTTTACACCCCCTCCACCCCCATCTCCATCTCGCTCGCTCTCTCACACACACACACACGCACACACACACAGGCATGGGGGGGGCTCAATAACAGCAGGTGGCTTAGGTGACATTTTAATCCCTTATTACTGAGTGCAGGATTAGCCAACAGATCAAGGCAGAGTTAATTATATGAATTCATCGGAGGCCGGGCAAAGAGGAAGCCTTCTTTCCCCTAGGGCCAGGACCCCTCCCCATTACCACACCACCCAACCTTTGCCTACACACACACACTAACGAAGAGGAGAAGTGACATGCCGTCTCTCTGAGGAGCTAGCTAGTAGCGTATTAGCATCGCAGTAGCTCAAAGCTAGGATAGCGCTTACAGTTGAGCCTCCAGAGAGGCCGTAAGACAAATGGCATGTGCCGCCTTCCCGTTGGAGCCCCGCGAAATGAACTGCACAGACATTGGAGAGCAGGACTACAGGGTTTTTCATCCGATAGACGTGTGGCTGCTGAGGCTGAAAGGAGTTCAACAACCCCCCGTCTTGCTTTATCTTTGTCTCTCTCTGCCCCTTTGGCCTCCAAAACCAATATGCTTCCCACCACAGCCCCTTAATGGGTTGATCAATGCTGACAAATAGGCAGCTCATGCTGTCCTGCCTGGGAACTCACAGCTCTGTGCTGGTGTGCTGCTACACTTAGAGAGCCCATCTCTCTTTCTCCACATCTCTCCCGTTTTCTGTCTTCGTCTTTCTTTTGCTGGCTTTTTTTCCCCCCTCTCCATATTCTCCCATCATTCATGCTCTATTTCCTTTATGTCTGTTCATCTTTTTTTCTTTGCTCTAATCTCTATGAGCAAATCTATATTTTTCATTAAGTTATGATGACTAAAAGTCAGAAGGGGGTGGAAGAGAGGAACTGGCTTACATTTTTTCAGTAAGGGACCGCGTGTAAGCATCAGAGCGTATGGCTATGTGCGTTTGAGTATGCATTTATTTCAGTCCATCTTCTCTGCCTAGTCTGTCTGATTGACAACAGAGCAGAGGAGAAAAAAGAGAGCCACAAGTACACAGCTGGCCTTTGACCAAGCTTTGTGAATACCTCCAATCACAAAGCCACCACGGGGAAATGCAATCTACCAGACGCTTAAATACATAAAGAACGTTCCCCGACGACAATAACAGAAGAGTGGGTACTTATATATCTTCCTCCCCTATTGAGTCTCTGTGGTTGTAACTCTTTTTCTTTTTTTTACACAACTTTTTGTTTATCCGAGTTAAATCGGACAGAATAAATTATAATACTCATTGGAAAATTGATGTTTTTTTTCTGAATCCTTGCCACTTTTTACATTCTATTTAAGGGTTAGTTCTCAATGTTAGGACCATGTTAATCAACTCTGATTATTGCATATTTATGCTGTTTGCTGCAGTCTTCTGATATATAAACATGTAAACAAAGTGCTGGTTGTATAATAACTATCACGTCATCAGTATGAAACAATATTTCAAACAATACAGCTCTTCTATATATATATATATATATATATATACAGATCTCGAATATGAATTTTGTATTGCATGTTACCCTCCCCTGGTGTGTAATTACCTTCAATGTAGAATACATAAGATGTTAAATTGTCATTTCCTTTAGTTTGCAGCACTGTGGAAATTGATACAGATTGACTAATTTAGTCTTGGTTACATTTAGATGCAACAACACAGGTGCTACTGCCAAAACTGTGATTGAGCATTGCTGTGTTTGAGCTGTGTATAAACTCACAACTCTCCAAAATAATTATGTTGACACGACTTTCCTTAGGGTATTGTCTTCCAAAACAAATAATTTGTTTCTTGACTCGTCAATGTCCAATTTGACTGAATCAGTTATACTCATGTTTCTGCGCTCGTGTGGCTCATTGCAGCTACAGATCTACCTCAATTATGGACTGCATTGAAACCTGTTGCAGAGCTCCTGTGGCGTCACTCTGAACAAGAACTCCTGAAATGAGTATTCTGACGTGGTGAGAAGTTCACTTGATTTATCACGAGGTTAGTTTAAGTGGATGTTCGCCCTTTCAAAATGACACGTTATGAACGAAGACCAAAAAAATAATAGTAATAACGGTGCCGGTTGATTAGTTTAGTTTTTTTAGTTTTTCATTGTATCTCACGCATCAAATAACCTCATAGTGTTCAGTTCATTAGGTAGCATACTCTTGTTGAGCCATTGTTTGATGCCTGTCATTATCATTCTGCAGTTTTGCATCAATGGATTTATTGGAGCTGTTAACTCCATTTACAACCGTTTAAGCTCAATTGAAGATGTTTTTTGCAGACTGGCTTTTCTAAAATAGCCCATTGCTGTGGCTCATTCCTAAAGCAGGTTTAAGGAGTCCCTGAACTTTGATTAACAAAGTCATTATACGTGACCCGACCTCTGCCATTATCAACGGTAACTTTGGAGCTTGAGGTAATTAAGAGTCCTGATATTGCATTTAACAAAATTTTTGTCAATACTTACACTTTAGAAAGAAATCTAAAAAGTATCAAACCCACCCACATTAAATAAAACTACAGGAAGCAAAAAATGTATTGGAAATGTTACACTTGTCCAAATTGGATCCTTTATGAACTGAGGAATTTAGATTGTACTGTTGAAAAAAATGATCTCACTTTAGGCCAATCTAACTGGCGAGCGAGCGACCGGATGGTGGACAGCCTGTACTGTACCTACCCAAATTACTGCTTCCATCACCCATCGCTCACACGTCGGGACATCCTGCCCCTCCCTTCTGTGGGGAAGAGAAATGGGGCCAGCGCAGCAGGAGACTTTCTCCCAAATTGGCGTGCAAGTTCACGGCAGCCTCCCCGTGAGGCCCGGCGAGTCAGGAGAGGTCGGGCCTGCCGTGTCTGTTAGAGGAGATGAGTTAGAGCTGCTATGATCACACTTTGCCTGTCTCCCTCCACAACGCATGCGGGACGGCCGCGTCAGTCCCACTGTGACGAAGAGGGAGAAGGGACGCTGACAGCTCGGCAGAGGGCGGCTGGTGGTGAAATGCGGCCTATTTTTAGCTCTGAGCCTGAGCTCCTATTTCAGGACTGGATACCGGGGGCTAGGTTAAGGGAAGCGGTCCGTCAACAGCAAAACAAACAGCTAGTAACCACAAAGGAAGCAAAACCGATACCAGCATCGGGTTCAATCCAATGATGCGCTGATATTCTCATGTATTCATATTCGGAATTGTACTTTGATGGAACCGTGGACCATTCCGTCAGAGGTTCCACCAATCCATTGCCAAGATGGCATAAGGTTTACGAGTGTTTTTAAAGGAAAACACCATATCTTTTATTAGTTATTATAACCAAGTTATTGTTGTGATGGTATCATATAGGGCCTCAGCATCGGCGCTAACTATTGGATAGTACTCAAATGTTAGTTTTTATACTTTTTATACTTGGTTAATGCAGTGACCCTGGTGTGTAGCATCATAGGGAAAACATATTTTTCTCCATTATTTGTCCGGGACTTGGTCCCCCCCTGGACCAGTATTTAGACTTCTAATTCCACTATAAATCCAGAACTGGCTCTTTCATTCTCGGAGGGGGCCCAATTGAGCATTTGATCAAATTATATATACAACTCTGCCCTTCTTGGCCCAGTCCAACTTAATATAGTCTCAGGTACCGTAGCCGTTATAGCCCTTTTCTCCCATCCTATTTGTACCTTCACTCTACCGGTGCCCAACAGTCCTCTGGAGGCGGGACAGAGGCAGACAAAGACAGAAAGTGGATGAGAAATCGAGCTATCATGTTATCATCTTCTCCATAAAAACTTTATTCTTCCTCTGACTGTATGTGGATTGCTGTGTAGATTACACAATGGCCATTGCACTATATTACATTTATTGCTCCCTTTTTCCCGTCATAACCTCCCTTCCTCTTCTATATGTGAATATGAGGGTGGATGGAAGGAAGGAGAGGAGGGGTCCGGGAAGGTGGATCAGGGGGAAGCGGGGCGGGTTGACAATTTCACACAGTGACACCGGACTAACAAATTAGTCAAAGTGTCGAGTTTTATGAGGTCTGCTCTTGTGAGGCGACTGTCTCCTGTCTCACTTTTCCTGACCACAGGAACACTGTACCTGTGCTGTGTGTTAATCAATGCGCGTGTGTCTGGGAATGTGTGTAGGTGTGTGCGTGTGTGTGTGTGTGTAGTACATAGTTGTGCATTTGAAAAGGAAAAAAAAATTAAGGAAGTAGCAAAATAATAAGTCAGAAAGGACCAGCAAGCATTAGGTAGAGACAAAAAGGATTGAGAAATAGTGGATATAAGAGACTGTGGGAGCAGGAAGAAGAGGTTTTTTCTCTGACGTGTGCTTTTCATTTTGCAGCAACTCCATGAATCATTTGCATGAAGTAAATGATGAAGACATGAAATAATTATAGTTGTTTTTTTTAAGTGAACATGTGTTTGCATGAGATTGTTTTGCAAAAACAAAACAAGCACGTGATAGTAGAAGAAGCATTGCTCGCATACACCCCAACACAGAAGGTTAAATGCCAAGACAAAAAGTCAGCGCAGGAGTCGCAACAATAACCCGGTCCCTCCCCAGGAGCATCTGTCACTCTGCGAGGCCCCAGTACAAATGTTTCGTAGCTAGACGGGAGAGCCGCTGAAGTGGCTCACGGTATAAAGAGGTGTGGGAGAAGGATAATAAGTGGAGGATAACGACACACCATGCATCCGTCAGATTTATGATCGCACATCCTCCTCTGCTCCTCTCAGATGCCGGCCGGGCCGGCTTTACGCACCGAAATGCTGATGAGAGGAGTGAGCTGTGTGCAGTCACAGAGCGAAGGGAAGAAGGAAGCTGGACTCGCTTTGCCACACAGAGCACACGCTAACACACTCAAAATAGTCAAAATGCCCCTCAAAAACGCTCAGAATGAAAGAGAGGACACGAGAAACGGGCAGCCAGGAGGGGGCGGCGGGTACGGCGCTGAAGATGACAGAGCCTGCGATCTATATATTGAATATGCAATGCTTATGTATATTCAATCATCATTATGGTAAAATACAGATGGCAGCATTGTAAAACGTTAACGAAAATGTTAATTCTGTTCCTGGAAAATGCAACTGTGCTTTTAGCACTTTTTTCCATCATGCTACATGCCACGTTAGTTTGTTTTCTGCTGTAAAAGCTGGCATCATTGCAAAGGTACATGAATGCAAATTCCAAAAAGTTTTATGAAGTTGGAAAGCTTTTGTTTAGCCCTCGAGATACACATAATGAACTACATTTCTTGTGATAAGTATTACGTGTAAATAAAACAGTATTGTTTAAAATGAAAAATTCTAGAGTTTTTCAAATGTTGCCAGAGGCAGATGTCTACATAAACAGCATATTGTTTATAAAAGGTTTATCTTGGGTCAGATATACAGGTTTGTGCTTGTTTTTTGTTCTGAATATATTGAGACAAGAGTAGTTGTTGTTTTTTAATTTCTTTAATTATTAGTAAATTACTGTTTAAAACAGATACACAAAGGGAAAATATATTGTATTTGCATTCAGTACATATAGATTTTATGACACAAAAACATAAATCAAAATAGAAAAACACTGACAGAAGTGCGAGGCCGGGGATCATGTAGCGTACGTGCACACACATACTAAACTCAACAGAGCATGCACAGCACAAACAGCAGGCGATATTGTGATCACACACACGTACACACTTGCTTTTTCCATCACAGTCATACAAACATTCAAATACAAATACATAACCGAAATGAATGAAGCCATCTAGCAGCATATTAGACTCCAATGATCAGATCAGGTCACAGAAGCAAACAGGCGTAGGCACTGTTAGGCTGATAATGAAGACATTCGCTTGTGTTTACCTGAGAGAGCGTGTCGCCACTCTGAAAGCTCTCTCCATTGTAACATGTGCATTTGCAAAAAGCCTTAACAAAGCAGACGCAAGTGGTATTCTATGTAAAGCAAGTCAAACAGGTGCCATAATTAGATATTAATTACATTTTTTAAAAACGTTCCAACTTCAACATTGTGCGAAGACTTGCACAAACTCACACACACACACACACACACACACTAACTCACACATGTGCACAGATGCCTTAAGACACATACTAAACACACACACACACACAAACAAACAACACACCTTGCAAGTGTGCTCCAAGACGCTGTTATCACAGAGGACTGTTCAGAAAATGATCACATCAATCGAAGTGATAGATAAAAGACTGGGAGCAATTGATAAAGTGCCACAATTATTTGGAAGATGAATGGCTGAATTTGCTTTTGAAATTGCACTGGATCTCAAGTGCAATGGAACAGAACTCATCATCATCAATGAGCCTGCCATTAGATTGCTTTCTGTCACAGCCCAATATCAGCCCGGACAATTGGATCCATCTGCCAAATGGGATCAAATAGACCTACTCACACAACATCAGAGGTGATGTATAGTGACCGCGTGTAAAACATATTACATTGCAAATGCTCTATACATCATTGTATATGTTCCCCTGTGCCTGGGTGTAGTGTTTGCCATCACCATGGATGAGTATGCTCAACAGAAATGATTTTAGGTACATTAAAAGAGCACAAGTACGACGTAGATGGAAATGATACATCTAGATATATGCAAGGAGAGAAAAATGCCTGATGCTTAAAAGCCACAAATGAACCCATCAGCTGTGTAGGATGACAAAATCTATAGTATGAATGTGCAGTTAATGGCGGGCTATAACAACTGTTAGAGAGGAGTTGTTTTTTTTACATCTCCCACCGACGCCGGAAATTTCATTGCTTTATTATTATTATTTAAAAGAATATTTGCAAAGTTGCAACTCATAAAACTCACACTATCGTATCACATAATTTTTGTAAGGCTATAAATCTTTTCGCTTTTGCAGTTACACGCCTCATAATGATGCATTGGTTAACAGGACCGGAATATTTGAGGCGCATAAAAATGGTAATAGATTAAACCGAGGGAGTGTATGAGGCCATAGTGGGAATGTGTGCAAGTGTGGGCGTAGCTATCGGTGAAGCAGTATTAATGCAGCTTACACGGGTCGTAGCGAACTGAAGGGAGCATCAGAATGCACTGTATCTTCCCCCTGCGCACACATGGACAAAGCAACAGAAGAGGCACAAACGCAGCAGGGTCTGGGGGGGGGGGGGGGGGGGTCTGATGATTCAGAGGATGGACAGCTGTGCAGGAGTACGACGGCTGAATGATGGCACAGATCTGCCCCGAGAAACGCTCCCAGCACCTGGAATGGGCTATTGACCTTTTGCGCCTTTTTCTATGGCACTCACTTCATGTAATTCACATGCGCCGTAAATCACGCACACATCGGCTCCGACCTGTAAATATGGGAGGATGACACCGTACGCTCCCTGAAAGACTTTATATTATCTCCTGAATATTCCATTTTCTCCATTCACATACCGTTTACCCTTAATTTTGTCTGCATAATGACCTAACCTGTAAATATACAATGCAGAGCTGCATACATTTCTATTGTCTAGTGTTCAGGTTTGAGATGGTGAATGCTGACTGTCTCTAAAGCTGTTGGAGACACATGACATATATTCATACTCCCACAATTTAACTTTTTCTACTCACATTTACAATAGAATGAGCTACTTTCTGCCCGTCATCACGTCGTTTTTTGTCTCTGTCAAACTGAAGCCCACAACCCGCCTGGCCCCTCCTCAATACACACACACACACGTGTCCATGTGCGATCAGTGTCTGGGGGAGCTCTGCAGGGACCCGTGCTGTCAGAGAGCAGACCACAGAGGGTCCCTGGTCCCTGCTCCACCTGCTGTGACAGCTAATTAGGCCCGGCCACAAAGCCCGGCCTGTCTGGGTGCTGGAGTGGGTGTCATGGCATGGCATGGCATGGCATGGCGGGGCAGGGCATGGCATGGCATGGGATCGCACGAGGATAGCATGGCCAGCTGATGAGGTGCCCTGCAATGTTGTCTGGGGACACACTTAACCCGGGAACACCCGGGACCACAGTGGTGCGTTCGTGTCTTCGTTAAGGTCCCCTTCAGTCATTAATTACGCTCACGCACTTCTGTTAGTCCTCCGTTTAGGCTAATCAACAAGCAGGGCCCTCCGCTGACATCATTAGCTCTCATAATAAGCACGGCATTGGGGGAGGGGTCCCTCACAGCCGTTTGTGAACATTAACCCTTCCATGGCAATAATGAGCCACCCTCATCTTGTGGTGCACCTCGGGCTTTTTGTCCTGCTTCTGTTGTCCGACACCCTCCCAGCATGTTCGTCTTGCAGCGCTGTCATTAGCGGACGGCCGCGGCGAGTGCCAAAAACTCAGGGTTGCTCGAGGCAGACGAGGAAGCTTAAATAGCATTGGCAGAAAGTTAACACTGCAATGGGGCCAACGTATTTTGGGGTGGGTTGGGGGATCAAAGGCTCCTGTGGAAATGGGATAAGACAGGGCGGTCTAAGCCCTTTGGGTGTGTGTGTGTGTGTGTGTGTGTATGTGTTTCTTTGGGTGTGTGTGACTCATATTAGATATGAGGAGAGGAACACAGGTGATGGTGACAGGGACCGCCGCCGCTTGCCTCGACCAGCAGGGAGTATGGAAACGGGAGAACGGCTCCCCGAGCGAGCGCACAACCTCCTGGGGTGAGAGCTGCTGTTTGGATGCAGAATTAAGCACACACAAACACACGTGCACATAACTACACACACATAAATACACAGACTAATCTCATATTTGCCAGAATTTCCCCAGGAAAAAACAAACCTCATTTCTATAAGTCTATGTTATCACTTTGGGATTTTCACACACATACACTGTCACACACGCACGCACACTCAAAGAGCCACCAAAATGGACTCACAGCTGACTACACATCGACCTCATTCTAACATGTAAATGTGTGGTTGTCCGTAATTAATCCCACCTCCCACAAATATGCACGTTTACTTTTTATGCATCACATGTCTCGCAAAATTCAGAATTGTGTGCACGGGTGTTTTTGTGTTGAAGAAAAGTCAGCAGCGAGGGGGAAGAGTCCATGTGAAAGGCGCACATTAGCCCCATAGACATACAAGCAATTAACTTCAAGCTACTCTATAAAGTCTATAAAGTAGGTGAGGCTTCAAACCGTTGAAATGGAAAGCAGGCGAGCTGTGTGGTTGTCATGTTAACAGAGAGGCCGAAATATAAAGCACGAGCTTTCGCTTAGGAACAACACAATTGCTGTCTCTCTGATCAATGAGGGATGTAGCTAACGAGTAAGCCATCTCTCTTTTATCTTATCTCTTTTGAGAGTTACACGTGTGCAGTACTGATCTGGAAAGTGTTAGCGGGGGTGGTGTCATTTTTACCCAGCGTTAGCAAAATCTCAGCAATTCTATAGTCAAGACTAACTAACTAGATGAAAAGAAGAAGAATGCATCGAGCACTGTGTTTGAGCGCTTCATCCATTGTTACTAATCACCTGTGGAGTGTTGGGAAAGAACTTTGCATTTATAGCCAGCTTTGAGGACCACAGACCAATAATGTACTAAATGAGAGCATTGGACCGCGCTAACAGTAAGCAGAACGGGCAAGAAAAAGTGCAACAAAGTCCTTCATTAGACTCCTACTGTACGCGCAGCTTCAGGTTAACTCTGAAAATCCCGGGCAATTACTGCATTCCAAAATCTGTGCTCAGGGCAACGTGTTGCCCTCTCTGTTCTTTACTTATTAATCGCTGCCAGGCCTGCTGTATAGTATCCTGATTGGCTCTTCATGGCGCATGCTATCTCATTGTCTTCCTTCTGTTGCTCACCTCCCTTGTAAGCATTGCTGATCAGTAACTTTTTTTTTTCTTCTTCCTTCTGAGCTGTAATTTAGAAGGGCATGCATGCGCCGCCGCTCTGCGGGCTATTGAGGCAGAACTGTGCGAAACCAGGCTTTAATGTTGCCGTATTGGTGAATGCTATGTGACATGTGAGCTGTGGTAAAAACGCTCAAGTGCAAGTCATTTTAAAGAGGTTGGTAATGGCAAAGACAGAACTCTCTCCCCTACAACAGAGTATTCTCGGATCAAACCCAGAGCAATATTAAGACAAAAGAAACTGTGGTGTGGTACGTACTGATTAGTGTTTGTTTTTTCATACTTGTTGGTTAATTTAGCTCATTTGCAGACCCACAACAAACAAGCATATGCACACATGTAATTTGTGTCAAGAGAGGTTTGGCGTGAAAAGGGTTAAAATACTATTTTCCTGCACTTATCGGCACTTGTAAAAGGATAAGGAGAGGAAAAGTGAGAGAAAGAGGGAGGGAGAGAGGGAAAATGCCATTTGGGGGGAGAGCCAAGTGGGTCTGCTAAACGAGTGGATTCTTATGCAAATACATGCTAATTTATGCACACAAGGCAGTGGCAGCGCCCGAGGCTGCTTTGATTGGCAGTTGCAGGTCTGTGTGTGCTGAGGAGGGACGCTTGGCTCCGGGTGCTTTTGTGAAGTTGGGCACGGCTTCCTCTCCATGTTCTACATGCTCCGGATCCACCGGCTGCACGCGTCTGTAGCCTCGCCTCTCCTTTCGGACTAGTCCCAGCAACCAGCAGGGCTTCCGTCCAAAAAAACCCTCCACACACCAAGAGCTCAGCCATCTTCAGTTCCTCCATGGCTGGAAGCCGCCTGGGCATCATTATAAAATCAATGCCCCAGCTTCATCGTGCCCGGCTGTTTGTGTGTGTGTGTAAGCAGAGGGGGCAGTGTTCTGGGCTTGTTTGTGTTGATTCTAGGGGGCTGTGTGCGAGCAGCAGCACAGCAGAGGCGCCGATGCAATGCTCTCCACGCTCACTAATGGGCTGACAGAGAGGCTCTAGGTCAGGGCCTCCCATTACTTCAGGAGGCAAACTGGCTAAATGAATAGGACCGTGCACCTACTGCAACCCAGAGGGAATGTAAATGCCATTTGTCTCGGTTGCAAGGTTTTGTCATGCAGAATGGTGGTACATCTTGATAATGTAAACATACATTCCTGAAAAAGGTGATGCTAGAGTAATTGGGTTCCTGTTATTTATCTTTTTTGGTGTGTTTTTTTTGTATTGCAAGGCAGGAGGAAAAAAAAAACAAATTTAGTCGGGCGAAGATGAAGCCATTACTCTGTCTATTACTCATTCACACAGGCCCCCAGGCCAATACAAAAACACTTGGAAATCACCAACATAAAATAGAATATGTTCCCTAAAATACAGTGCATTTTATGCTACCTCATAAATACACTCTGCCATGATGAGGTTTGTTTTAATGAAACAAAGAGGGCACTTTTCTCACTATTTCTCTACAATGATGTATGAATCTAGGAAAATACTAATGCATGTGTGTTAAAACATCTCATTCTAAAATACTACCGTGCTTGTCCACACACACTCACACACACACACACACACACACACACCACATGTTTGTGTACATGACAAACAATTCGCGCTTCCATCTCCCATCTTTTCACCCGTGCCAAAGCAGGATGGTTATTTTTAAAGTCTGCAATTATACTCTCTGCAGAGTGTATGCAGCAAAATTACTCGCTTGGCACCTCAATCCCACATTCCCAGTGCACCCTATCTCAATGGGAAATAAAGCAAAACCATTTAAACAGATCTGGAACCAACACATCCGAACCTTTTGTTTGTCGCACCTGGGGACCACAAATGGATTTCACATCATACAGTAGATTGAAAATTTGTGTTTATTTACACCAGAAACCCTCTCATCCCAAATATCACAGTGATTTTGCCAGCCATAGAGTGGCCCCGTATCTGCCCATGTCGTCCTCACGCAACTAATCTCCCCTCTTCCACCTTTTGATGACACCAGAAAAACAATGTGATCTTCCCTCATCACCCGCCACACGCCGCCCGGCATTGGCTTTTCGAAATTACACAGAGGCCCGGATGCCTATTTCGCCCCAAAAGTCACAGTAGAAGTAACGAATAATACATTCTTTCATTACATTATTGCAATAGATTTGTAACACTTGAGACAGAATGCAATATGCAGCTTATCTCCATGCATGGCAAACATAATGTGCTTCCGTAGCGTCTGTCTGTGTCACCAGGCGAGAGGGGAAGAAAAGGGGAGAACAGAGGAAACAAGTGTGTGTTGTTCCTGACAGTCCGTCGGCTTTACGGGGCAATTATTCTCCCGGCTGAGAGGTTGGATGCTGAGGCTGGGGACGGCCTATTTCGCGTGTGTGTCTACGCTCTCAAGCATGTGTCATTTTTAACATGTCTTTGCGCATTTTGTTTTCTTTTCACCCGGGCCAGTTTAATAGCAACTCGTGTCGGCAAACATTTACTGCTAGTGTCAATGGATAAAAAAACCTGTCGCAAAAATTCGATCAAAATCTCTTGTCCATAGTGATACACTACAACAAAACATCAGAGAACATAAGGAAATGGCAGTGACTCCAATAACTCAATTATATAGGTGAAATCGGAAAAAGTTTGTGCGCCGTACTTTTGAAGGCTTTTTGTTCATTTAACTAACCTGGACCTAGACCAGGAAATTATTATATTAATTTCCCATATTCTGCCGACCAGTGTTGAAAATCTGGCATTATTAAAATCCCCCACTTAATCATCAAGCGCCTTTGTTTTGCCGCCGTAACTGTGGTCCATTTTGAAATTTAATTTCCTGAGGCAGAGGGTCGAGAGCTGATGCCATTTAAAGTAGAATAATTGAAGTGTTTTTTATTTTTCTGCCTGCGTGTGTGAGCAGCGGCGTTGGTCGTCGGCCCGCTTTGTTCTCTAGGAGACGGAAGGGTGGAAGCGCGCTGGCCGCCCGCAGAAATCCCTGCAGCCACTATCGTTTAATTTGACGAGGGGGCGTGAGGTGAGCTGGAAGAGGAAATGCATCTTTCTGTTGCTGCATGCCACTTGAGACCTCATTCACTGCCTGAGGCTATTGACCACACCATGTCAGGTTCTACGCTAGAAATGCGTCCCCACACAACACTTAAATTGCATTTGGACCTCGGCTGGGGTGAGAAAATGCCTGGCCGGAAATCAATGGGAGGATACAAGCCTCGGTGGACACGGGAAGGCGTTAGCTCTCATTGCAGCTATTGATGAATGCCAGGTACATTTCATCAAAGCACTGTAGCTCACTGAGTTTCGTGTTGACTGTACTCGCGTGGAATATGAGATTGGGTAGTTGCTTAGAGAGATATTAATTCTCGCAAGTAGGGATATGACTCCAGTGTTTTTCTTCCAATAGCCCGATAAGCCTACAAAGATCCTGAGGAAGATGGGTTAAGCATTTTAAAAAAAAGAAGTAGATGGATAAATAAACATTGTCTCCCAACTTTGCTTCGCTGATCTGTGACTAACTGAATAGCCATTAAGGTTTTAAAAATCCCAGAGTGTGAAACAGACTGGAACACATTGAGCTTCGTCTCAGCATAATAGATTTTCATTTCCTTAATCAACTTCCTTTATTCATCCTTTTTTTCCAAGGAATTAATATAGATCAGTTTAGATGGGAGCTGTGAGTGGCAGCATGTGGAGAGCAGGCTCGGTGGAGGAGGGCAGACTTTTTCCTTCACCAGGAGCAACATCTGTTACTTCCCTGCTCCAACGCTATTTACAGTTCGCTGCCATTATTTTTACCTGATGAGGTTCTATTCAATTTTCCAATCCACACTGTCCGCCAAGACACCGACAACAAAGGCGCTTAACAAGAAATTATTCCACCCCGCCGCATGTGGTTTCCGATTTGGAATTGGCCGAAACATATATGACAACCGTTGGTTGCTATGTAACAAACACAAAAGAACGTTTTGTATATTTGCGTCTGAATAACAGCGGGGCGAACACACGCCTCTGGACTAACTTGCACTCTTGCACTTGGACATTACCAGTTTAAATAAATAAAATAGCTATTTCAATATATTGGCTGCTATACCAAAATCACACAGCCGATGTCCTGATGTCCCCCACTGCTTTGTCACCATTCAGGGGAGTCGTGGCAAACTGACGCGGCCCCGTAAAGAGACAATATCTACACCGAGATAAGAACTACACAAAGTTTTCTCCTCGCCATGTATCAGGCCCCCATTAAAGAGCCACCGGAGCCACATATTATGTACACCTCCTCCTAAATACTGAGCATAAACCTCAAATGAATACTTGAAAAGTTTGATGTGCCAGCTTTCAGCTCCAGGCTGGATGGGCGATTGTTACTTTTCACTGTGAATTTTATGTGCGAGTTACTTTTTTTGTGGATTTTGGAAATCATATTCTCTCTGTGACTTTAGGGACTTCACAGAAAGAGTATTTCTGTGTGTGCTCGTGTGTTTGTGTGTGTTGTACGTGTCACTGTGTCTCCGACGGTGTGCAAAAAGACAGAAGCGAAGAAAGAAGAAAAAAGAAAAAAGCGCTTCAGTGAGAGGAAGTGACAACAAAACAAAAGAACAACTGAAGACGAGGACAGAGAAGGAGAAAGTGACAAAGGCAAAGAGAATAAAATGAGCCAACACACAGAAATAATAAAATAAAAGGCTTGTCGAAAAGTAAAATAATAGAGGAAAAGAGAGAAGAAGGGTGGACACAGTTTCAGACAGAGATTGGAGATTGGTTGCGGCAACAAAAGCGATTTCTCTATGATAGCCGCTCTCTTTGCAAGTCACATGTAGTGTCAGATTTAGTCAGCTCCAAGCAGCAGGTAGATGTATTTGTTTCACACAAAAAAGAAAATATCAACTGGAAAAAAATACGTTGCCCTTTCGAATATTCCAAACAGTCAAATGTCAACCATTAAAAGGAAAACTAATATTTTTTAGGCTCTTGGAAGTACAGATTTAGCACTGTACACTATCAGTATTGAGGCCTGCTCGCAATTCATTGCGTCCTCCTTAAGGACACGTACAAATAAGATGTACACTTATGACTTATGTCACATATTTCCTTCTTTTGGTACTACAGCCTCTCCGCTGTCTATTGTGCGTGTCATCGAAAATGGGACCAACTCACACATTATACACATCCACCCCCTTTTCAACGGGATAACCCTGTGATGTTACACCCTTGCAGGGTGCAGCATCTATAAACTCCTTCTTTGTCTATTGAAGAAAAGCGTTCCACTCTGGTAGATTACGGTCAGGGGCGATTAAGATCTCTGCCTCGCTCAAGCGGGGAATAGGGAAAAAGGGGGACGTGCTCCGTGTAACCTAAGTAAAAAAAGAAGACGCAGGAGATAAAACAGATGAAATCCTTCCTTCACTCAAGAGCCGCTGCTCAGTGGGCGCGGCGATCCCGATGCATCAGCAGCATCATGGGCCTCTCTCTCTTTGAGTGACTCTGTCTCCTCCTCTTTTCTCACCTTACTGCTTTCAAAAGAAATATCCCCTGTGTGTCCGTCCGTGAATCTGATCAGTCTCCAGTCTGAACGGTATCGCCCACGGGCATCAGATGTTGTATTTCACCATGTTGGTATCCTGACTTTGTGAAGACCTAATGTAGCAAGTCAGGCTGAGTGAGTGGATCGGTGAGACTGCCGAAGCATTTTTGCTAAAAACATATATCGTACTTTTCTTGGTAACCGTCTTTTAATGAAGTACACAATTCTAAAAGGTCCAACCACCGACTATTGAGCATGAGCTACAAGCTCACATATGAATATACAGTAACTGTGGTTTGAGTATGTTTTTCTGATGATGGTTTGTTTATTTTTAATTGTTTGATTAAAATACATTGACTACAGGTTTCTATTCTTTTCCTCTTAGAATAGAGGAAAAGGTTCGAACTAATATTTGTACTTTACAATGATAAGAGTCTCCAGCTAAACATGCTGAGATTGATCAAGATGAAGCCTTGTGTGTGCGAGTGACTTCTAGATTTAGTTTTTTGGTTAAGTTCAGGAAACATTAAGCTGATATCATTGATCCATAGCTGCCGCAGTGACGTATTTTGCTGTCACAGCAAATCCCCCCCAGCAAAATCAACATAAAACGAGTAACAACCCCAAGTTGAAATTTACAAATCAACAAGCAATTGATTTTCCGCCCCCTCTTAAAGCCCATCATCACCATTTTTAAATGAGTTCTTCGAGCCACTTTTATGCATGCCCTGTAATTTCTTAAGTTAAGTTGATTCAAATGACGACATAATCAACAAGATATCCCTCAAAAAAAGAAAAAAAGACATGGAAGAAGCATAAATGCTGTACATCATAGTGCAGGAAAAACAGAAAATACAGCTTTTGTGTGTTGCTCTAAAATATTTCAAGCTACGCTGCCTGATGTCCTGTAGGAGCACAAATGCTCCTGTTCTGCTGACATGTGACTTCAAACGATTCTGAAAACAATAAGTACTTCGCCATGAAAGTCCATCGAACTCACCGTGCTAAATTGGGATAGCACTACGTGTTTCCATGTTTGGATGTGTGTCCTGGCTCCTTTTGAAACAATCGGGAAAATGTTTTCCCCCCGTTGTGTGTTCTCACTTTAGACCAACAGAGTCCCCCTAAAACACTTGTTACGGTGTGTGTCATTACTTCATTGCCGACTCTTCTTTGGCTCCAGCCTCAACTCTACAGTATTAGCCCCAAAACTGTTTTATTTCCTTCCCACCAAAATGTCTATTTGTTCATCACTGTCATCAATGACATTTGAAGAGATTTAGTAAACAATCCCCTAAAATGTAAGTCGTGGTATTGAAGGATCCAGCTGCCAAAGCAAGTGATTGTAGGTTTTGACTCTGCACGGTCAGTTTGGATGGTCATTCAGCTACTTGGGCCGGTGATCATCCATCGTGTGTGTGTGTGTTCTCTTTTGTGAATTGTTTGTGTTCCTCTCCTACTATTACACAGAAATGATCCATCTGTTTAAAAAGTACAAATCTTCTCAAAGCTCCACTGCTTTACTAAAGGCCAAAATAGAGGAAGAGGTTTTGGATGGCATGAGATCTTCAAGGCACATTTTGGAAAAGAGATGGTATTGATAAAAAGCTATTTTTGTCATTCAACGTCTGCTGGCCTTTTGTACCCAAACTGTAAAAACGTATAATTTTAACGGCACACTTTTACTGGAGTTCGATGTGAATTACAACGTGAAATATGGCAGTACACCGTCAGCTTATTCAGAGAAAAGACCTGAGATGTATTGAAATCCACTTAGATTACTTCCCAACAAAGGCTGAAACTTTTCCTCTTGAATTTGAGGAAAATAAGATTTTAGAATCAATGGAAAATTAAATGAGTTGTAAAAAAAAACATTTTTCAGAGTGCTTCCTCGTTCCAACACTCCCTTTGCTGCTCTCTCTCTCTCTCTATCATCCGTAGCAGAGAATCGGCCATATGGCAAAGCCTCCCCTCACTACTGCATGCTTTCCATCCAATCCCTGATCTTCTCCACCACACACACACACACACACACACACACACACACAGTCATGCATTCAAAAGGAAAAGAGTAGAGTGAACCACATAGCCCCATAGCAGGGTTGGTGACCAGAGCAGATGTCTCTCCCTTCCCCTCTGTCTCTCTCTTACCCAACCCTCCCGGTCCTGTGCGGCATCCACCGATGCCAGGGCACGGGTCCGGGGCACCGTGAAGCTCCATATCGACTAAAATGTACACAGAAGTTGTCTGTGATTAAGCGTCTCTGCGGCGTCGGCAGGATGGGGTCAGAGTTGGCCCGTAACAAGGAACGGCCGCAGATGCACAGGGCAGACGATAAATCTTTCCTGTGTGCCAGCAGACCCGTGGATCTGCAACTCACTGAATGCTTTGTTTTTTAAATGAGCCGAGTTGACCTTAGCGGTGAATTAATGCACATTTCAGATGCAAAGACATTTTCGCCCTGCGAGGAAAAAAGGGAAGAAAAAAAAAAACACAGCTCCCGGCTGTATAAAAAGGAAAAAAACAGAGCGCAAGAGGGTTGACTATTATGACTGTTCACCTTTTTACCCCGGCTGCAGAATTCATTTCTGTATTTGAATGGTAACGATGGTGTTTGGCTGAAAGATACTGCCAGCGTTATGATCCTCAATAAAGCACTATGAGTACTTTACATGGGAAGAGACATTTGCCATTTGCAGTGGGAGGCCCATTGGATCGCTTGCTGAGGGCTTAGAGGGGAACAAAATAGTCAGGCTTTCATATGGAGCAGATAGAATAGCCTCGGCACATTAAAGCTCTGTCATAGTGGGGCAGAAAAAAATAACACCATTCTCTGTACTCAGATTATGGGTTGTTTATGCTCCATTTGGAATTTAAATGGTATTTCACACTGACAAAGAAACAAAGCCGCAGAGATAAAGGCAGCTGGTGTCAGAGTTGTCACTGTGGCAGCGATGTTGCTAATGTCTATGGCTGATGCAGCCGTCACGGGCAGATGGCCGCTGTGCCGAAAAAACCCAACATAAGCCCACAACACAGCGCCCCCTTCAGGTAAAGTCCTTCACCCAGTTCCTCAAGAGAAGTAGAGACAGAATGGGACATCTTTGCCAGGCTGAGCCAAGCTGTCGTTTTGTCATAAAAAGCTCATGATTGGCAATGATGTCATTTTTTTCCAACCAACACCGCCCACTACCCATCTTTGCCGCCTCTGAGATGCTTGTGCGTCCTTCGATCGGCCACGCTGACGCTGTTTCAGGGCTTCCTGGGAAGGCCGCAGTCCATATAGCCTTGTGAAACAGAATGCGAAGATGAAAAGAGGGATGAAGGGGACACCAAAGGAGCACTAGCTGAGGCCAGATTAGCCATTATTTGCCACACAAACCCTCGTGATGCAAGGCCAAGGTCAGACAAGCAGGCAGGCACAGCTGGGCGCAAAGACTGAGGCATCCCAGCGGCAAATGGCCAGCCTTTGATCAGGCGTGTCATTTCTGTCACGAAGGTGACCCACGCGATCAGACCGTGAGGACTAGCCCGATGGCTGCAGCCGTGGAAACGAACGATGGGTAACATACATTCTCTCTATCCACCCTCCCAAGTAAGAGTGAAGAGTTTTTTTTAACAGAGGTCATGCTCTGAGAGAGAGAGATCAGTTTATATTACCAAAGCCTTTCTTACTACATCTTCCCCTTTCACATACCCTAACTTCTGCTTCATGGAGACTCATAAGAGACGGACAGAAACAAACTGAGGGTCAGAGCAAGCTGAGGGGGAAGGAGCCAGACAGAAAGGAGCCCAGCCACACTAACGGCTCCCCCTACAGTAGACTGTCGAGCAGCCCATGACGCTATGTACCACGCAACGCTCTCCCCTGTAGTATTCCGTCTTTGCTTTTTCATCCACAGGGGCAGACTGACACTCAAGTTAATTGAGATTTTAATCCGGGGTGAGAGTGTCAGCGGAATGCCACATAACAAAGGAAAAATTAGGCCTATCAGGGCGGGATTGAAAGGAAGGAGACGATTAGGATGTGCGCTGTGCAATATGAAAAAAATCCCCTCTTCCTCACAGAGGTCAGGCAGAGTCACTTTGTAGAGCTATCAAAAGTCCCCGATAACTAGGTCAATTTCTGCCGGCTAAGAGCTCCATGTCATCCAACTTCTATGCAATCTACAGCCGAAATGATGACTTCATTTCCAAGCACAGAATGCAAAATCAAAAGCCATGTCTGATGTTGTAAACATGAGGAAACAAATTAGGCACAATGGCAGGGGAGTGACGATCCATTACCGACTAGAGGAATAGGAGGATGAAATTGACTTGGAGATATTAGAAAGCCTTTACATCCTCAGAATTCTATCGCAGCCCGACTTCAAAACAGGACAGCTTGTGACAGTTGAAGTGTTTGGGATGAAATATGAGCTCGCACAAAGGCTTATTCGGTCCTCATGGGTTTTTTTTTTCCCACTTAGTCCTGTATCAGATTTGAGGAGCTTTCTTTATATCTGTGCCCCCGGGTTCAGTGCAGCCAAAAGTCAGACCTTGTGGGAAATGTGGTGGGAGTGAAAATCCGAACAAACCTTCCCACTGGCCTGGCAATGAGATCATGCTGCAGGAAAGGCATGGGCCTATCCCATATTAGCAGGGTTCACCTACCTAGCAGGGTCTGTATGGTGGAATAACTGGGACAACTCCCGGCAGGCTGTGAGAGCACTGGCCAACAAATGATGAAAGAGCAGGACCAGCCCCGCATACTGCATTTTTGAAGTTTAGCTTTGTACATTTACTCTGAATTCCAATTTGCCCTGCATGCATTTTTTTTAAACTCATACCATCTTCCCTCTGGGAGTCTGGGGACGGTCAGACACGTCCACAACTGTTCTACCTGACTGGCCTTTGTCACGGTGAAGATTAGATCAAACTGAGCCCCGCGATAACTACAACTTTCTGGAAGCAATGCATTTCACAAGAGACACATATTTGGTACAATATTAAGTGGTATAGCCTACGTTGTTTTTAATCTCTTTAGTTGTATTTTTTTTTGTCGTATCCCACAGGTGCATTATTACATCTTTCCAAATTTTAACAACTTTTTTTCAATCAATTTGTTCCTAATGTGGCATAATTGTTTTTTAGATTATATTTTTAATTAACACTTTTTAAATAATCATTATGTCACTGGGGTCACAGCCTATGCAGTTTTAATAGGTACAATTAGAAGCAATGGATTCAATGTTTCCATTAGTCTTAACTTTAGGGAAGCAGCAGACAGCGATTCCCTGATGTGCTCTGTGCCTTTCTGATTAGCACAATATGCAAACTAGCTTGAACATCTCTAAAATGATTATCATCGTTTTTGTTATTAAAATCAAGAGCTGACGTTATTTAATTAAATAATTGTTCAATGGCTTTTCACCCTCAATGAACTAAGCATTATACATCACTGAGCATTATACATCACATACTCTATCGTTTTCATGACACAACTAACTGCTGGAAATATTTTCAATATTGAATATTTAATGTATTGAATGCAATGAGATGGCCATTTACACAACTTTTGATGATGGCTGTGACCATCATTTATTAAAAAAAAAAGGTCAGGACCAGACACCCTTTCAACCAGTTACGTTTATATCAGTTTAGTTTTTAACATTACATAGATACAAGAAAGGCAAGATGATTAAGTATGCTGTTGAACATATGTAATAGGCAAATTCAGTGCAACGCAGTGCAAATGCAAGAACACATCCCCTCTGCTTCATTAGACCTGAGCAGACATAAGCCGAGTAATTCTCTGACCCACTCGGCTGACCTGGAAAACTCTAATCATATTTGCACTGATTCCCAAACATAAGCACTTTAACTTAACTTGGATATGCAAATATGACTTCCGCGTCCACAAGACAAACTCCCAGTGATGTTTTTTTTTTCTCTTATCCAGCCAGCTCAATACCTTTCCACTTAATGTGCTGCCAAGTTAATCAACGTTGGTTGAAATCCGAGAGATCACAGGCACTTTAGCTGCTGACGCGCCCAACGTTCCTCAAAGGCACTGCCTGATGGATCTCCCGTGTTCATTATGGAGAGAAAGACTTCTCTTTAATCATCCAGAGAGTCACTTATCACAGGGACGCCTCACCACATGTACACGCTCACACCCGAGGACGCTCACACCCGAGGACAAAACACAGAGGGATTAACCGTCATGTAAAAGCCAACATGAAACTGTGCATACATCAAGATGCCTCACCACACACTAGGTGATGGAGACACTACCCGGCCTGGCATACAAAGGAGGCAAAGTGGGTACAGAAGATGTATCACATTGCTTTGAGATCCCTCCAACCAACAAAACAATGTTGCAATTTGGGAAGATATATTGTATATGCACATTACTTACAGGACCTTCCTCTGGAGGGTTTTAATTACACAGCTGTAAACACCCCCCCACACACACACTTACACCGTAAGTACCACAACTTAGCTGCCATACTCGGCCTCACGTGACAGGCAGAGAGATCATGTGATCACGTGACGGACCGTGTGTTTAATGCTCGTCAGCGGGATGTAGGTAAACACATGTTTAAGTCTGTACTCTGCCACTGTGTGTAACTGCGTATCTGTTTAGGTGACTGAGCGGGTCTTTGTGGTGTGGGTGTGTGTAGGCCTCATCTCTTTGGATGGTGAACAGTCGTATACTGATTTAATCACTCCCCAGGCAGAGAGTGGGGGAGGCGGAGGAGGCTGTGAGGCAGATAGGAACAGACAAACGCGACAAGGCAAAAGAAGGAGAGAGCATGCTCGCCCGGCGGGCTGTCTCTGCTGCACTATAAATGCAGACTTGTACTAAAGGTGCACATACATGGACACGTAAATACATGTATATGTGTATGCACTTTAACCTCTATATACTGTCCACACGTATAACAGCACAAAATCAATAAGTATGGGATGGAGACCTGATCACATGTGTTTGTGTGTGTTTTCGTGAGTACTGTTTCTGGCTTAAATCCCTAACAGTACATGCAGGGTTTATTACATGTGACCCTGCGTTTTGGAGCCAGATGTGTGTCTGTGTGCAGTTTGGATGTGACTACTGTATACATCTAGTCCCAGGCAGAGGTCACTAGTGGAGAACAGGGTGGTAATGGGCCTGGCAGTTCAGTTTGTTTTGTAATCGCATCACACTTAATTGAATAAAGTAAAGGTCAGTTTGCCCCTCGATGGATGCCCCGTCCCTGCTTTGACCTGCTTTCAGACAGAAGGAATCAGGGCCGCAGAAGGGGGCTGCTTAGACTGCTTAAGACTTATTCCGTTACAAACTCCCTTCAAAGCTTTGTCCGTTTTGCTTCTTTTTGTCTCAGCAAACCGAAGACAAACTGATGTTCATAAGATAAGAGTTATATTCAAAAGAACAACAAAGGAACGAAAGCAAATCTGATGTTGAGGAGCTGGGATTTCTCTCTAATTAATTCTGTATAAATTGCTGTGCAGAAGAAATATTTCATATGGGGATTAAAGCTTATTGCTATACAAATTATTGTATGTTATTTGTTTCCGCTCCACTATATAAGTGAACTAATATATCAGGATCATTATTACGTTAAGATCGTTATCGGTGCACAATTTGTATTACTAAGATAAGACTGACGTTTTCATGCCTGCGTCATCTGTTCAGTAAGCTACATTTACAAAAGGCTTCTTTGGTTTGTGTCACGGTTTGGGTTTATTTCCTGTCTTATTTTGTAGTGTTCTGCCTTAATAAGACAGGAAATAAAGTTACCCAGCGAAACGGGCAACTTCACTTCCTGCCTTGTCCTGTCATGCCCTGTGATTGTCTGATTGTTTCCACCTGTGTCCAATCACCTGCACCTCGCAGTGTATTTAAGCCATGTGTGTCTCTTGTGGCATCATTGTTATTGTCATGTTCTACTCTCTCAGTTCCTGTCTGCGTTTTCCCTCCTGGCATTTTGATTTTTGCATTCTGACTACTAAGTATTTTTTTTTTTGAAACTCCGCTTTTGAGTCCTGCCCTCCCCGCATTCTGACAGTTTGCCTTTTTGTAGCTACTAAAGTTATGCGAGTTTTTGTTTGCTTGGTTGAAAGAAGCTGAAAAATTGGGAAAACTTTGTTCTGAGAACTTTTCCATTAGAAATGCCATCCTTATTCCCCTCCTCCCCCATCTCTCCACCCATAGCGCATCCCTCTTTCTCACACACATATGGACACTGTTCACACGCTGTGCTTCATAAAGGCTGCGTGTGAAACATAAAATACACCAACAAAACAGTTTTGAAAAATATAACATTCCATTAGAAGTAGCCGTCAATGCAACGAAGATTTGATGATAATTGTAAAATTACAAAAAACACTGTAAAGTCAGTAAAAGAATCATATTCTCTCTCATGGTCTTTCTTTCTCTCTCAAGGTGGTGAGTACGTTGGTACCGACGTTGACAGAATCAGACCATGTTATCAATCAGAGCACATCGGTGACAATGAGGACTGATGGGTGAAAGACTACACACATATAGTGGAAAACCTGAAACTAACGGCAATAATTATGTCTGCACTTTCTGCAACACACACACACAGACAGACCACAAAAGGCAAAAAAAAGGAGTAACTAAAAGGAAAGTGCATTCAATTATGTCTAGTATGTAAAATATGTCTTGTTTCTTCAGCGGTCATCGTCTCGGGTGTCTGACATGGCAGGCTTAAAGCAGAGGGAAGCAGTTTAAACAGTGACCTGGGAGTCTCCCAGTGAAATGCCCCTAATCAGCCCCGAGGGATGACATCCTCTGTGGGCTCTGGCTGAGCCGGCGGCCGGGGGCAGGCGTATGGCAAGTCTGACAGACCATCTTCCCAGAGATCAATACCCAGACTCCTTTTAAAGTGTAGCGTGTTGAGAGGCAGACAAGGAATCGTCCTGAATCACAGAGGGGGACAGTCTTGTTCTTGCCCTTTTGGTTTGTCTTTTAGTTTTTCTTTTTCTCTGATTTTCAGATTTTTCACAATTTTTATTTTTTTTTATTCAAAATGTTGCTTTTTTTCAACCGCAACCTGCCAATACCTAGGAATTCATAGGCTGGAATCCCTGCTTTTGAAGGCCACTCTTTTTTATAAAGGGTTTTGGAAGTCACTTCCCTATGATCACAGTGGAATGGTGTTGGCAGCATTTTTTACAGGACTGGCCGTTCCCAGAACTCCAAACAAACAAGAAAAGGTTATGAACTTCAAATAACACAGCATCATCCGATCGCGGCGCATAGAACGGGTTCACAGACAACACCATGATCCAAACCAAGGCGGCCGAATTCACCGCTCCCTTTAACCTTAGCTAAGGGACAACTGACCCCTTGAAACGATACATAATATTTTATTGGATACAAACATTTTTAAGTAACCGTTGATCGTGGTGCTTTATGTCCAGACAAAAATGTAGACTATTCAAACTGCTTATTATAACCCATAAACATCTTACATTTGCTTGTTAGATAATTTCCTTTGGATGTTTGAAAATGTAACACAGTAGTAACAGTAGTCTGGCTACCCAGTAGGCAAACTGTAAAAAGGTCTTTGCCAGCACCACCTGATCCAGGTCTGCTTGTTCCTTTGCACCCATCTCTGCCATCCATCGCATCCGACATCTGGCCCCGGCTCACTGGGCACATCTCCGCCACGTCTGGCTCCGTAGCTTCAGGGGAGGTCAGTGACTGGGGGCCGAAGCACTGGGGCCGTCAGGGAGATTGTTCTGCATACTGAGCAGCCTGATTAGGCACAGGAGCACAGAGGGGCTCCGGGCCTGTGAGGGCACGTGGGGAGACAGGCGTGACGGTACACAGTCCTGCAGCTTCATGCCCCCACTGACCAAGTAACCGATAACAACGCAGGGACCGTCTCGCCGTGCACTGTGGTTGGGTCTGTCGAAACTTTCCCTTTACCCGACGTTTATCAAGCAGCGAAGATAATGTGCATTTAACATTCTGATCTATCGATCATATTGATGGGATAAAATTGTGTGCAAGACAACTGTCTAGTCTAAATGAAATTGGTCGCAATACTGCAGAAAAGACAATGCATCTGTATTTATATTGCATAATGCAAAATTACAGAGGCTATGTAAATATCAAAGCGTTAATGCATATATTTGCATGCTAATAGAGGGGACAGCTATTTTTCTTTTGAGTAATTTGTCTTCTGAAACACTGCCTGCTCACCTCTGTCCCTATGGTAAGAACAAATTGATAAAGATAATGAGTCCATGACAAGCTGGCTCACACCGAGCCCAGCACAGCTGACTGCCCACAGCAATGCATCCCCTGCTCTGCCTCCGTGGACACGTTGCCAGTGTGACGGATAATTTGCGTAATACCTCCACATTCCACCTCACCCCACCATGCCGTATAATTGCACCAGCCCGCATGAAAAATCATCAGTGTCTCCGTGGAACACGCCCAGGTGCATCATGGTAACTGATGAGCGTTATCACGGCACAAAATAAAGCCAGAGAGACGCAAATCAGCCAGTGATTGGGGGAATCGTCGCCATAACACAGGTTCATGAAGCGTCCCTGACGTTCACTGATTACTTTGGATTCTCTCTGCTGTGTCTTCTTTTCCCAATGAGGGGAACGACGGGGGAGGGGGTTGGAACCCGGTGCTGAGGGTCTGAATGGCTGGTATGAAAAATTGATGCGCGGGAGACGACACAGTGGTTTTCTCACATCATTCCCCCGTAGCCCATCATTGTTTGTCAGAATAGCATGTCATGCACAAGGATGCACACAGACATGCCAACATGAGCAAGAACACATAAAAGGGTCTGTACCCAACACAAGACACGTTATGGAGAGCCCAACATTGCCAGAAGTAAGAGAAGGAGGGCAACAGAGAGATAAGTAGAAGAGTCGGCCATCTGCTGAGATGATAATGAAAGAATAATAATAGTAGAGAGTACGGGATGAAATTACTGAGCTTTATCCACAATATCGTCTCTCGTTAGCTCCAGCGCTAATGTTGCCGTTTATTCTTGTGTTCTACACCAGCTCCCCCTAATTAGGCGTGGGTTTCTAAAAATAAACAGCAAACTAAATAGTGGCGTGAAAGTACATGCAAATCTGTTGATGTACAGGAATAATGGTGGCGGGGCAGAGGGGGTTGTGGGGGGGGGGGGGGATTAGCGGTGCGCTGCAGACTAAAGTAATTGAGTTGGGTAGTGTTGACACCCGGTCGCAGTCAGAGTGCCCATGTTGTGGAACGCACTGCGCGCGCGTGTGCTACAAGGCTCAGCCGGCGTTTGTTTTGTGCGACTTGTGTCATGGTAAAGGTGTTATTTCTGGATAAAAGGCTGCAGGGGATGCACAGATACTAATCCCTGAGTTACTTTGAGAGAGGGGAACAGGGTGGAGTCTTCCTCCTGTGAAACAGTGAGAACAATCTGTTGCAACACCTGAGCGGGGCTCACCGCGGGCAGAGCCGGGCCACAGGGCTTGGCACTGCAAGGACGAGTTATTCTCAGCCGTCACTCACATCCGAGGCCAGAAAGCAATATTCCCGAGCACAAACACAGAGTAACACAGAGTGCACAGAGTAATACATTATAATAACTAGAGAACCACACAACCTGTCGAAACACAGTCAAATTGTTCAGTCTCCAGTGTACCCAAACATGCATATCTTTGACCGGTTGGAAGCCACAGCACCCTGAGATGACGTCGCAAATCACAATCAAAACCAAAGTCCCGCACAGAAGGGAACACGGCAGGGGAACAGATCCTGACTAGTGAGCCACTCTGTCTACCAACTTTTTAATTACTCCAAGAATCATTTAACAAGCAAAGACTTTGGACCCTTACAAAAACAATCCTTTCACTGGCTCTCAAATATACGAATGAAAACGGTTGGAATGTTGACATATATGGAGATAAGGTAATGCAGTGGCTTAGAGCTATTTTTTCACAGCAAAGTGCCGGTTTAAGCACGACCGGGGCTAAGTAGGGCCACGCTCATCTTGATAATACCTTTCTTAGCCTTGTCACTCTAGCTTTACGACTTAAAGGAATTCCATAATCTCTCAACATTAACTTTCATTATTGTTGGTTTCCTGGCATTTTTTAATGTTTTTCACATATAAACGTATAGATGTCTTAAATTTATGAGATTTATTTACGAACCGTTTTTTGTTCGCTATGTTTGAACTTTTAATCACTTGTTAATACAATGCTTGTGCAAAGGGGAATTTTAATGTTTATTATTTTGTTGATAAAGGCGATCAATAAATATTTATATCATGTATAATATGTCTGCTCTCAATAAGACCCCCATGGTTTAAGTCTTACTGTGACTTCTGTCCAAAATCCAGGTTAAATTGCAATTTAAAACGAAATCCTTTAAAAATTAAATGACCAAAAATACTGCAGGGTGTTAAAGGATTATTTAAACAGAAAACAAAGTGTACAGAAACGGCTTGTTTTTTCACACTATATATATATATATATATATATATATATATTGATCTATACCTCTGTATATATTTGAAGAAAATGATTATAATGTTCTGAGGTCAGTATTGATCAGATGTCCTCTGGACTACCACAAGAATAACGAGCCACTTTGGAAAACCTAATGAGGAGATAACTTTTTCACTCAATGTGAAAGATGTCTAATGAGGAAGTGTAAGCAACCAAAGGTCAGGTATAACTGGGATGACAGGGCGAGGATGATCCTGCTATTACTTTGCTTCTCTGGTGTTTTCAGATTGCTATAAAAAATATTTGAATCCAGTTTATTCTTATCTGCTGGATGTCATAAAGCTTTCATCCCAACCCTTGTGCATATTAGATATTGTTATTTAAGAGCTATTTAAAAATAAATAAAAAATTCTAAACATCCCAAGAGGACATGAAATCTTTGTTGTATAATTACAGCTCATTGACATTATGTGGATTAAAGTAAAAAAATGAACAACATTTCAGAATGCACCTTGGGAAATGCAGTCTTCATCAGAATTCAAATCAAAGCATTACAACCAAAAAAATCAAATAGACTAAAGATTGTTTTAAACGTTGGCCCACGAAGGTCTGCAACATCCCAGGTTATTAAAAAGTAAACACTGTCACGATGATAAACTGAAAAGTCTTCACACTCATTGAAAACAGCTTTTATCTCATCACTGAAGCACTGAACATATTTTTTTTAAATCCTGCTTAGGTCAATATCTAGTCTAAACCTCAAATGAATAAACGCTACTTTGTAGATTACTCATTTCTCTCTGCAAAGGTTGTTGCGCCGTTGTGGTGTGTTCAAAGCGAGAGACGTGTGGTGACTAATTTCTGCCTTGAATGCCGTCCATTTGGCCTCCCTTTGAGCTTAGCTCTTTCCATTACTGCAGCTCTGAGTCACAAACCTCTACCCTGAGGCTATCAGCAAGAGTCGCCCGGCGGGCGGGTCGTTCAAACACGCAGACAGGCAGGAATACTTGTACTTGCATGCACACAAACACTTTCTGTCTACTTCTCACACCATCACACACACACAACCGCTCTCCTTTCTTTCTGCCACTCTCTCTCTCTCTCCCTCACGCGGTCTTGCTTCCGCAGGAATCCGATCTTTTTATAGAGCGTCTGCATGCTGGCGTGGGCGGCGGTACGGCCGTGCTGTTTCACCGAGCTCAGACTGGATCTCAGATCAATATCCGGTCCCCCGCCAGCCAGCTAGCTCAGGCTGGACGGACTGCGTCGGAAAAAAATCTGTCCTTGTGGTTTCACGTCTGGTGTCTCTCATAAAAGAAGTCTGGTGGTTACTCGCCCAGCAACACATGCCTGTTGAAGGGACACCATTTTTGTCACATGTATTATTTGTGAATTAGTATTGAAGTCATATGCAACCACTCTGAATATGCATACAAGTAACTTTCTAAAGTTAGGCACTGTCTTGCATTCGTGTTGAAAACTTGCTGACTTCTGTTCTTCTTCTGTTGTTTGCTAGTCTGGCTCTTCTTGGCGTTGAGTGTTTTTTTTTTTCCTTGGTAGTGCATTACGAATAATATATCACCCTTTTTTTGACACAGATATTTTCAGATAAATAAAACATCGGAATGAAATGATAATGCAACAAAATACTACACAATTCACAATGTTTCGTTATTTCATTATTACTTTTGAAACATAGTCACCTGTTCAAAATCAAAAGAGGTTTCCAGTTTAGCCTGATCAACTTAGAACATACAAATAACAAGCATGCTACAAGTTACTTTCAGTTTGTATGAAGTAGATTTCACTCTCTGGGGACTTTGAGGTTGCCACATTGCCTCCAAGCCTCCTAAAATCTCAACCCTTTGGGTTGGCTCTAGTTCTGCGCGGCTCAGCTGAGCTGCAGAGATCTCTCGGGCTAGTTGCGCCCTTTAACAAACCTGTCAGCTCCTGACGGCCATTCGCGATCAAGGTGACTTATGTCGGGGCGTCTGGCGCTGTGACGTTGTGGTCGGGATCTCATTCCCTGACAGATTACAGTGTTGGACAAGCTGCCACTCGGAGCAGTGTGCCCGTGATGGCTCTGATAATTGAAGTGCTCAAAGGTGGATGGGCTGGACAGATGAAGCACAGCAAGTCAATGGATCAATACGTTAGCTCCAGGTGCTGCAGCTAAATGGGTCAGTTGGACTGGGCCCGAGCAAAAGCACAGTAAAAAAGGTCACCGAGCCTTTTGTGGCTACATTCAGTCTTTTTTATTTTCTATTTGTCACCCGCCACAATGTTCCATTATGGGTGTGAGCAGCTAAATGCTAATGTTTGGCCCGGGTGGCCTACCGCTACATGCTTTTCTTTCCCCGAACTGTTTGAGTGACAGAGACAGAGCGCACCTGAAGAATAATGTCCCTCCCTCATTCGCTTCAACAGTTAACTGTAATCAAAAGGCACAAAAGACATTTTCTTAGCGTGGACGCTTATAGGCGAAAAATACTGCTATTACCTTTGCTATTACACTCTTCAAGACTCTTGAAGGAGATTATGTCCATGTGAGCGTCGGCTTTTCCTGTCTACATGGGCGTTGAACTGAAAGGTAAAAGGTTCCAGGACGCACACACACAGACACACTGCTCAGGTAGACTCATCGGCTGTGATAGATCCAAAGCCAAGTGTGCCCCAAGGAACATAAACCATGTACAGAAACTGACAGCAACAAATACATATATCTTCACGAATGATATGCCAGCCAGTATGTGGCATTTATATTGCTGTTTGTTCGGGTTTTAGCCTTTGGATTCTTCCATTATTGTCTTATCTTACCCAGTCCCATTTAACTGATAACCATCTATTTGCCTATCTTCTTCCTGGCAAATAGACAAACAGGCCTGCTCAACATCCAGCAGATTTCATAATCGTCACTCGCATTGCTCACACGTCAATAGCTACGACTTTATCAGCAGGGAAACACACAGAAGGTTTGTTCACGGACTTAATTGAATAGAAATAGCTCAGCCGGGCGTCGTGCACGCAAAGTCATTTTCATATTGCTGAAATGTCACCAGCCGATTGGGTGACAGGTTGGTCTGGCCGCCTGTCATGCTCCCCTGCGACAACTGCCACCAAATAACCCTGTAAGCCGGCACGGAAATTTGGTTCAGAATCTCTATATTCGCCTGCTATAAAAGTACACATGTTTTTTCTTTATGACACTGTGAAAGCGTTATCAACTCGCACAAATGCGTTTTTCTGATGTAGCACAGGAACAACAGCACATAACATTTAGTGCAAATGGACAGTGTAGCACAAACAATACACTACACACTATAAATATCACTTAACAAACATGTCATTCAATCAGTAGGTGCATTGAGGCAGCACGGCATACACAGAAGGATGAGAAATACTAGCTGTGCAGTTTGCCAAATGAAGGTGTGCATAGGGAGTGCAGCTGCCAGGATCTGTGGGGATGAGGATAGAGAGAAGGCTGGGAGTGAGTGAGACAAACATGATCATTTCTAATCTATAGAGGTCTCTCAATAAGGAGAAGATCAGTCCCCGGTAGGAGACGGCCCTAACCACCCAACCGTAGCCCTAATACACACTCCCACTGGTAATTTACACTTATCCACGCCAGGACTGAGTCTGAATGAAGGTGAAATGCACAACAATATGTATGAGGGGGAGATTTATCTCTGTCTAGTGATGTTAGGAGGATGTTTGGTTGGAAGGACAAAGGTTTGCATTTGACCTTTTACATTTACCTGATGCTCTTAACCAAGGCCAGGAATAAGCTGAAATTGTTATATCACCAACATGACCTGCAAAGGGTCAGAACCATATGGTAGGGCCCTGGGGTGACGATATAAAAGAAAGTGAAACAAGAAAGTGAAATAGAGAGGGAGAGGAGGAAGTAACTGACAGGGTCAGATGAAGATAAATGCCAGATGCTGGAGGCTAGAGTTGTAGTCGGGCTCTACAAAACAAAGGAGCCCAGGGTGTCTATAAAACAAGGAGCCGGGAAGAGTTAAAGAAAGAAAGCAAGTGAGAGTGAGAAAGCATATCCACAGTGGTTGGGGAGCAATACAGAGATAAAGAAAGAGAGGCAATCCAGGGAGGGGGTAAAAAGTTACTGCCGAAACCGGGAAGTAGTGCGAAAGAGAAACAGCCAATTATCAGGAAGCCAGCAGGTGTGCTTTCTCTCTGGAGCCCCCCTTCCCTTGCCCCCCCATCCTCGGTATGGGGTAGGGGGAGGTGGGCTAATGCTGTGCGGGCCTTAAAGAGCAGCAAGTTGCTATGGCAACCGCCTGGCACGCTCTGTCTCCAGGGAAACGGAAATGTCACAGCTTAAGAGGTCTCACAGAAAGCAAGTGAGGAAGAGAAAGGAGCAGGAAAAGAGAGACAGAAAAAGATGCAGGTATGTGCGAGAAAACAAGGCGATGGGATCGATGCATTACTCCTCATCTTTGTAGCATGGCTGTCACATTATCTACAGCCTTTCTGTACAATCATATTAATCGCCTGATATTGCCCTCCAATACTCCCACTTACCCTTTAACTTAGTTTACAGCCTGAACAGATGACAATGAAGAAATTGGGTTATTGAAACACAGCCGCTTAGTGGGAAACTGAAACCCAGGTCCAAGCACAATGCAGCCCATTGCCGGGTCTTTGAGAGCCAATCACCCTTCATTTATTTTATTTAATATTTACTGTCGGAAGTAGCCAAGGAGCCTGGAGGCGTGGTGGGAAAGAAACAACATGCATTGGCAGTGTGCGGCGAGGATGAATGTGACTGGTGTTTGCTGCTGAGCTATAGGCTGACCCTTCAAATCACACATTAGCCAGGGCCGACCAGCTGAAAGCCCATTAACCCGAATGGCCGCTGATTGCTCGACCATTAACACAGTCTGACTCCTCTCCTCCAGCGCTGTACCCACTTATACAGGTGCTTCAGCACCCGTCAAGGTCTTGGATTAATCAGGGTAAACAAATGTTTCTTTGTCACGAAAGTTCCACTTCTTCTTATGTTTCCCACACATTACTCCTTGCGTCACTCGTTTTGAAAATGAATTTACTGATTGTGCCGAGCTGCCATAATTGACCTTTTCTGTGTGGCCTGTCATAATTCAAAAAGGTTGTTTCAATTGTATTGGAAAGTCCGAGGAAAAAGAAAAGGCGTCTATGTGTGAATGTGTGTGTTTTCGGGTTGGTGTAAGCATGAGGACAGAGGGTTTCTCGGTGAAAGAAGATGGCCGGCTAAATGGAGCATTTCTCCGGCATGCCGTAGCGTGCCTGAGAGTGTGGCCCGGCCATGCCTAATTTATTTCCTCTTTTGTCGTTGTTGTCTCCATTCCTCGGTTGATTAAACCAACCTCATGCAGCTATGCTCAACAAATAGCCTAATTGAGTACGACCTTGGCAAATGATACATCAGGCCTATCCTCCAAAAACACCACCTGCACCAGACGCCCATCTCCCCAGCCCATCGCTCCGCGGGGCCGCCACACCGAGCACAACAAACGTAAACAGGGGATTCGCCTCCTCAGCCAAAGTCATTTCTTGCACGACCTTTCCCACAAATCACCGAGATGACACAGGGCTGGATGGATCACTGAAATGGGACACATTTGTATCACTTAGACCTTTCATCAGATGCAAGCAGATACTCATCTATTATTCCCCTTTTCCATTTGCAACTTTCACCCCACAGCCTGCACACAGGGGCAAAATAAGTGAACAAAACATTCCTATCTCTGCTTTATGTAGCAGCTGCAGCAGGCTTAAGCAGCACAGAATTCTCATTAAATTTCCATCTTGTCTCTGTGTTTAGATGGGAGCTTGAATGAGGGAAGGGAGAGGGGGTGGGGGCTGATAGTTTCTGTTCAAAGGGGCTTGCTGTAGAAGATCTGATGGCTCTCTCAGTGCAGTCTCTGGTGGGATCTCTCGCAGGATACAGATGCCTGCTCTGAGATGGCTTCATACCTAATGAGTCTGAGCTCCAGCAGGGCTGCACACAAAGCAGCGCTGCCCTGGATTCTCTGTTTGTTTGCCACAGCCGGCCCCACCCATCGCTGCCTCGCTCACTCGCTCACTCAGCACTGAGCGATGTGCCTGCCCACAGCTAGTGTGTGACACTGATGTGTTTCTCAGGAGGGATGCGTATCCTGCAGGTAAACACCTGGAGGCTGAAAAATCTCCCTCCAAAAGCAGGCAACTTGGCCGTGCCGTAAAGTAAGAGTAGGACTTATCCCTCTGCCTGTCTCCGTACCGGCGTCGGCCTCGGAAATAAAGTGCTGGACCACAGGACCGTGCGTTCTGTGGGGTTTGAGAGGGTGGAGGGGGGGAAATGATGATGAGATGCTCAGTTCTGAGTGGTTTGTTTCAGGATTTCTATGAATCACAGTTAAGAGTTGCAAATGCTATAGAGAAAATGGGAAATGATTTACCACAAATTAACAAGATGTGTTGGGAATATGTAATACATGAAGAGAGCCCGGGTAATCACTCGCAAATGACTGGCCTGAGGGCATTCGCTAACATGAGCTAACATGAGTTATCTCTCTGTTACAAAAACAGAGACGTGAAGGTAGGCTCACCCTGACTGATAGAAAACTTAGAGTTACCTGTCAGAAGATGCCAAGAATGTGACTCTAATCAAAAGGGCTTTGGGAACAGTGACAATTCAATTTGTGCATCTGTCCCTTTTATGCTGTGAGCAAAAAAAAGGGTAATTGTTAAGGAATTCATATTAAAGTACAAGCATATGGTGAAATCCAGGTCTTCAGCTTCATAAATGTAGAGGACCTGTGCTTTTCAATATTTCAGCAATGGTATGAATAAATGTGTCGTTGTGTTTGTGTTGGATAGAGGGAGCTCATGCTGTGGTGACCTCTGCTAAAGAGAGAGAACGGAGCCTTGGTAAACAGCAGAGCTTCCTTCCACGTCCCTCAGAGCCATTTCGCAGTTGGCCTGGAGGTGGGATGTGGACATGTTGATAGAAATAGGTCACACTGCCGATATTCAGCCTGGAAGCATCGCGGGGAGGTCACCACAGCAAAGGAGAGGAAATGGGACCAACGTGTCCGTCTGTCCATCATCCTCATCCTGCTGGGAGATTATAGGAGAGTCGAATGGGAGAGTTAGAAAAAACTAAGGATTGCTGGTCCACTTTTTTGCTGTTACACAGAGGTCAGGCGCTTGCACCGCTGATCATTTCAATGACTGCATCAACAGGCATCCACTTTTAAAATCAAATGAACGAATCACACCGGGGGGTAATGCATACTAGAGCTCATTAAAATTTCACTTTAGAGACCTTTGACGGGCTTCAAGCTCCAAGACAGCACGCCATCGAGGGCGTATGAGAATAAGTCCCTCGAGGCGACTCGCACCAGACAAACTGCGGGGGGTTTTGTTCTCTGACATCCGGGCAATTAATCTATACTGCATTGAAGATACGTCCGCTGTCCTCGTGCGTTTTTGCGCCTAGGATGAGTCGTTATGGTATAGACGCTGGCTGTCCCAAGGCAGAATAGTTTTAATCAAAGCCTGTGAGGGGCCAACAGTCAACAGGGACCAATTTCATTGGGAGTTAAGTTATAAGAATGACTGAGCCATGCAATCTCAACTCCTCCCAGGTGCAATGGGGTATTAAACAGTGAGGAAGTGGAAAAGATGAATAGAGAGAAAAGGTCGTTTTCTATATGCCTCTTCCCGTCTTCACCTCAGAGACCCAGACCCGGACTGCTCTTATAGTGTATTGAGACCTTGCATTTTTGCGCTGACTAACTGGAAGCAGTTAAACAAACTTGGGGTTTTGTATCTCAGCATTTGTTTGCATCCTTTTTAAACATGACAATTTCTCCGAGCACCTCACGTGACTGAAAGGCATCATAAGACAATCCAAGAGCCAAAGACTATATCATATTCCCTACTTTCCTGCAAATGTGCTGGGAGATTTATTAAAAACACTTCCCGTGGTTAACAATTTACATACGGCCAATATCACAAGACTTCATTAAATAAATAATCTGGGATCATATCTCCCCTCAGATGTTTGTAAATCCAATTATTGCTTTATCAAATTGGATTTTACTGTTATTATTTTTAGTTTTTCAGGATGTTGTTGCTGGCTGTAGCATGATGCAATTGATGCAGTTTAATATCAGTGCTGCTGATAAATGTGTTTGGTTAGACAGTCCAAAGGGCAGACACAATGCTGCAGAGCACGGGCCACTGCTGGGACAACTTCTGCGATAATCATATTACAGCTCCGCTCCAAGGTGTGCAGAGGACATTTGCACAAAAGGAAATGAGTGTAGGACAAAACTGATATTACCCCACACCACTGCAGCGAGGCTAGCTTACAGTGCTGCACGGACAGGATGGTTGTGTTTACTGTTTGGAGACCGTAACGTTCTACGGCGAACGTAATTAGCTGTGAAACGTCAAATAGACAACAAAGAGCGCAACATGAAACTTCCTCTGATGCGTATCCTTGAACTCTCTGCAAGGAGATGGTATCTTTATAGAACAAAAAGATCCCACTGTCTCTCATGTCCTCTGATCTCTTTCCCTTTACACTACCATCTACATGTTTTGAAAATGAAAACAAAGGCAATAGGGAAAAAAGGATTCTCCGAGGGGCTAGTCTGATAAAATAGTTCCTCACAAGTTTTCCCTGGAAGCTGTGAGACAGTCCCAAGAGTTCCTGTGTCCACTATGAGTGACACGCCAGGAGCGCCGCTCTCTGGGGAGGCACCACGAGGCACCGCGGAAAAGACCAAAAAACACACAAGGAAACTAAAAACATCTCTCCGCTTTCTTTTCTTCTTGCCTCTTTGATGCTCCTCTGGCACAAACCTGATTTTTCTCTCTTTTCTCTTTGTAGCACCATGCAAATGAAAATATGTGAGGATGTGGGCAGAGGAAGAGGATGCACCCTGAGGTGGAAGGAGAGGGTAAGGTAGTAAACAGCTTTTCGTACACATGGGATAATCCAAAGAGAGGGAATTTGGATATCTTGTTAATGTGCTGCTCTACAGTACAACCTTGCCCTGATATCTTATTTTCCCGCGAGTTTAAATGTGTCTTTCATACATATGAGAGCATGCATGAGATACAGCTACCTACGGAGCCGCGCTGACGGCTGTGAACAAGCTTTACCTCGAATTTAAAGTAGTGGTAGTGGAAACTCAAAAGACTGACATTTCAAGAGTTCCTGTGAATGAAGGCAGTGGGCAGGTGGACTCAACAAAGGATATAAAGATATGCAGGGTAGTGTGTTCTTGCTTTAGATAGACAGCTGTCTAATGTCCATTCTTTCTACATCAAGTTCTTTCACTTCACTGTAGAAAACAGAGAATATTTGACACTTCATCCCTAAGGAGAGAATGAGCCTGTAACCTTGTAAGTTTTTGTATATTTTTTTCAATTCATCTTCAACCTGCTTCTTTGCATATATCTTTCATTGAAGAGTGTACTCATTACTCCTCTAAACACAAAAAAGAGGTTCCTGCTAATGCAGATAGCAGCTTAACGACTCGAGATCAGTGCAGATGCAGTGCATCGTCTCGGCTGGTCGATAGTTTATTCAGACCAAGCCATAGCAGCATCAACATCAATCGGATAGACCACTAAAACCGGGTCGTAAAGCATGCAGGCTGGGAATTAAACCGGGACATAAGGCTACAGGCTTAAATGCAAAGGGACTCTCTCACATTTCAAAACAGCGCGTACTGTCCTGGACAATACATGGAACTGAAATAAAGATAAAAACCCAGAAATACCACGCAGCTGCAACCACGCCCATCTTTCTCTTGGATTTAGATCACCAAATTACACTTTTTGGCTGTTGCAAAATGCAACTTCACATAAAATTAATTATCACATGTGAAATACACACAGACAAAAAAAGGACACAGATTAATTAGGCTGTGGATCTCTCAGGCATAGATATAGACGTGTTACCAATACACAGGCAGCAACTCCACGGGAGTCCGGGCCATCTCCTGAGACCCGAAGGTGCTTATGACACGAGCCCTATATCTGTCGTCTTCTGCCTCAGAGAGGGTGGCTGTGAAAATGGGGTTGGGGGCATAATTTACGGTGGCAAACAGGGAACAGAGGTCTTTGCTGGATGGCCCACAGATGCCTCTACTCCCTGGCCCTCTATATGTCTTCCTCCCGCCTGGCTGCCAGACATCCATAGAGCCCGGGGGGGGGGGGGCCTTATCCGAAGAGAGCCTCACACTCTTATCTGTGTGCTCTGCCTTTCCTGTGCCCAGTCCGCCATTGTCTATTTATTTATCCCGATCCTGAAAATAAAGACGGAAATGAAAACACACCTTTTTCATTATTTTTTTCTTCATTCAAGCGCTTTCCACCTGCCTAAAATTCATATTTATGCTAATATGTGTCCCCTCTTTCCGCCCGCCTCACATGGGAGATGGGAGCCAGGCTAGAATTAATGACATCGCATCGCCGGTAATGTTTGCCACGTTTCATTAGCTGGTATATCTTTAATTTCCAATAAACACAGTAATTAGGGGAGGTATCCGCGGAGACAGGCTCTGGCAGGCTGCTGCCGTGGTAACAGCTGTAACCGAATCTGCACCGAGGTAACAGCAGTCAAGGAGGACTTTCAGCTTAACCAAATCCTGCCTCGCAGTGAGAAGGGCCTCGATTCAATTAAATGAAAATGAAGCCCGCGGCAGATATCAGCCCGGCAGTTCACAGAAAAGTGAGAGGAAAGAAAAAGAAAGAACGGACACATACTATATAAAAACGTATATAAAAATATATATGTTTCAGAACTGATTTTTTTTTCATCAATGTGGACGTAGTAGACTTTCATTCCATTTTCTTTCTTTCTTTCAAGCATGCAGTATCTCCCTTCTTCAGCCTTGCCATGCATGCCGTTTCAAACGGCACTTAAGAGGGAGGGGAAAATTTTCACAGAATGTTCCAAAAATCGGCCCCTCACACATTACACTGTCTCTTGCTCATTGTGAGCACAAAGGGCAGCACAATGGAGTAATCCTACACATTATAGTCAAAGGACTAGTGAGACTCATGTACAGAGAGGCAATTTACCATCCTGACCTTTCAATCTCTAAAACGTTCCACGTATCCCTCCCCCTCCCCCACTCACACGCTTTTGGATCCTTACTTTTGAAAAGCAAGTGCCGCAATCATCTGAGGATTTCTTCATGTCAGCGCACGTCCAAGAAACAAAGCACTTTTTTTATTATTTCCCTCAGTTTTCGCCGTTTCCTGTTTCACTTTGACAATCGCCGTGTCTCCCCCTCGTTTCAGGTGTCTTGACTACCCTGCTCTCATGTCTTCCCTTTGTGCTGATTGCAGCTGCCCTTACCGATTGTGTCCCCCTGCGTCCTTGTGTACTTAAGTGGCGTGCTCTGTGTTGCCTGCTGGCAGTTTGTCTTGTACTGTGGTCAAGCGCGCCATTACCAGTTTCCCTAGTTTTTTTTATTTTTTTAAATCAAATCTTGAGCCGTTGTTGCGTTCTTTGAATTCTATTTCTGCCTACACATGTTGTACCTTTTCCTTCGACGAATTGTGTGTACCGAACCTCGCCTTGTCCCCAACCAAGTCTGAGGAATAAAAACCCATCTGTGTCTTTGACATCTAATCCTTGAGTCATGCTCGTGGGTCCTCCGGTTTCTATCCTTGTCGCTTCATCTCAACATAACTTGATTAACGGAGTGAGATAAAACCTGAAAAAGAGACACTGTCAGAAAGAGTAAAGCGAGGGACGAGATAGGAGAGGGATATAATGATGGGGACAACGGAGTGAGGATTTCTCCCTGAGAAAGGATACGGGCCAGGTAATCGAGTGGCTGCGCTGCACAGAGGAGCTGTAATGGAAGCTGACACTGCCTGCGTTTCCCAGTTCTGAACTCCCAGTCAGAATGTCCAGTTTATTTAGAGACAAAGAGATTGTGAACCACAAAGAACTAATGGGCTGTGTTCGGTACTCAAACTTAGAAACCACAGTTGAGTGTGCTGAACAAAATCTCATAAGGGCTGAAATGTATTAGTTATTGTTTGTGGCAAGATAGACATGACAGCATTGCAGCTTTAAACAGCATGCTTCAGAGTTGATCATATAAGACCTGTTGAGATTTTAAGCTGCACATGTTGCACAGCGCCTTCTTTTGCTTGGTGAAATTCAACTTGGTGAAATTTTTCAAGACCAAAGCTTACAACGGATTGTTCATACCGTTAAATGTTAGTTGATTTAATCAAAGACCTCCTTTGTTGTCCAAACATAAATTAATGAAACCTTTGCTTTTTGACATGTTTCTTCCTTACCGTGAACAAGAGTTCTATATTTCATTTGGAGTCTTAATTCTTTAAGTGCATCAATCCAGTGCTCAATAACTAAAGTGGGCTGTTATAATAACATTTAAAAGTATTTCTATAAACTATATATTGCTGAACCGTTTCTTAAGATTTAGATCGTCAGTAGGAATAAACAATGACTTGGTCAAGATTCATAGATGTAGAGTAGGAAAGTCAGAACAGATCAATGCTTTGTAGTCAGTTTTTTCTTAGGGAAAAAAACTCTTAGTATTATCCTTTAAATCTTAATCAAATATCAACGTTGTCCAGGAAGGAAAGACTGCTGTAAGGATGCACTATTCCTCTGGTCATTTCCAGTGCCATCTCTATATTTGTTTTTCAGATCCCCCCTCTGTTCCTCCCCCAAGGGCTATTCACCTCAGCAGTATGCCAGATCAGACGGGCAATGTAAAGGTCATGGCTCAATGTCGGGTACCTGGCGGCCTCTTCCATAGGATTAGGCTCTGCATCCGGGTTAGGGGGGCTTCGGAGCAGCTATATATCCCACTAGGCCCCCCTGAAGACCCGAAGCCCAATCTGGTGTCCCAGCATGGGGGATCCATAATGTCAGACATCTCCATATCCCCGGTAATCACCACATCAACTTGGGATTCATGTGCTGGGCTATGATTAGCAACAGTGGCTTACTAGTCCTGTTGGCACTTTGCACAGAAGAACAATAAGAGTTGACGTCTCCATCTGTTGCCTCGTATTACTGCGGCCTCCTTCTTTCACTCCCCTCACTAAGAAAGCTTCACAACGAAGGAAAGAAGAGCTCACTCTCCTCAGAAAAGCTCAAACCCTAAGTCAGAAAGCAGCAGGCTCAAGCTGTTCCTTTTCACCCTCCCATCTCAGTTGATCTTTGGGTGAGCATATGGCCTGAGAGTCAAGGAGGTGCAGCATCTCGGCAGGCTAGATTATGGATGGAGTAACAGGCTGCGAGGGAGTAGTGATGGGCACTTTGGCTGGAGCATGTCGTAATCTACCCGGCAAGGCAGAGCACAGATGCTGGGCCAGGCAGGGAGGCTTACTCCTCGTTAAGGGTCCATTACAGAAAGGTCCTTGTTAAAGAAAAACCACAGTGTGAGGAGAGATTATTAGATGGTCGAGCGGGAACGTGGGTACGATTTTTAGCTAATTAATGAATCGCCCTACCATGGTCAGTGTGATCATGTCTCTATTTCCCTCATTTAAAGTTGGAGCAACCTGGGCGGCAAACCCTTAATTTTTCCATTCTGTTTCATATCCTCTGAGTTTTTCCACCTTTTATGTTTGACTAAATTCCGCCTACCAATTCTATCCGTGACAGTTTTATTTGAGAAGATGCTTTTGGTTTGCAAAGCAAGGAGATGTGCCGAGGGAGGGAGGGACGCCTGAGGAATTCTACTCAATTGAGCACTGGAGAGGATGTTAACACGGGGGCCTCGGCACCTCTGCCAAAACGAGTTAGCCGTACTTTGTGTTTCAGCGTTGATTAAGAGACTGGGATGGGAATAGGTTTCAGCTCTGTTTAGTAAAGGAGCAGCAGGTGCAGGTTGGGACGAGCCAAAGTGATGACGGTGTTGTCCAGTGTCGGTTCATACACTGCAAAAGAATGTCTTGCCTGAAGACAGATTCACTGCAGTTGACTCCCACTGTTAGATGTTGGAGGTATTAGCATTACATGTACACTCTGATTGGCTTGTTCCTCAGGTCTATGAGCAATGAGTAGTTCGACTGGCCCTCTCTGAACCGCTTCAAATGGACTATGCACTATTACTGACTAATTTGAAAGTTATTTTACTGCGAAAATGTCTCAATTCAATAAGTAAATGGGTTGTCATGGGAACACATAAGTTAATATTATTTTGGATCTGCATTGCTCTTTAATCAGTTTGCACCACTTTTTGTAGGTAGATCATCATTGTATGGCAGCAAGACCTTTTTTGATATAAAAAAAAAACCATATATTCACATTGACGTTTTCTGCAGTGGAGAACCGAAGGAGATTCTCCAAAGGAGCACGTAGGCCAAACGGATGTAAGAAAAATGATTCCTCTCGCCCTCTTTTCCACTGTAACAACCTCCCTGAGCATTTCATAGCTGCATATGCTGCTGCTTAAAGCACCGCTGAGATTTATGCCGTTGTCAGCTCACAAGGGTGCAATCCGGAATAAAGATCCCATAAACCCCTCTGATGTGTCCACAGGTACAGCAGTACTAGTTTATTGCTGATGGCGGATCCAAAACACGTAACTGAATGTTTGGTATTTTGTCTTCCCCTTCTTTAAAGTGAGAGCTTACCTAATGTAGCTACATCGTATTTACAAGCATGTGAGCGAGTGCCCCGACCCTTCCTTTGGATCCCGACTAAAACAGCTACATTGACAACATAAAGAACACATTTAGTTCTCCCCTCTTTCCAACCGGCGCGGGGTGATCACAGGGTGCAGAAAGAAGACATAAAGATGCAGACTGCCTGGGAATGAAAAAGACATCCGGTTGGACGAGAAAACATTAGCGTTGCGTCAAAGCTTTATTCCCCTTAGTTTTAATCCTAAGTATGCTGACTAGCTTTGGGTTGCCCAGAGTGCTAGTGTGTGTATGTGTGTGTGTAAGTGTGTCAGTGTATTTGTGTGTTATCTTGATGTGTGTGTGGTTGTTTGTCCACTTGTGAAGTCAAGCCAGGTTGGCATCTGCTGCTGCGCTGTGTATACTAGTGTGAGGCCGCATAAATGTATGTGAGTAGCGCCCGGACCTCACAGATTATCCGCCGCGTCCCGTGTGTTTGTGCGTATGGGTGTGTGCCCACCTGGCTATCCCTCCACGGGTTACATAAGCATGTGTGAACCCTTCAGGGGACTCCCAAGGTCTGGGTCCAGCTGGCAACCTGCACCCGCTACTAGTGCCTCTAGCTTTTTATTTATTAAAACAACTGACTTTATTTATATCTTTCTTTTACTTGATGTATTTGCTCTCTAGTTAACCGTAACTGGGATGATTAGCAGGGCTTAGCTGGACCAACAAGCCCACAACTGATTTTTGCATTCTGTGTTTTCATGGTGAGGTTCCCTGTCGTAGCGGCCTGCTAAACTGATCTGCTTATATCCAGCCTGCATGGCTCAATCGTGTGGTCAACACGGTACAAAAGAAGATGGAAAGTAGCTGTAACTATCTGAACACCAGTGCTGCTTGACGACAGATGGGAAAAGTATTTGCGCGAAGGCCGACGTGTGAGAGGTGTCCCGTCTATGTGAGACTACAGAGTAATCAAAGAGGTGGCACATCTTGGGTTTATCACCCCCCCCACACACACACACACACCCCTCCTCCTCCCCCCCAAACCTCAAACCTCTTCTTGGCCTCTCAAGGGCCGTCTATCCCACTCTGTCGCATCACTGTAGCGACAGTTCTCCCTCTCCTCCCCATCAATCCCCCCCGGCCGGTCGCAGCTCCCCCCCCCGATCTCTCACTGCCGGTTCCTCAGCCAGTCAGCAGCTGCCCAACAATGCCAAGCCCGACAATCGCTTACCCTGCCAGCTCCCGAGTCTGTCAACCCCGGGCCCGTCAAATTACTGTCAGCGTAAACAGCGGGGAGGGTGAGGGGAGGAAAGGGGACAAAGGAAAGAGAAGGGGGGCAAAAGTGGACGGGAAAGGAACGGACGGAAAGAGGAGGGTGGGGAATATTGGGTGGGATGAGAAGGGACACGCACACACACACACACATTCAGACGCACACAACTCTGACATATATATCAGTCTTGGCCCGTCTTCTTCTGATGCCGGCTCTCGCTTTCCCCGCATCATTGCCCCCCCCCCACCCCCATCTTTCTTTCAGGTAATTCCCTCGGTCGCATCAGTCCTACTCATCTCTCTGCGCTTTTCCTCCCCCCATTCCTCGCTCTGCCCGTCCTCCAACCATGTTCCATCCCTATCCCCCAGTCTCAAAGCGCCAGCTCAACATCTCTTTGATTCAAAAAAACAGACAGCGAAGAAGAAAAAAGTAATGGGCAGAGAAACGAAATGACTTTTCGGGCCCTCACGTAAAAGCGTAGCTCGCTCTTCAAGACGGGCAATATTCCCTCAATTATTGGCACTCACTGAACCCTCTTTGCCAGCGGATGAAGTTTTAATTCCACGTGTCCAATAAAATGGATGCCCTAGATAGAATGAGCAAATAACTCTTCAAGATTTGCATGACAGCGCACTGTGAAAGCTGCAAAAATGCACTGCAGATGTGAGTGGGTGTGTTTTCCCATACATGTACTATGCATAAGTGAGTTGATGTGGAGGCTTCATAGTGACAGTCAGCCCCGGGCTCTCGGTTCACATTTTTCCCTCACGAGTAGAGTGTATCAGCTCTCACTTGTATTTACATATTCAACATTACATCTGGATCACACTGTGGCCTGAACGTTCATCAACCGATATATCCATAATGCCTCGATCAACCATGTAGTAACTTCCTAGATTATGATCTGTCTGTAAGGGAACAAAATACCAGTAAGCCGTTTATTTCAACAATTCCCACCAACTTTTGGGAATTCCCCAATCCTTTGTTGGATTCTGGCGTTCAACTAAAAAAGTAGGCAGTATTTCATTGTATTTTGGCTTCCTTGGATACTGACATAGTTCTACTGTGCCGACAAGATGCATGTCCTGTTTGGGTAGCTGTTTTTCAAGTTCTAAGTTGGAGTTAATTTGTAGGTATGATTTCCGTAATGTTTCCCTTTAGTCCATGTTGTTTTTCAACTTTCAGTGTCAGCTGCAGTTATTATTCTAATAACGGTTCTAGTGTTCTAGATGTAGTTGTATTGTTCAGCTCTTTTCACATCTATATTTATTTTCTCCCTGTATTGAAATTTTTGGCTCTCAATACATATTTCAATTCAATGACCACTCTAACCGTTGAGCAGCTGTATTTATGGAAACAAAATAAAGTTTCTCCACCCTTCCTGTGTCTGTTTGAATTTGTTTATGATGATTTGTTCTGATTTTGCCGTAGTTGCTAACCTCAGGCACTCAGGTTTCTGATTGGTCAAGGGAGGGGAGTGGCCCCCGCTGTGCGTAGATGAGTGCTCAGATAATTGGTTGAGAGAATTGGGAGTCGTCAGCGGCCACTCTAACTGAAATGGGTCTAGCCAGCTGAGCTCCCTGCTCCTTAAGTGCCATTTTAACGCAGCCATTCCCCTCACCTTTTAATTGCAACTCGAACTTTGAGGGTGGAGACGTGGTCCCGGCCTTCCGTCGTCTACCGACACCAACCTTTATTTTTTATTTTTTTACAGGCGCTCTTGGGTAAACAAAAACACGCATTTCAAGACGGAAATAAAGCGTGTCAAACCTGTACCGGGGATGCACAAAAGAAGCGCACTCGCATGCTGACAACAAAACGGAAATCTTTCCCGTCCCGCACTGCTGACACGCCAGAGGGGAATGAACATGGCGGAAAATTCCACTTTGTCTCCGAGTCATGGAGAGAGAGAGAGAGGGAGAGAGAGAGAGGGGAAAGAGACAGGCTCTGTCGTGGGTGTAGCTGTGGGGATCGATAGGTTTAACCAGCAGGGGCTTGTGTCTGTGGAGCAGGAAGAGACTCCGGCAGGAGGTTGAGGCTGGGGCAGAACGGCCTGGAAATGCTTTATCACCACTGCCAGCAAGGCACTGTCTCTCACCGGGGGCGCAAGAAGCTTAGGGGCTTGAGAGGCTGCCTGTGGGTGTTGGTGTGTGTGTGTGTGTGTGTGTTGCTGAATGCATGAACTGTGTGTGACAAATATTACATTATCATCTGGGGTCTTTCACTTGCAGGCTGATATTGTTTGATTCAACCTGGCGTCTGCGAAAGACCTCAGGAAAGCCTCCTGCTATCGCTTCTGTTTCGCCCTCGCTAACTCCGCAGTATTCGGATAGAGCGATCAGAGAGAAATGAATCTAAACTGTCTGGTGGGGCGAAGCAGATGAAAAGTGAGGGGAAAAGCAGGTGAAAACGGTAATACTGTATCGGGCAAGGCATGCTGCTTCTCTATGCCCAAAGACCAAAAAGTCATCTTATTCTCCTGGCTTACTCTACCATTTGGATCAAAGAAGGACGTTGCTTGAGAGGCGGCGGGAGGAGGAAAGTGGAACAAAAGGAATTTGTGGAAAGCTGACATGCGGAGAAAGGAGGATTAGAGATCCACACAGGACAGGAGAAAAGAGGAAAGGAGAGTTGTGGAAGGCTGACGCATCTTGCTGACACTTTAGTGCCCAGAGCTCATTGGCGACGACGTCATCGCCCAGCCAAGGGCGAAGAGGTGTCTCTTGGTACAAAGATACGGTGCCATTAATGCTGCAGTGGGGCCAAGCTGTGGCAACACAACATTAAAAACAAAGGTTTTGGCAAATCACAGTCACATTTTCCTTATTTTTTAACTTTATATTCGAAAATAACGTCTTTGTGGATATAATTCTGCATCCTGAATTTCCTTCAGACAAGAAGATCGCTAAATATTTCAGAAACTCAAAATGACAAATTAATCCCCTGTGAGTTATTCATCTCAAATACAAACAATTTTGGTCTCTGACAATTCAATTCATTACCAGACAAGTCATACAGTAATTGAGCTGACTTAGTTTCCCTAATGTCTTCTCCTCCTAAACAAAAAGTGCCGCCATGATTTGTTTTTAATCGGATTGCGTTGTTTTGGCTGATAAAAAATGCTTACTTGCACTATTATGAGTAATGAGACCAAATGAACGTACTGCAGAGCAGCGTTCCTCTCCCCAACTAGCAAAGGAGGCCGATTGTGATGCAAATCAGCCTGTCTGGCTGTTTATTGACTTCTGATGCAGGCTGGCGTCTTTTGGTGAGATTTTTACCTTTCACCTGAATCAGGCCGCGATCCCAGTGTTTTAATTACAATGTGCTCCTCAGCTCGATATTTGGATTAATTGAGGTTTAAGGTCAGACTGTGAAATTTCATTTGATTACATTTCTTAGCTCTAACAACTGGTCAACAACTATGAACCTTGTTTCCAAGTTGTATTTCATCAGTTATGATATATTCTATCCATCTAAAGTATTCCTAAGTTGTGTAGAGGACTTACTCTCTAAACACATATTAGTCTTCACTCATTGAGTTACTGATAAAGTTAAATAAGCCTGGTGATATCTAAGGATTAAAATGTAATCAATTAGTTACATTGTATTTTTCAGTGTACTTCTGAATCTGTTAAATTTGTTTTTTACATATGAAGTAAACATATCCGCTTACTGCTTGTTTGACTCATTTGAAAAAATTAATTGTCCTGTTATATGTTGAGTGTATTAACAGCAACAGGCATATTAAGATGTTGGGAATATTGTTTAAATAGGGTAGGTAGTAAGATTAGCTGGCTTAAGTATTTTTTATTAAAATGTTCAGTAAAGCAGTCTATATAATTTATACATGGTAACAGTCTGGTAAATTGTGTTTGCAAAGGTGTTTAGGACTTGATGTGGTGGAGGTGCGTAAAAGAGCTGAATGAAAAAGGAAATTTGATGAACGTTTGAAGGTAAAAAAATGAAAATTAAATTGACATTCTGAATCTGTTCTTTCTCTGCAAATCAGTCAATGCAGCGGAAACAACTAAACAGTTGACTGAACCAGTGCAAATCAACAAGTGTCCGAGTTGTCAAACCTGCCTTATAACACCAGAAACCTGCACAAACACTGACACGAGGGACCCTGTTGAAAGGATCAATACAATAGATTGTCACTGACAAGTTAAAAAAACGGTTAAAGGTACAAAACTATATTGATAGATGTGTCTGTTTGCATTACTATGATGATTTGAAAGTGGTTTTCAAATTATTTTTGACTCTTGTAGAAAAAAACATGCTGCGGTCATTTTTTTCTTTAAAAAAAGCACATCAGTTCAACTGCACTACTTCACAAAGCCAAATGGAATGCAGTAATGAAATATGTTAACAATGCTTTAGAAAAAATAGGAAAAAAAAGGATGACCTGTTTTAACGGAAAATATTAATCTACTACAAAGCACAAAGTGAGCACGACCAGTTTAAAAACCCTCAAATACGGTAGCCTTTGTTTTTTTCTAAGTACTTGTCTGATCCTCAAACCTACTATACGTACTTAGACCTATCCTGAAGGACTGAGCCTGGTAATTACGTATAATTTACTTTCCGTCATGGATATTAAATGATTGGCTGCAAAAACAAATGGGATGATAAGACATTTCCTATGCCTGAATGTTGAAGTGGATCTAAATAAGGCAGAGGTAAGGCAGAGAACGCACCTGGGCAGCTCAGAACACTGATAAAGGATTTACCTCCATTACTGGGGCTGAGACGAGGCCCGGGCCGTTTCAGCTCTGGATTCCAAGCACGCCTCTGATTTGTAAGGAGAATGCTGCAATAGTGGACGTAATGGCACAAGAAGGGTTGTTGTTGTAATGTGTGTGTGTGTGTGTGTTTTTGCACGTATCTATTTGGGCAGAGAGGTGGAATGAGAAGGAGTGAATGACGTTAGAAAAATGTCTGCAGTTGGATGTTGAAATAGCCATACATCCTCGTTAGACCCCCCCTGTCTCCCAGGGGGCCACAACAGTCCCCTCATCTCCCACATGCACAAACACTCACACACACTCACACACACACACACACACACTCACACACACCTATACAAACCTAAACAAACAGCACATTTGCAAATATTCTGTCATCGCTAACTAATCATAGTGAAATTTGTTTTAATTACAATGCACTGCATTTGATTTTGCTGCTAATTTTCTTAAATATACCTGAAGACTAAGAGTCTTCTAATAAATCCTCACCAATGCAATAGTACATTCACCCTGCGTGCACCGTGGATGTCTCAGTCAGGACCGTCCATATGACAGTTGTTGATTGATTGTATTGGAACTATGGTTAAATATGAATCAGACATAATTATGTCTTTTCTAAATAAATGTTGATTTAGTGTTTTTTTCTAGTTTTTTTGCTCATAAATACACAGCATACTAAATGCTGTGCTATTCTGAGGAACTGAAACGCAACAAAGAAAGTTGATCGTGAGAGGAGTTTTCATCCTGCTGCTTATCCTGGCTGTGATTAAAACTTTCGTCCCTAATTCCATCCCTCCCCCATTGTGTCAATCCACAGACGAGAGAGAGAGAGAGAGAGAGAGAGAGAGAGAGAGAGAGAGAGAGAGACGCAAGCTGCAAATAGCTCTTCCCCCCTGCCTCACACATCCTTTATCCCCTCCTCAAGGATAGCAATAGTTCCGTTTTGCAGGCCCTCACACTAACAGCCACTCCCTCCTCCCTCCACCATCCAACAGTATCCACAGGCTCATTCCCCATCCCCGACAGCCTAACTTTACCATCTACTCACCCCCTGCTCCGTCCACCCACAGCACAAGTCTCTCGCCCCGAGGAACGCCGGCCGAACTACAGCGAAGCAAACCGAAATACAAATGGCCGCTCCAGATGCACTCGCATCTGCATTCATTACTCCTCATTGCTGCAGAGTTCAAAAGCATCTCGCGGAGCCGCTGTTGTGCGCTCATGACGGGCTCCGCGGTGCTGTCACACCGGCCTTCAGGGCTCATGGCTTTCACGGTTGAGACAGTCAGAGGTCAGTAATGAATATACATGTGTGGTCTGCAGCAGGGAAGATACTGGGAGAAATAGAGCGAGGGAAAAAGATGAATATTGAGTCAACGCGCTGAGCAGAGTAGGGCTACATTCGCAGTTCCCCAGTCCCAATGTCCTCTGCTGTTAGTCTCAGTGTGACTTGTGAACATAAATATTTACACGACTGTCACAATCAGGATTTATTGAACATTCTATATTCTTCCTGTAAGAGAAAAATCAAGTATGCTTGATTCCATCTTTTCTTTTGCAGAGGTAAATTTACTTCAGCACAACGGCAATGACCTTCTTGTTCGCTCTGGGATGTTGTGAAAGCCAGTTTTCTCTGTATTGGATACTGAGTGCACGGGGTATGAATATTGTCTCATTATATCGACTGTCCTTGTCCTCGCCAGTTTCAATAACCGACATTCAGTGAAAGAAGCGCCGTAATACAAATAGTTTGGATTCTTCCAACTGGGGAAGCGAGGCAGAGGCAACAGAGGCAATAAAACACAGTAAGCTGAATATACTTATTGCCTTTCTTTGTAATACTGGATGCAATAACAATACTGCAGGCTAACCGGTCTGATCTTTACTTTTGTGTGGATGTGTGCTCGGGTTCCAGACAAACTCCCAGTGTTTGTCACATGGCTGGGACACTCTCAATCGACGCAGCACCAACGCAACCACCTTTATCTTTCTGTTGTACTCTCACCCACTCTTCTCCCTCCTAATTCCACCCTAATCTGCCAATGCCAAATCTATTTTGTCCTGTAACTCCTCTGATAGCCTGGCATGTAATTAACTCCTTGGCATGCGCTGTGGGTTGTCGTTTGCATGGTAATAAATCTTTGCTCCTTATTGTAGGTGTGGGGGGGGGGGGGGGGGGGGGAAGCACACAGAAGCGAGTGCCTATAGCTTCAGCAAACATCCCCTTCCAGCCCTTATCGACTCGACACGTATTTGGTCCCGGAGGAGTTAGCGCCACTTCCAGGTCGCAGTCCTTATGGATTAAACATTGCGGTTAGTTTTCACGAATGTATTTAAGGGGAGAGCAGTGGCAAAATAAGCTTTGAGCCTGCTATTAATCCAATATAGCATTTGGAGCTTTGTAATTTTTTGTTTATTCCTACAAACCTTCTGTTATCCATTACAATGCCATTTCCTTTTTTCCAATTCATCAATTTTGATGGCCATCTTTCCTTTAGATCCCTGGCCCGCTCCCAGCTGCGCTTTATATACAGTGCATCTGCCAAACCATGAAGCAGTGGCCAAGCCAGAATGTGTGTAAAATGTGTGTCCCCGAGTGCAAATGCACACACAACTAATAGTGAAAAGAGATGAGGCATTTGAGTAAGCGAGGTAGGTGGGGGGTTGGGGGGGGGGGGGGGGGGGGTAATCATATGTGTGTGTGTGTGTGTGTGTGTGTGTGTGTTTTGAGAGATGGATGAACGGAGTAAAGATTGCACTCATCTGTTGTGGTACAGTGCTCCCACCAGGTCTAATGAGTGAGCCGGGGCGACCTCGGCCGCGTAGGTTCCCAGGGCTGATTAAACATCGTCTCTGAGTCGACCCGGGGGATGTCGAGCTGACCAGCGCCGGGTCTCCCCTCTTTCCTCCCCTCTCTTTGCTCCCCTACACCGTCTTAATGGCTCCTTCTGACCTAACCCCATTTGTCACTATCACCGCCCCACACAGACACACCCCATAGACGGCCTCACCCCCGCTCTGTGCCTCCCTCTACCAGTGATACTCCCTTTGTTTGACTGTCGTCTGTCTTTATTAGTGGTTTGTTCGTTTGGCCCGTGTGTGGTTGTCGCTCATGTGCCTCACTGTTACCCCGTTTCCAGCTTATGTCCGATGGTTAAATTCGACTTGTCATCGGTAAATGTGTGAGCGCTGAACTGCCGGCTTCCTGTGTTTATTCAGAGCCAGTAAGCCATAATGAAGCCGAGGTCGATGATGATAAACTGCAACAGGATCCAGGAGCTGGCGTAACTCATGATAGGAAAAGCTTTCTGTGGAGACGTTGATTTATTTGGCCGTAAGGTGCGTAATATTGGCTGTTGCTCCGCGCTCGAGGCCCCGTGAGGTCACGAGTCGGAGACATGCAGTTAAGACGCAGACAGCCACTGCTTTTTAATCTTTCTCTCTCCGCTTTGATCTGAGTAACTTCACTCCAAGCTTGCTCAAATCATCACTAAGACATTTTAAAGAGTTGCAATTAGGGCCAAATAGCCCGCCATTTATCAAGCTCCTTTCATGTCCACCATTTTATTTTATGAAAGCAATCGATTGTGTCTGCGGCAGCCCGACCTGTGCTTGTGCTCTTATAGGTGAAAGCCATGAGCGCAGTCAGGCCATCACTCCCGCAGTGAGTGGGAGAAATAGAGGGTGATTTGGCCGGCTGGAACACCATGACCGACACTTCTTTCCCATTTGCACCAGAGTCATCACACTTTCGGTTTGGTAAAAAATATAGCTGCTAGTCAAAATGCCAGCAGCTCCGGGCGCCTGCGTTTACTTTTGGGGCGCGGCTCCTCTACTTGAGAGGAGACTGATGTGAAAAGGGAAAGAAGGAGATAGAGGTCAAAAGAGAGAGGGGGGGAAACGGGATATAGGAAAGAGATAGCAGGAAGGGAGCTAGTGAGTGTTGTTTATTTACAGTTCTGTGTTATTTACATCACCGCTCCAGAGGAGAGCTCAGCTGTCTTGCAGACAGACGGTGAGGGAAAGACATGTGGCCGACACAGACTGAGACAAAGAGAGAGGGCTCCAAAAGCTTATCCAAGAAATGATTTACTAGATGAGCGCCTTTCGTCAATATTGAAATCCTCAAACTGTGAATGAAACTTATTTAATAAAATAAAAAAATGCATGCATTCTTTAAAGATGTGGTCAGTGGGAGACGCATGTGTTTTATGTAATATAAGTAATATAATGTAATATAAGAGTCTGCACATTCATCAGCATCCTATATTAATGAATTCATGAGACAGAGACCCACACGCATACACAAGTGTCCAGCAAATTGTCTCATGTGCATGTATTGTGATCTTCCGTCCACACACAATGAGACGAGCAGAAGCAGAGCAGAGCTCCAGCAGGGAAGAGCAGGAGAGGAGGCTGCAGGGCTCTGACCACATAATCATCTCCCAATGAGGGATCATCAAGGCCTCATCAAGGCCTCCAACATCACTGCACAAATACACCAACCTTGGACCCCCGGCGTGATGGGAGGGAGGAGGGGTGAAGACAAGAGAACATGAAGTGAGAGAGAGAATAAGAAGAGAAGCGAAAACAGAATTAAAACATCTGAAAGAGAGAGTGTGTTTACAGGAGCGGGAACTCGATGAGGGTAAAAAGGAGGACAGGAGTAAAGTATACAAAACAAGTGAAAGACAAGTAATGGATAATGGAAGAACAGTTATTTTGACAGGGAAATTAGTTAAGATAGATGTAAGGGTTTTAAAGGGTTAGTTGGGGGCCAAAATTAGGAAGAGTCAAAAACAGGGGAATAGAGTGAGAGAGCAAAAGCCGAGTGTGTTTGTACGAGAAAAGAAAAGAAAATGGAAAAAGGCTATAAAGAGACACTGAGATCGAGAGGGGAAGGAAAGGAGTTAGGAGTGAAAATCAGTCTTTACTGACAGGAAGTGCCTGAAGAGTATAAAGAAAGAGGAATAGCATGAGAGATAGAGGGAAAGGGAAAGAATAAAGCAAACATAAAGAGAGATCCAGAAATAAGTAATAGAGTGCATGTGTTTGCTACGCATGAATGTACGGCAGCGTTGCCTTGGAAACGGCAGCCGCTTGGATTATGAGCTGATTAGCGGCACTCCTCCTTGAACCCCCCCCCCGAACCGAGTTGTTCTCACAACAGGGTGTGGGCATGCTGCCTCGGTCTGATGAACAATATCACACACACACGTATACCGAATATTCATTCAAAGACACACGCACACACAAGAGAAACTCATGGTGGCCTATTGTATTCACCTTAGACAATACCTTTCCAATGCGACATCTCAATCTTTTTCAATCTCTGCCGGACTCTCTGCCTCTCTTGTCTCTCTGTGTGTGACGTGGCAAGGTGCTAATCTCGTCCCTTATCTTCGCCCGCAGGTCCGCTCACATTCCCTTCTCCACAAGCATCTTATCTGCCATCGCTGTCAATCAGAGCAGATCAGGCTACCTACAGCTGAGTCTGCTCGAAACGCCCTCCTCCTCCTCCTCCTCCCGTCGCCGCCGCCAACCTTGCTTCCCTACATGTTTATTACCAACACTCGCAAAACACACCTTCCCCGGCCCGCGGCACTTTTCACACGTCTAACATACATGCGCGAGTACACATACAAACTCCAGAGCCACAAGAAGAAGCCCTCAACGCTGGCATTTGGTGGACACCTGTGCACTTCAATTGGATTAATATGTAAGAACCTGATTAGCATGTTCGACCACTAAACTCCGCGTCCTTACCAGCTAATTACCAGATCGGTTTGTGTACAAGCTCTTGGAAAAAAACAGGGTGAAATTTCATTTTGATTAGAATTTTCCTCAAGGGAACAGAGCCAAAGTGCAGCAGTAATTCAGCATCGAGAATTGCACCAGGCATAAGCTCTTTTGTGATTACCAGCAGTTCTCCAATGGAAACAAGTTTGCAATTTATCGGTCAATAAGGAAGAAAGATTAAGAGCAATACAAATTTAGCTTTGGTTGATATATCAATATTCACTATAACAACATATAATGTATCATCACGTTTTGTTGTAATCCAGAGTTCAACGAGAAAACTACATGAACAGACGATATGTTTCATGGCAAAATGAATTATTTTGATGAGGGACATTTTGAGTTGAGAGACTAAAGGTTGAATTCCAAGTGATTTTAATATAGATAATATGTTTGATCTGTATTGGTGCATTACTGTGCAATGTACATTTTCCTAACCCATTTGGGATATAATATATATAATGAGCCTGTTTTTGGATTGATACTGGACCATATAGAGAAATATATTCTCGAAGTAGCACTTCTCAATGTTTGGTCAACTGAGTTGACACATGCATGTACAACAGCACGGCAACGGCAGCCACGCAAATGAACACACGCTCAGCTCCAATCAGGGAGGCCCAGCGACCTCCCACCTGGGATCGTGTTGGAAAACCCAACCATGCAAAAACGGTGCACACAGCCTACACTCAAACACCCACCCACTGATCAGGAGCACTAATCCAGACTGCTGACATTTTTGGTTCACAAGCCTTGCCATTAGGGCAGCTGCACTGCAGGCCTGACAAAATGAGGAGAAAATACAATAGAACAAATCCCTTTTGGTCAAGTTTAATCATTTTTAGGCAAGGCAACTTTTGTGTGGGGGCAGGTGTGCTCTTGCTCCTTAATGCTGAAGTAATTGTGGATAATGGAGTTTTAAGGACAGCAGCTGATGTGGGTTTAAATAGGATTTGGGTAGGGATTTATTGTGGAGCGAAAATGGGCGGATGGGTGTACAAGTTGGAGAGGTGCGAGCCCGAGGAGGAGGAGGAACAAGAGTTGCAGAGGTTAAGGGAGAGGGAGGGTGGGGGAGTTCTGCCTCGGCTTATCCAAGCAAAGGTGGGAAGCGGCAGGAGAGAGCTAGGTGAGATTGTAAAAAAGAAAAATGATATGGCTCAATCTTGTAGAAAAAACTCTGGGAGAGAGAGGGTAAAAAAAAAAAAAAGTCATCCATAGTTTAGTGTGAAACGAGAGACCGTCTGGCTTGGTGCTTCTCGAGAAAAGGGGGTTATAGAGGGCACAAGCTGGATGACTAATTGGGGAGGATACAAAATGAGGCTTGACTCAATCTACACCCTTGAATCAACTCTGCCCTACAGTATGCATCAAACCTGCTCCCTAAGTGGTGCTTTTCCATTGATTATACCCTTTCAATGTTACGCTCCAACTCCTTGTTGGAGAAAATTTGACAGGAAAAAGGGGGGGGGGCAGGGGGGGTTGAAATACCGGTCAATACTTAACAGGGGAAAACCAAAAAAGGTAGGAAAGCAGAGAGTGAGTAATATCATATACAGATAGCCGTGAAAGCGTTTTGGGGAGAAAGGGAGAGCGGGCAAGGTGTGTAAAAAAAAGTGCGTTTGGCTGGCTGTAAACGCAGCAGTGCGTGGCACTTCGCCTGGCACGGCACTCACACTTTATGAGGTGTGGAAGGGCCGTCTCCCTCGCCTGTCTGCCCGTTTTAATGATACAGTTTAAATGGAAAAGCTGGAGCTTCACGCTGCACCAAGGACTCTGCTGGTTTGTACTAAAGAATATAGGCGAGATCATGAATCCAAATCTACCTGTATATAATGTAAATATATTGTGTTAATGCCGTGCTAAAACAAATTAATGCCCCTTCAAAAGAAACGATGCAGTTGTAGTTGTCACGGGACGTGTACGGAAATGGATTTAAAAGCCCAAAATGACATTTCCCAAATTCCAACACAGAAGCACACTCCACACACGCTGTGTGGATGATCATAGTCCCGAGGTAGAGCTGTGGAGGAGAGCCAGGAGGTGAGAGTGGCTGTCAGAGATGTGAAGTCTCCTCAGATCTGCCCTATGTGCCTGGCCACTGTACAGACAGAAGAGAAGGCTTTCTTTTGTTGTTTTTTTACCCACACCCCACACCTATCACTGTAACCTCACAGAGGAGAACATACCGCAGTAATGCAATATTGATCTGACAATGTGGTGTATGTGTGTGTGTGTGTGTGTGTGTGTGTGTCTTGTGTCCCTGCATAGGTGTGTATATATGTTGAGGCGAGAGATGTGCTCATCAGCCTCCTGTACAAGTGACTAAGCTGTGCATTGTTTGTTTGTGTGTGTGATAGGCGTCTATGAGAGCGACGAATTAATAAGCTAGAGCTGAGGTGTGAGCCTTGGTGCTGTTTCCAACACCTCACTGTCAGAGCTTTGCTCTGCCGTAGCTGTTCAGACTAAACAGAAATGAGCGGGGGGCCCGTGCGCTCCCATTTCCCCTTTCCCTCCTCTGCTTCGCCATCTTGCCATCTCATTTTCCTTGTCTTTTCCTTGTCTTTCGCACATTTACAAATGCACTTGCAATATGGGAACTTTACCTTTGAATAAATGTATTGAATTCATGTAATGTTAACGTAAGGCATAGTAGATATATCATAAAATATAATTAATTTACTGGAGCTACTGAGTACTTATTAGTTACAATAATGTGCTTTTTCATTTTAATATCTTGTTAAGCCCAATCATTGAGCCCTGTAAATATGGATGATTTATTTTCCCTTGAATAATAAAAATCCTGACTCTCGATGGCCAAAGGAGAAATACTACGCCCACAAACTGCGTACGGCATTGCATATTATTACAACAATAAAAGAGAAAATTACCATTTTGAGTTGGATCATTAGGTATCTTTGTATCTGATTTTGTGGAACCAAGGCACGGGTTGGTAAAAGGTTGATGTTGTTCTAGTTGTTCCTGTCAAGCAGCGTTCCATCTCTTTTTGCTGTAATTCAATTTGTGCTCAGTGTACGTTTAACAAGCACTTAAGACATGCAGGACAAACAGCGTGCGAAAGATAAGGATAAAACCTTGTGATTCATAATCTGTATGTTCATAATGCACAGTTTTCTTTTTTTTTCCTTCTCACCCAGCTGAACTTTCTTTTTCTGTCCGGGTGAGTCAGAGTCTGCCGAGAATAAAGGACCATTATGTAAGTGACACACAAGAAAGGAGACGGGTGACAAAGGACGAGGCAATAAGGGAGAGAGGAAAGGAAAGAAGAGAAAAAATATCTTTAAGACCCACATGAAAAAATATGTTTGTTGTATTCGCCACAGATTACCGAACATAAGCCTTTCTAATGACTGATTAAATGGGAGGACCAGGTCTAAAACTAGTCCTAACCATAACATCATCCCACCAAATACATTTTGATTCTGCTCATCTTTGCTTCACCTTTGAGTCGCTGGTGATAGTTCATCGCCAAAAGTACTGATACCCTCTAGTGCGTCTGTACTGTATTCACACTGACTGAGATTTAGGGTGTTAACTGTTCCAGTACTAAATTGTAATATATTGTTAGTAAGCCTGTTGTAAAGCAAAATAAAAAAACCTTTGAGGGGAAGGATAAAACACAGGAGCGGTTACAGGAAATGTGGCTTTCAATTTGAGAAACACTTGCCATAGCAAAACCCAGATTAAGAGACTTGAGAATCTCAATCACAGTCTCAGCTGTTGATGGAATACATCTAAAAAAAAGAAAAGCTGTCTTAAAACCAAAGCAGAAAAGAACCCCAAGCTGCCTTGATGAAGCCAAACACAAATTACCTTACTTCAGAAGTCAAAAATTCTAACATGGTTCTTCAAAGAAAATAAATACAAGTGCACTCAGATGCACTTCACAAATACACACAGATAGTAGTTCATAATATACAGACTGACTGAGTCATAGGAGACCTAGAAACAGCAGTTGTTCCCAGTGCAACGAAAAACAGGCAGACCAACTAATGGAACCACCCACACACCAAGTACTTTTTATCACACACCACCTTCACAAATAAACACGCGCACGTGCACGCGCTCTTTTTGTCCCGGCCCACTCGTTGCTCGTTTGCTGCAGCTACATCGGCTGTTTTTCTCTCGGTTGTATTTTTTCCCTTTTTTTTGCGCTGCTGCCGTGACACAGTGCGGCTGCTGTGAGTAACCCCCCCCCAAAAAATACTTCACCTAACAAACTCCTCTGATTACAGTTTGACTTTCTCGATGTCTCCTTCCCTCCTCCCTGTCTTTAATCAGCATGTAAACAAGCGCAAGGTCATTTTCTTTCTTAAACGAAATGGGGGAGATAAGAGGAGCGTGGCGTAGTTAATCCTTTGGACACGCTGATGGAGGAGTTTGTCCTGGTGATGCTCGGGTGTTAATTATGCAAGGATGCATCTCCCCTCTCTCTCTCTCTCTCTCTCTCTCATGGTGACTCATCATCTTTTTCCTCTTTGTCTCTCTCTTCCTTGTACCCCAGGTCTTTCTTACACCCATTTCCCCAGTGTTGCTGTACCCTCCCAAATATGTTAGATTTCCATTTACATCACAAGCCCGTAGAGGCGCATGCAAGCACCTCCCTGTGAGTATTTGTCGGTCTGCATGGAGATCATTTTCAACTGAGAATAAAGTTTACACTTGTCGACGTGTTTGACTAACGTGTTTAATTATTGGAGCTTCTCGCCTCATTTGCTGAACTCAACATGGTGTTGTTTTTTCTTTAAACAAATATGCGCAGATTGCCCAGATGTCTTCCGTGAGTGGCAATGAAAGGCTACTATTTAACTTTGACATGGAGGAGAGAGAAGAAAAAAAGAGGAAAAGGGTACAAACTAGCAGGGGAACATTGAAAACAAGTACAAACTTAAATAATTGTTCAGTTTCCCATGCAGCTGTTTTAGTAAAGGATAACAACCTATAATTATTAGTAACTTGTTGTACGGTTCCAACACCTGTTCCTATTGAGACATCAGAAGTAAACTAGGCGGAGGCGCCATTTGAATATTACAACACTTTGAACGTAGATTCGAGCCTTGATCTTCTCAAATTGATCTCTTCTGAAAAGTTAATTAGCAGAATCCACAAAACGTTTTGATCATTTGGAAAAAAAATATCTTATCTATTTGTTGGTTTGTTATCCGTATTTGTGCTCGATTGTTATTGCCAGACAACCGGCTCTGCATCCAAAGTAAAATATGATTTTTAATTGGTTTGGAAAATGTCAAATTCCAGGGTGCAGCCTGACTAAAAGACAGTGGTCCCACCCAGCTAGAGTAAAAACAGTATATATTCTTGTAGGTATGACAGCGCCCTGATCCTCATTTCCATCCTTCTTTGCTATTTTTCAGTCTTCTCCTCTTCCTCAGTCAAGCAGCAATGTTAACAATGGTGTCCCCACATTCACTAGTTCTGCCTCATTACAGCTATAGAAGTGTATAAATTAGCTCAGGAGAGCACGCATGGCGGGGTCTGACTCCACCTGTCAGCCAGGGAAAGATAGTGAATGTCAACGTGGAGGAAATGTGTGAAGGAACTACTGGGCTTTCTACACATATTCAAACAAAATACTTCCAACGTGGATGATGCTAATATATCAATCGTTAAAGAATGTATTTATTAATTTTCTTAATTTGTGTACTTGTCATGTTAAAACATTCAGCTTGCTGCTTTAAGACGTTTTTGTTTTGCGCAGAAAATAAATAAGTAAGATATACTTATGGAGGATGTAAAGTAACGACATTTTGAGTATGTATTTGTTAACTCGCAATATTTACTCATTGCCAGGAACCTTCTTTCTCATAATGACCCTTTTCAGAGTGTTCATCTGTGTGTCACAATTAAAATACAATGACTGAGAGATGAGGTCTCGGTTGGGTAAAACATCCAGCAGTATATCATGTCATTATCTTTTAGGTACGTATTTAATTTTTACTGGAGCTTCTTTGGCAACCATTGCCTCTCGATTTTTCTGTCCGACGAGATAATCGCAAGTTATTTAGGGGAAAAAAAAGAGCTCAATTGTCTCCTTTTAATCAATATAGAATGATACGGCACACGGATACACTGCTTCCGCTGTGCGAGTCAAATGCACTTTTAAAAACCATGAATCTCATTTTGAAGTAAATGTTCCAAATAGCTTTGTTCATGAATTCATCTTTCAATAAATTGAGTTGCTGGGATTCTCACTTGAGTAACCTGGGCAAAGGGTTGCTGTACTATATCGCAGTTTAAGTTCAAGATCGAGAGGACAAATGGGCCTGGTTGTCATCCCCTGAACACCCAAACTCCCGAGCCCCACCTCTCCTGCTCATTTGTCTGGCGCCTCTGGCCTTCCGTCCTCATGGGCTGCTTATGGGCTCTCTCACCAACATCTGTGTTTTCGCCCCGTCCACATCGTTCCACCAGGTCCATCCGCTTGCCCGTCAGGTTAATCCTGACGGTTCAGTTCATTTCACACTTTCCAAGGTTGAAAATCCCATCAGATGGAACAAAATTAATTTTTGCACAATATTCAGGGGCACCAACCGCGTAATAGGAGACAATGCAGAGTGCATCCCACGATTGTGGTTCCATTCACTTCCTAATCGGCAGGATGGCCGTGCACGGTGCAGCAGCGTAGTAAATGCTTTCATCCCAAGGGGATTAGAAAAACAATGGCCCTTTTTAATTTCTTTTCTAAAACGGGCAGCAGAAAGAAAATGATATAGACATAATTGATGATGAGGAGAGCAGCGGGAGCTTTAACAGAGGCCTCACGTCCAGTGCCCAGGCTGTTCTTTTTTCTTTTGCTTCATAATGGCAACGGCTCAGGGGCACTGGAGGCTGACAAATCTGGCGCTGAGGACAAATTGATCAGCAACAGAACACAATTTGTCCCTTAAAAGAATGGGTAAAGGCCCTGTGTGGCCTGGGTAATTAGTTTAAACTGCAGCATGTCTGTCCGGGAGTGGACCCGCTGGAGTGGGGCTCAGCGTGTCCTTTTATGACGCCCTGACACTGCAACACACAACTCTCATCTGGAAAGCTCCACACAAAGTCTATACTGCTACTACTACTCTTTAGTTCAATACATGGTAATAAGGGAGAGGGATTAGGCGTGTTGCACTTGAGTGCGAGTGTTTATGTGTTTATAAGCTTGCGTCTCTTTAGTGCTCGGCTCATACATCCCCCAGAAGTCACCTTTCCATGAACAAAATAATGCTTTAAAAACGACTAGAATGAAACTTGGGGAACAAGTACTTAAGGTACTCTTTGTTTTGTGTTAACACTCACTGCCAAACTGTGAAAATACCAAAAGTAAAAAAATGCTGGTTGCTTATTTTGAGCAATTTCTGACTCACAGAAAGAGAAAAATAGTAGGTTGACGGCTGCCATGTGTGGTGTGATGCAGGAAGAGTGTCAGGAACATGGATGCATTGGGTCGTGTCAGTGTGCTTATTGAGACATAATACCGGCATTGCACAATATTCCCCTGACCCATTCAGTCAATTCAAGTCAATTTTCTGCACTTTTCACGCACTGAAGAAAAAGAAAAGAATGAGAGAAGCCCAAAGCTTTTGCTACTCAATTTGGGGGAAGCTGATATCTTCAAGCTCACACTGTCAAATATGAAGAAAAACACTTCAGAAAGTAGGAGTTTGTAACTTTTTTTCCCCTCTCTTATCTGTTATGCTTGGCTGCTTCGTCATCAATTCACGGGCCAGATGCCGCTCATACTCCCAAAACCCCAAAATGTGAGGTTGTAAGGTTGGGGTGCCAATTGAAATTCAACACTTCCATTGAGAAAGTGTCAAAAAAAGAGCATGGGACAATACAAGTTGCGGGAAGATGATTAGGCAGGAGAAGGCATTGGGGGAGGGTAGGAAGAGAGCACCAGTAAATGAGAGACAAAGAGAAACTGGATATTTTTTCCAAGATGATTTTAATTGGCTTTTGGGGCTTCAGTAGCACCCAATTAGCATGCCTGTTACATGTGAACACCAGGAGCTAATTGGCCTGCGAGGATAAAGTGGTGTGGCCCTGGAAAGAAAAACCAGGATTCATTTGAAGGTTCCCGGCTCCAATGGAAGTATATTGGGAGGCGTCTTGGCGCAGAGTTGTAAAAAATAAAAATTTAAATAAAAAAATATTTTGATGCATCAACAGAAACTATAATTCATTCATTTGTTTCTCAGATTTTTTTTATTGCCAGATGATGTTGAGAAAAAGACAGATGTCCATAGAGATCAACAACTTACCTGGATCAACTCAAATTGATGTAGAAAGGAAATGTCAGATCATTATGCACAGACAATTCTCAAGCTCAAGTCGGTGTGTGAGCGCCCTAGGAATTAATCATATCACGGAGAAATCATTCACATGCATGACCTAACCAGTCCCCGCGCGGCGCCGCGCTGCCCTACATCGGGGGATATGCTGCATGTGCACGTAAACACAACAGCCCTGGCTCACCAAGGGCAAGAGGCTGAATCTCTGATTACATTTACTGCACAAACTTGTGGCAGTAGGCTCGGGTGTATGAGACATCACAAGCTCATTATACATGCAATTAATGAAACAATGTAAACACTGCTCGCCATAGCCACGGCACACAAAGCCAAATTCTCCGGTGGAAAGTTGAATGCCGTAGATGCAGTCAGTACAAGACTTCTGGAAAAATGCAAGATTCACAGCCGATCTGGAGATGATGTAAGAGTGGTGGCTTCCTGCTGAGACTACACGCGCAGATATATCCACCTCCTTTCTGCCACACGGTTAAGCCTTTGCTCTCTTCCTTTGGTCAAATGCACACAGCGTTGTATGACATGATCACTGTGCACAAAAAGTGACACTTTGTAACAATTAAAGTACTACATGAAGGAAGGAGTAGAAAGACGGCACGGACTGAGACACTGATGAAGCTGTGATGATCAGGGCTCAGTGAGAGACAATCTGAACCTAAATCTGAATTTTTTACTTCACAATTTGGCCCCAAATGTTTTACAGTATAAATTCTGAAGGTATCAACTGTTAGCGGATTTGTAAATAATACCTTCATGCAGGTACAAACACTAGAAGAGAAGGCAATTGGTGATTCACAGCAGTTTTCATACCACACCAGTCACATATCATGTTTTATCAAAAGACATTGGGAGTTCACATTCCCCGCTTCAGCTGTCTGCACACTCAAACATATTAAGCCTCGAGGCCAGGCCTTTATTATATTCCGCCTATATTTCTCCCATATGTCTGATAACTAAGGCACAGTACTCTAACCTGTCTCCTTGTTTCAGCTAACTAAGCTTCAGCTTTGTCTGTCACAGACTAAATGGTGACCGAGACAACGGTTCATCCAATTCTCATGCACACATCTCCTTCTTCCATCCCTTTGATTATTCTGTTGTTTATGTACCAGCCGCATCTGTACGCTCTTCTTGAAGAAATCTTTCCAAAAATGTTATGAATCAGTAAAATCCAGCCTTCTCTGTGCAGCTTTCTAAAACGATGCATTGGCATATGCCAAAGTGAGGAAGCCAAGAACTTCGTGCTGGATAAACATGATGAAACTGCCCGAGGACTGTTCAACCTACTGCTATTAAAAATGTAATTCTAGTGTCAAATCCTTCATTTCGTCCAGCACTTTATTGTTGACTTGATTTTGTTTCAGGTATCATCATTTGAGAGATAGACTTGAAACATATATACATATACCCTTTTTGCCTCTCTATCCTCCTCTCTGTCTCTCTGTACATACATGTGTGCATGTCTCACACACGCATCGACGGCCACACACACACACACAGAAGAGAAAGCACATCTTCATTAGCCCCCTGTATGCAGGCGCAGCTCAGCCAGAGATTGCAGGACTGACCCCTTGCTGTGGGATGTACTGTGGAAATGTTTGCCCAAACCCCACAGAATATGCCATTAACCTCTTTCTAGATAGAATACAAACAAAAACCTCCCTCCATGGGGGCAATAAAGACGGGAGCACCTATCCGGGACCATGATGACAACCATCTCATTATGAAGCTGCGGGAGGCCGTAACAAGCCAGGGATCCCGCTCACCCAGGGGCTCACTCTCCGCAGTGTACCTGTGTGCATAACGTTCAGTGAAAACAACTGATTATCTCAATAATGGGAAATAGTATAAAGCCCCCCCCCCCCCCCCCCTCCACCACCACCTTCAACCTGGAACCAATCCCTTTCCCTACTTCCTTCCTCTCTTTTTTCCATACTTCCCCTCCGATCTCATTTTGTTCCTCTGTACCTTCCTCCCTCCCAAGAGATTTGGATGAAAATCCAGAGGCTCTGATTAAAGCCTCACCCTAGGAGGGTGTCTTGGTTCATGGTGAAAGGAACTGGGGGGCTGCCGTGGGGGGTGCTGGGCACCAGAGCAGTTTCACGTTGGTAATGTGAGAGTCAAATCCCCCCTCACGCACGTCAAGTGCGGGTACACACTACTAGCTCATGCTGAGCCCAGATTGAGGGTCTCCCCCTGGGTGGGCTTAAGAGCCCACTCCTGGGTAGGCTTTACCTGTGTTGTTTGAAGAGGCCATTATTTTAATTGAAAAAGTTACCGGCTCGCAAAAGGCGAACGAAAAAAAATTAAATTGGAGAAAATTAAAAACCAAAAACACCAGATGGTGATATACATGGTAAAAATGATTGTTTATACTTACTGTTTGATTATATGTGATAATGAGAGTGGGATTCCTCGAGGCAATTAGTGTCTGCGGCAGCCATATTGTGAGAGGACAGGGGAAGGACGGCACAGGCTGTTAGAAGGAGCGCTTATCAAATATCTCCGCCGGGGTGATTAGTGTAATAAGACACTGCAAGGTGAGATAGGCCACTCACACTCTTTTAGTGTGTGTGTGTGTGTGTGTGTGTGTGTGTGTGTGTGTGTGTGTGTGTGTGTGTGTGTGTGCAGGTGTGTGTAGGTAAGTGAGCAAGAAAGAATGTGCCAGATAGCGAGCAGGAAAAAGAGGCTGGGAAAGTACTAGCGACTCTTTCAAGCTGTTTTCCAGATCCACGCGTGTGCCTGAATAAGTGTGTTAATGTATACTGTGTCCCCATGTGACTCTGCCTGTGCGCGTGTGTGTGGGTGTATTCAAGTGTGATATAATCCCTATGTTAATGTAGGATCCCATGCCAGGCTGGATGCCCCCGGGGGGCTTTAGCCTATGACAGAGGGCAGATCGGGGGCACTTACCCCTGGCAGAGTCTTCTGTTCATGGAGGGCGCTCTGGGCCTTCAGTGCTGACTCTCTGGCACAGTATGTTAGAAAGGCACATCCTGCATTATCGGGGAGACAGGAGAGAGACGGGTTTAATCCACAATGAGCCACCATTTACGACCAAAAAAGAAGTGAAACTGTTAAAGGGACAGAGGCCGTATTGCGTTGTTGAAAGGAAGAGCACACGCCGTGCTGTGTTGGTTGGATGCTCGGTAAGGACTTTATAGTAGACGACAAAACATGACACTCAAAACATGTAGTGATTTTAATCATCTCGGGACTTCAGCCTTTTGCACCTGTAAAATATGTACAACCTGTAAAATACCAATCATGAAGAGAAAAAAAACACATACACTTTGGTTTTCTCCCTAAACTTTATGTAAACTACACAAAGTGTATTTTCAAACGGATCATGTGTAACACTTTTCCATTGATGTTTGTTCATAGATTATAGGCATCATTATAGTCGACTTCCAAAAACCACGCAGCACCTTTCCAAATGGACCCAGAGATTTATGACTTGAGAAGTAGTTACAATCTACGCAAGCCATACTCTAAGACCGTACAAGCTATTCCCAAAAACATGCATTCAACTCGAATGGAATTCATGATCTACTTTCCGTTCAACATACACGTTGAAAAACCAATGTGTTCCATTCGGTGGATATCGGAAAGTCCCCCAGGCATTGTTGTTTTTTTATTTAATTTCTAAAATAATATCCATACTGTCCAAGGAATGGTTTCCTAGTTCGAGGAAAAAGGTAAAACGGTATTTTTTTTTAGCTGCTAAATCATTGAAATCCTCTGGTGATGAGCTGGAAATGTGCCTTTCAAGTTTGAAAATTCAAGAAAACAGAATGAATATGCATCAATAAATAATTCCTTTGCAAAAATGTGACAGCTTTCATTAAAGGGTGAGTGGTTGCTCTGTTATGCGCTTGGCAGAACTGACAGTGGGTGACCCCGTTCAAAAGAGGTTTTGCACTGTGCAGCATAATTTCCCATTACTGCTTGTCACACCTGCTGCCAAGGATTCTCATGGGAGAAACGAGACACACGCACACACACACACACACACACACACACACACACACACACACACACACACACACACACACACATACAGATTATAGCCCGCATGCAGCACATAACACCAAAACCCGGCAACACACTCTGGCTCCCGGCCAAGAGAGCTCCCTTTCACAACAACCTTCACCCACCTCCACAACTAAGGCAGTTACTCAAGAGGAAAAATCACCTAAACGACGCTGATGAAACAGCATGCCATACAGCAGAGCAGAAAAGTTTTCGAGCCTGGGGAAACACTCTTCATCCTTTGTGACAATACAAAACTGTGGGACATGGGCCGGGGGCCTCCCTCGGGAGCCAGTCCCAGTAAGGGTTTATGGGAATTGTAGGGAATTGCAGGTTGTTGCTGACTCCACTTCCAGTGCCTCGACCGTTTTGGTATTTTTCACCGTGTCACTTTGCTATATTTTGCAGTTTAGCATTAAATTTGTATTGTTTCATTTTCTTCTCAGGAAAATATGTTTTAACCACTGAGCCATGAACTTAAACTTAAAGAAACTCCTTAATTCACCAATAAAAATGTATATTATTTGTCTAAACTGTTTTTACTTTGTGTCATTACTTCAAAATAGTTCAGTGATATAAGTACAATTCTGACGCAGCTGTAGTTTACTTGTTGTACAACGTGTAAAAGGTAATCAATAATACAGTTATATACTACTACTACAAAACATTGTAACATGGACTTAACTACTAGAAAGCAAAACGTGTGCACCATACTGCATAGTAATGGGACGCTTTTATTGTGCGTTGCATGATCAAATGATGTAAACCTGAGATCTACAGACCTTTGTTGAGTTGTTTTCAGAAACATGCTTATAGCAAGTAAAACTGCATCAGAAACAAGTGAAGCCATCTCTCCTTACTCCTTTATTTTTCTAGATACTTAAAGAAAGTAGCTTGTGATACTATTAGTTGGACTGGACTTTTTGTACAGTGTAGCCTTTAATATCCAGGCCAGCTGCGTGGCTGCTCCGGCTTCCTCGTGGTGGTGGAGAACCGCCGGGTGGCTTTAGGAAAAGCTTCATATCCAACAGTGCTGGCTCAGGGGACATCTTAAGCCCAAAGGAGTGTGACTAAGAAGGCCAGTTGTGGAGCAGATGAGCATTGAGCTTGGAGAGCGTGAGGAGGGACACAATGATACCTTTTGAGGGGAGGTAACAAGGATCTAGCAGATGGTAGCAGGTTAGGGCTGCCAGTTTAACATTTTAAGTTGACTAATAGGCGTAGGATGACATACATACATTCCCCCGTTGTTAACGTCCTGGTAGTATGTGGCATGAAATGGAGCTTTAAAAACATACAAATGTCATTGTTCGGTGGTAATGCAGCAGAACGTACATATTTATTTAAACTGTCTACACAATATTTCCACAAAAAAAAATCAAACATGGACATTAACTGCAGACACTGTGTTCACTGTGATGTATTACCCAAGAAACTTGAGTCTTGAGCCTTTGTAAGTATTTACCAGTAATGTCAATTTAGGATCAAATATCAAATAAATACTGGTTTGTTACTTCAGTGCTTATCACGCCGTCCTGGTACTTTAGATGTGGTATTCATTTTCAGCACCAACTTGTATGACATTCAAAACCTTGTGAATTAAAGTTTGAATTGACTCAATCTTTAACTTAAGACTGGGGGGGGGGGGGGGGGGGTGTAAGCATTAAATGGGAAGAACGAGAGTCGGAGAACGTGGCCCCGATGGTGGCAACCGAAGGACTGGTGGCTTCCTGTGATGAGCAGGTTAAGTGGGGTGAAAATAATACTTTGGTAATCAAATACAATTTACCACACTATAATTTCAGTGAGGGGCAAAAGTTCAACAAATTATATTGAAGGCAAAGGAAAAACTAAACCCTGTAAACCAGTTCAAAGGAAAACCATAAAATGGGTTTTTGCGATTGCAAGACACGTTTGAAGTAATTACTTAAAGAAAGCCCCCCCCCCCCCCCCCCCCATGCTTCTGAAAGTTTGTTTGAAAATGGAAATTAGCGTGCACTTCCAATTGCATGCATCCAGGCATTAAGGGTAAATTGTGCTTTTTTAAGGCATCAGGTATCTGTAATTGAAACAACTCCCAAACAAATTTGTATAAAATTTCAATTCATTAGCGAATTAGAGAATTCATGAATCATGGGCAATTTGCTCTCCTCCAGTCCCCTCAAATCTGTCTGATCCAAGAATGTTCATTAAAGTGGGAAAATAATGCAAATTCCTTTTCCAAAGAACATACAGGCGCAAAAAGAAATTATGTAAAACAACTGGATGCTGTTGAATGTGACAGCCTGACCCTCTCATGGGCACTGAGACAAATACGATGTGAGGATTCATCAAGCGCTTCATGTTTCTGCGTTAACCACGCTATTACCTGCCCGAGAGTCTCTCCATCTTTCGGCCGATCTACATTCCGAGCGGGTTGTTCCGACTGGTTAGCTGTCTGCTTCACACGTAGCCCCCATTCTAATGATCAAAGAGGTCATCTGTAGACTTACGCCGCACCTGCCACTCAACTCACACAAACTGTCAATCACTGTCCAACCCCTCCCCTACCACGCTCATACTGGAGATAGAACCCAGGAGCTGTAACACCTTGTGGCTGTTACTAAAAGTCTCAAAACCTTTACTTTTAAAGCAACAGAATTGAACTTCACGGACAGTCAAAAAAAAATTGCAATTAGATATTAGTGCCGTACTGAGGTTAGTGTCAATTTTGCAGGCTATTTTTAGTCAATTACACTGCATGGACCTACAGAGAGGAGAATAGATGAGGATATTTAACATCTCTTTGTATCTCTTCCTCCTGGCTGTGTGGTGCAACTCAGAGTCCCTGCTCTCAGCATCACAGACGGATTGATGGATAACGCTACTCAAGCAAAAGATTTGCCCCCCACCGACATTCAGCATGTCTGAACAATGCATGCGTTCTGGCACTGACACTAAGTATCATGATAATGCAGTCCTCAGCGAAATGATGGATGTTAAACAGCACGACCTGGCTGCACGACACACGACAGGCGCCACGCACGGCAATAGTGTCAAGTCATCCCACATGCTGCACAAGGCTCCCCGACGACACAAAAAACTACCACATCGACATCAATGGCAAGTGTGTTTAACAACTACGGAAAGGACATAATCATCCGGTATCACCTGAGTGGACATCTGCATGCAAAAACTGTAATCCTGTGAGGAAAGCGTATAGGTAGATATGAATTACAAAATTCCCCAGATATTCGGAGTCCCCGGAGAACTCCCCCATGCCCAATGTCAGAATTCAAAAAGCCCAAAACATCTGTTCAAAGCGGTGCAGTGCATTCCGCATGAATTAATCATGAGCAAACATGACATATTTTGATCTGTCCTTAAATCCATAATTATTGTGCACTTCTTTGTCACAGGACTTTGGCTGTGAAAAAAATGTAGTGCTGCAAATCCTCCATTAGGTACGGTTTACTAGCTGATGCCAAGAGCCATATACATCCTCTATCCGAAACAAATCAGATCTCTCTCAACCACAAACTAAGCTCAAAGAGGGATTTCAAAGCAGCAGAAACTAAATACATGGCACTGCACTAAATATTTATGAACTTTATGTTTTTAGCCAAGCTGAATAAATCCTCTTAAGTCTTCTTTAAAATAATTTGATTTATTGTTTATGATAAAAATGTGGATTGATGTTACAAGTTTTACAGCCCTTTAGGGCCTCTATTTATTGGTATATAATGCATTTTTGAGAAACAAACACAACACAAACCACTTTTGAAACTGCTGTGGAATACATTTACTTTAACAACAGTCTTTTCAAGACCTTTTATTGCATAAGTATTCATCCAGGCAATACGTCCTCAGGCTCAAATGAAAGCATCCAGTGGAGTTTCCGTTGTATAATGTGTGAAGTTGAGGGATTTCTGCAAGGTGCCAGACAGTGAGATTTCAAAGGTTTCAAAGTTCAAAGGTCGAGGCCTCACCTTAAAATAATGAAAATAGTTTTTTTTTTAACTACAGTTCAAAGGATACAGTAATTCAATTTCAGCTTAATCTGCATTTTTTTTGTCCAATTGGTATTTTTGACAAACTGAATGTGGACTAAAGGAGCAGAAAACTAGAATAATTTCCCTCTTTAGAGAACTTTTTTGAACCTCCAAAAACAAGCTGAACACACCATACTGTCGCCCATTAAGTTGATTTCAGAAATGTTCTGGCAAACAGTTGTTTATTCACAAATCTAGCTGACATTGAGCATTAAAATGTCACATTTAACTCGTGGACTGAAAAGGTAAACATGCTGTATTGATGAAATCTCAAAACTGTCAACTCAGAATAAGAAGTTCTGTTTACAAAGTTCACTTCAGTAATTCGTTAAGAGAGAATAAGGATCATTTTTTTGTCAATTTATAAACAATCTGATTTATTTTTGCAGCCGGAGGAGCGCCCCCTGCTGGCCGTTTGAAGGCGTCTAAGGAAGTTCTGTATCAGCTTCACTTTCAAGAACTCAATGTTTCCGTTTGGTCACTTGATTTCTCTAAAGTTGACATTTTGTACCTGTGTGAATACCTGCTAGATATGAACGACTCATTCTAAGGTAACGACAACACAATGATTCGTATTAAGTATACTGATATAGAAGACTGCTGTGCCGACTTTGGTGTGTTGTTTACAAACCAAAGTCAGTTTGGAGAATCCCAAGGACTTATACCGTCAAGTAATACATTTACCTTTAATTACCCTGCAAAAGCTTTTCCTGTTTTCAGAGTGGGCAGTCATTCAGTGCTACGGACCGCTCTCCTTGAGTGACACAGCCCATGATACACAACATACTTTTGTTTTGTTCACAATACTAATCCCATTTTCCTACTCTGATTCTCCCTTGCTTCGTTCTAGAGGTATCGCACATCGACGCAGCACCAGGCATGAACATGCTTTCGGTAAGTGGCCAATGAGAAAAACTCATCCATATAATGCATTGGTGGAATCTTATTAAAAGTGCACGCTTGTGCTCTCAAAGTGACTTTGAATGTCATGCAGGATGAAGTGGGCATAATGCATACATCAGAGTGGCCTTGGGGATGATTTGAACGGGAATACGGTCTGCCTTTGGAACAGGATTATCCGTCCGGGGGCGACCATCCTCTGGAGTGTTGACATTCAGGGATGGTCGAGGACAGGCGTAAACAACACGAACATCAGAAATATTGTTTTAATCGATCACTGGGCTCCAAAGAGAGACAACGCGCAGCGAAGGAGCAGGTTGAGCACCGGCGACTGGTGGACGGGGGAACAGGTGGTGCATGGAGACCTTCAGGGCTGCGCACAGAGGAAAGCAGTGCTGAGCCCACGCTCATTTCTCCCGAGCTTGACTTGCGGTGATCAATAAGATCATGAACTGTAGCCACGGAGTAACATATTGCACATAATGTACCCGCCTTGTGAATAGATTATTTTTAGAGAGTGAACTGATGACTGATGCATGTATGTGTATGCGTGTGTGTGTGTGTAAATTAAAATGATTTATATATCTATATAATATATATAAACTAAAACAAAACGATCAACTATGCAATAATATAGATTAGAAAGCAGTAGCACGGACATAATAATACTCTACTTTAGTTAATAATAAACTGTCATACAGTCTTCTCGGTTGACAATGATGGTGCTGGAAGTGTGTTTGTTTTTCATTACCATAAAATAATGATCATTTTAAATAAAATGAATACTTAAAACATTGCCAAACTCAACAAACCATGAAATGAAAACAATAGTGGTTATAATAATAACGTGTATTATTTAAAAGGCTGTTGAAATTCATGGTTAGTATTACAAAAATTAAACAAGATGAAAATCAAATGCAAAACGGAATTAACCGTTTCAAAATTTGGTTTGTTTCATAGTATTTGCTTCTACATCAAATCTACAAATAATAAAAAATTAAAAAAAATTAAAAAAGAGATCATGAACGTTGTGTTTAAACCGGACTCTGACTTTTTATTTGTGACTAAAACACCCTCCTCGCAAACGGCTCCGCGGCTTCCACCATCATCACTATCATTACAACTTGCCGATCTATGACTAATTACCAAGTGAGGACAGATCCCGCTCCTTTCGGACAATGAGGGTGAGAAGAGAACAAGCGAGAAGACGATGCATGCTGGATCTCAGCCTCTACTATTACCCGGCTTTGTACTTCCCGACTGCCACCCGCCCACGGAGCAGTATCACGATACAGCTGCCGTGTAAATAGGGTTTTTTTTTTCTTTCCCCACAGATAATAATGTCCGAAAACTAGGCTGCAGATTATCCGGCTGAAAGGTCAAAGCAGCGTGCCGGCACCAACGTTAATCACGGATGCCGATTGCCTGATAATGGTTTGCACTTTCCGCTCCCCTGAAAGCATTCATTTATCTCCGCCAAATATGCTGCACATCGATCTGTGACGAGGAACAGACCAATTCTCTCTTCTTCTTTTTCTTCTTTATCTTCTTTAGTTGTGGAGATCTTTCTGCAATAACACGGCACCGGGCGCGCGCGCGCCCCCCCCCCGTCCCGCCCCCTCATACCGGGATGCTCGGCGCCACGAGAGTCGATGTAAACACACAAAGGCGTTTTCGGCTGCAGGATTCACGTGGATTGGCTGCACGCTGGAACAATCAACTCTCCACTTCGGAGCCCCTGAACTTCTACGTATCGCGCTGTACAGTACACGTGCATGGGTGCGGGTGTGTTTTGCGGGTGAATGTGTTTTTTGTGAAGGTTCTACCGGTGCCCCCCCCCTCTGTCACGCACATCTGCAAATTAACACACTTTCCATGCACAACTGAATTGGGACGCTCTTTTTATTTGTCCCCCCCCCACCCCCACCCCCGCTTCCTCCTCTCTCTCCCTCTCTCTCATTCTCTCTCCTTTTTCAAGGAACAAAAAGTACATTTACTGAAGAAAAACAACCAACCTTTATGCATTCCCGTAAATCTGTCTTTCAGTACAGTGAGTTCGTATATCTTTCCGAATTCCTCAAACAGGGGTTTCAGGTCTTTTTCCTCCAGGTTCCTAGGAATCTGCCCGATGAAAAGCTTGATGGCGTCGTGGTCCTTCATCGGAATGGTGTTCTGGCCGATGGTGAGCCCGTTCATCCTGCCGGCGCTGTTCGTGGTGCTGAATCCATTCTCCTGCTGCACTCCGTTTGCAGTGACTGTAGCCATCTTTCCTCAATGGGCCGGCGAGCTGCGCTCTCTCTCTCTCGCTCTCTCTATCACACGCACACACGCTCTCTCGCTTCCCTCTTTCACTCTCCTCTCTCACTCTCACTCTCTCTCTCTAGACAACTGCACATAGTCCCCCCCTCCCTCCCTCACCCCCGCTGCCCCTGTTATATCGGCCCAACTCCTCCGTTTTCCCCCTCCCTACTCACTCTACTTCTCTTTCCGCCCTCCTTCTTTGGAATCAATCATATTTATATTTTCTTATGCTTTTTGTGTTTTCATACCCCCCTCTCGTCCAGCCGTCTTCCCTAAACTTAAACTCCTTCTCATCAAACGACCACGCCCACGGTCCAATTTGCATAACGAGAGCGGCCCGGACCAATGACAGAGAAGGATGAGCGAGGTCCCACCGGGTGGAATAAGCAAACATTTATTTAGAGGGAAAAGCTTAGGGCATATAAACAAGGTAAAGGCAGTTTTTTCGCTATGTTTTATGTTCTGCTTAAGCAGGTCAATTAGTTTTGTTTTAGCAAGCAGGCAAAACGTGGTTTCTTTTTTTCTGGGAATGGTGCCTTTGTAATTGCAGCCCATGTGATTCTCGAGTGGCGAATAACAATGTGAATTTTAAACTGTGCACCTAAAGGAAGTATCACTTATTTCTGGGGATTTATATTGTCTTGCCGTCAGAACACTTCTAGTGCTGCTGGACAATCATCTGCCATACTGTCCCTTCACAAAGTAAAAACAGAAGTTTAGGGCTTCGTGGTGAGAAGGACTATTCTCACAGGGAAAAAAAGGCGCTAACTGGAACCAAAAATAGTTTCTTCGAGGTGATGCCATACGGGACCCATTTTTGGTTCTACAAAGAACCTTTCAGACCACGGTTCTTTAAAGAAGCCAAAGAACAAAGGTACCTCCAAGAACCTTTGAATAATGGTTCTCTGAAGTACTATTTCTGGTTCTTTGAAGAACCTGAAGAAGAAAAGTTCCTTTAAATAACCTTTTTCAAAAAGGTTCTTCGTGGTTATTTGAGTAATCGATATTGTGAAATGTGAAAACACTTACCTTAAACAGACTGCTGTTAGCGGGGGTTACTGGTTTGAAAACACGTCGGTCAGTCGAGATGGACGAGTGTGTCATGGAAGTAGACGGGCGGACAGTTATATTTTGGTCGTGCGTGGTGGTTTATGTTGTCATTCATGACTTTCCCCTTTCCCACTGTATGTATGTATGTATGTATGTATGTATGTATGTATGTATGTATGTATGTATGTATGTATGTATGTATGTATGTATGTGTGTGTGGATGTGTGTGTGTGTGTGTGTGTGTGTGTGTGTGTGTGTGTGTGTGTGTGTGTGTGTGTGTGTGTGTGTGTGTGTGTGTGTGTGTGTGTGTATGTATGTATGTATGTATCAACTGGCAGTTAACTAGCTAACAGATCACCGCACGGAGGTGTTTTTTCCCATCCCCCACTATTCAACAACTCAACCATTAATTTTGAACCCTTTAATATCGCAAAGAACCATATGAAAAACACATGGAACCATCTAATAGGTTAAAGTGTTGTTAAGAAGGTGATGGTTCTTTGTAGAACAACACTGCCTTCTAAAGAACCATTTAAGAACCATCTTCTTTTCTGTGTGTATATGTATACAGTATATACATTTCTTTGATGTTTTTTTCTTCAACGTATCAGTGGGAAGTTTGTTCAATGTTACTTTTCAGAGCATACATGTATTTGTTTTTTTTTCAACCCCCGGGTTATTTAATTTAAAATGATGATTTGGAAATAAATTTGAAGCTTGGTCAGGTTTTGGGATCAAAGGCCTATTCAGGTGAATAATTAAAAAGATCGCAGCATGATGGTAATGCAACATGCGGCCGTCTTTTGAGTGAAGCATCATTTAACTTTGGCTGATCTGGCTACACTTCAAGAGGAGATTTTAAACAGAGACAAATAAGTAGAGAAAGGGGTAAAAGGTGGTTTGAAATTATGTCCGCTCAGCCCTCAGGATTCGCAGCTGCCTTTTGTCGCTGTCCGTGGTGCTGAATCAACACTGCCATTCAGAGAGCGCACAAAAGATTGTTGGGGCTACAATTTCAACAGAACTTCCTCTATGCCCTCTCCATCTATCTGCTGTGCACAATTTCCAAACATAGCTGTCCCTTACTTCACACGCCACTCTTGTGCACTGCCAGTGTTACATTACTCGCACACAGAAAAGTCTAATTAGTGCAGATGGGAACGTAACATCAATACAAGGGCAGTCAGATCTACACTGATATGAGTAATTATGCTTGATATGACTGCATTTATGTGGATTGTGTGTCACTGATCGATTGCATGTGGAGAATTCAACGTGAGAATTGTTAATAAGGGCTACACACTCGCATATGTAGTAATAGGATATCCCCTTTTTGAGACATAGAGTGTCTGACAGCTCCAGACGTGTTGTTCTGTAACTGAGCATGACCTCTGATCCTCTTGTAGATATGGGAAGATTGCAAGAAAACGGCATGACCAGTTTTAAAAAGCTTTTAACCAACATGCCTCACCTCTGTTAGGTCAGAATTAATTGGCCAGCAAAGATACGTAATTAAATAGTAATGATTATTGTGTTCTGTTGCTCCGTCTAATTAGAAAAATCCAACTGCCTCACAATAATCAATTCATGTTTCTATCTTTGGATCCTTCTGTGCATCTATACATTAATCTTTGCATCTATCGGTCTGGCTGCCTATTTGTGTGCAAATTAAGAGTACTTTATTCTACATTTATTTTATTAAATGACTGAAAATATCTATCAAAACCACTTCACCAAAATTCAAATCTCCCATGACTCAGTAATTGAGCTGAACAGGTCATGTTATCAAAGGAATCCACTTTGGAAGAAAATGGGCTGGACACCTTTTTCAAAAATATTGAACAGTATCACAAGCACGTTTTTATTGCTGTGTATCCAACTTTTTTGGTCACTACGTAGGTTAGAAGACATCTTTGATGGATTATGAGCTGTTCGTTGTTTGTTTACAGATGTGTGTGTGTGTGTGTGTGTTCATGTTCACCCGTGATTCCTGTCAGAGTAAAAGCTCTTTGGGGATGGTTGTATTATAACAGCAACTAACAGAAGCATCTGGCACTGCATTGGCTTTGTTATGAATATTCATTTTCTATTTAATCATGTCTTTGTAGACCATCTTAAAAAAATCCTGCAGAGTTTACTGCTCTGAATGGGGAGTAAAAACACAACAGGTCTCCCTTGTCAATACCATCAGGGGCTTTCTTTCCCACAAATACATAGCTAATTTAGCTTCAGAGCCGCTTATTGGCTTTGCGATTTCAGTTTCCTTGCTTTTGTCGTTTCTCTGCAGGATAGTTCTCCTGCACAGCTGTGAAGATTTGGAGACTGCCTGGCAGGAGGATATGCAGGTACCGCATGATCTCTTCAATTATGCCTGTCTGTAAGCATTCCTCTTTGTTCGAACACAGGCAAGCGTATCAGAAAGGTTGACAGGGTTCTTCTTCTTGTCTGTGCCAAGCTCAGCACCTGGATGGGTGAACAGGGCACCTCTGACGATTGCTCTCCTTTCAGACAAGAGAGAAGTCAGAATAGTTCCAGCTGTGTTTGTGAAGTGGGTATGAACTTGCAAGAAGAACATAACGCCTGAATAGACGTCCCTTAAGGGTCTTGCACACCTAGAGACACATTTCCCTTCAAATTATTTTCTTTTTACCTCTGGATGGAAACTGTATCTGATGATTTTTCCCTCGACAGGCCAACTTGGATTGGAATCAGGAGGGGGCCTTAACACGGTAAATGTGTCAACAAAATCCTTTCTGGACTAATGCAAAAAAATATTTACCCTCAGTATTTCTCACAGTATAACTGTAGTCCTGAGCGAGTGCCAAATCCATGTTTTATTACCAAAATTATTCACAGCACTGTCAAGGTGACTTGTTGGAGTGTCACAGACACACCACTTGAAACGGCTCCCAAAAATATAGTCCCTTGAAGGAGAAAAATCAGTGACATAAGTCATACATTGTGCAAAGCAGCTTGGTGTCATGCACAATTCCTTTATACTGTGTGTTCATTATCCCATTAAACTGGATATATGGAGTGGGCCAGGTGGAACGTAGTCATGCATGAACATTTCTCACTGTCTGTTTTGTGGAGTCCAAAAGGGGAGCATCCATTGATATTCATGGCACAACCAGTATGAGGTGTGACAGTATTTTTTTTGTGAATCCGTGAGTGTATATGTTAATACCAGAGCAGCATCGAACCAGCCTCTGCCTGAGGGAGGGGTCCCCTGCGCCCCCCTCCCACCTCCCCTTCTGCCGCCTCCCCTATAACATACCGCAAAATGTAGAACCACTCACACAGGAGCCATAACTATTCTTAAAATACAATTTCTTGCCAGTTCATTTGCCTTTTTGCTGCAGATAAATTGCGTGAGTGATTGTTGGTGTAGTCCTGAACAATGATTTTAGTATTTTTAGTTTTGCACGTTCTCGTTTTCAGAAGGCGGATTGCATCTCTATTTTCCCTTTATGAGGGAGATTGTGTTTATGCCGCTGTTGATGTTATGTTGAATGATAAGAGGCCTCTCGCTGCATTTTTAAGTTAACTAGTTATGCGAGGTGGTGAATAAATGAGGGAAAAACAAAGAAGAGGTCAGGGTGAGCACAATGAGTCATCCGCTTTCTGGCAGCTAATGAATCCCAGAATACTCTGTGCAGGCCTCCCTTGAGAAATGTTGCACGGGCATTACTTCTTTACTTACATTGCTGTTGCTGGTTTGTTTTGGTGTTAACTGTAGATGATTATGTATTTGTACTATAACATACTTACGTAATAACTAAGTATTACTATAGCTTTGTTGCCGGTTGATTAAAATGATCTTTTTGGTTATTCCTCAACTTGTTCTGCAGCTCGTAAAATCTGCTTTCTCCAGGCCAATGAGGTCATCTTATAATTATGTAAAAACAAACGTTATATATATATATATATAAAATATTTATATATATGTATATATATATATATAAATTGGTGGTGGGTAGACAGTGTATGCAAGTGCTTGTTGAGATTGAAAGTATGGCTGATGTGCCCATTTAAATTGCACCACAGTCCTGCAGAAAATTGTAATACTATCGCACAACTCAGTAATGGTAATATAAATGTTGTGTGTGAATTTGTGGTACATATACATGCACACACCCTCTCCTCCCATTCCCCTTCCCTTAGGCTGTTGTTGCAAAACTGATGTCACTTCTCTAGCAACCAAAATTCATCTGATATGGGTTTCAAAAAATACCTACGGGTGTTTGAGAGCACCATCTCAAACAGCAGTTTGTTCAACTTTTCCGAACTTTGAAAAGTTGTTGTGTTTTCTGTGCAATAGCATTTTCTGTAAAAAAAAACACAGCTACAAAAAAACGTTTCCATTTATCTCTAAAATAAAAGCAGTCGTTTATACCTTCAGTGAAAGATGCAAGAACGTGTCAGGGGTTTATTATATCAATGTAGTTCATCCTTTTGATGCCAGATGTATCAAAGTTATTTTCAAAGCCACTCCGAACTGCATAGTGTCACGGTCTCGCTTTGATAAGTTGACCTAGTTATTTTATCTAACAAAGGTTTAACACACACTAAAACACACTTAGACACACATCCACATGTTTGCGTGCACAGAAAATGACAGTAGTTGCAGGACAACTTTGTTGTGAAAAAAGAAATGCTGTGCCTCAGTAGAATATAATAAAACTACTTTGTTGTATTATGACCGGTGAGAGAGGCCGACTTAAGGTAATGAGGTGAGGGGATGGTGGAATATCGAGGGGGCGTGACCCTCGGGGTTGTTCGGGGTACATCTCCGCTGGAGCTCCACGCTGAGGTTCCACAGGAGAAAAGGCATTCGGAGACTGTAAAGGAAAGAAGAGGAGGGGGGCGATTGTGAGAACTTAAGGTAAAAGTTGTGTCTGCTACTTGTTCTGGCCAGTTTGTACTTTTGGGGACCTGGGAGGCACAAGTGCCGAGACGAGAGATGAGGCAGTCAGGTTCAAAAAACGAGGTGTTCACTTCATGCAAGGTTTCGGTACACGGCGGGTAATCAGACAAGGCAGGCAAAGTGTCACTGCTGGACAAAAATGGGTCAAAACATGGCACAGGACATTGGGGGTAAATAGCTGGCTTGTGGACGTTAAAGAGACAAACTGGCCCAGAAAAGGTAGTGGACACGTACTAAATACACAGGGAAACGAGACATAAGCGCTGCTTGGAATCACACAGGAAGGGAGGTGTCTGAAACGAGAGGCAAGGTGAATGACAGAAAACCAAAAACAGACAGCCAGCCAGCACACAATTAGCTTAGCTTAGCATAAAGCCTTGAAAATGGCAAACGGCAAGCCAGGCCATGTTAAAAGTTAGCAAAATCTGCTGTACTCTCACTTCTAAAACTTCCTAATTAACTGTTTTTATAATGGACAAAAGTGTGAAAAACAACAAAACTGTTTCCTTTGAACAGAAACAATAAACTCCTGGAGTGTTTTCATTTTGGTTAGATTGCAAATAACCTCCCTTAAAGCCATACCTTCATGTAAGGTTTATGGGTTTTTTTGTTGTGTGGGAATTAAAACAACAAAATACTGTAAAATTAATTGACGTTCAAAAGGTGCTGATATAAGCAGATTTTGTTGACTTTGGGCACAGTTAGACTTAAAATTTTGTCCCGTTTCTAGTCTGTGCTAAGATGGCTGACTGGCTTTAGGCTTTCGCTTCATATCTGTGATATGAGTGTGGTACTAGTGTGGTATCAGCAAGAACATGAATTAACATTTTCTCAACAAAATTAAACTTTTCTTTTAAGATCTATCAACCGGCGTCAGTTCTGGGGATGCTACAAGTAATGAAAAGAGGAGACTTTCCAAAGCTGTAGCCATAAGTGCATTTAAAACACCCCTCCGAGCATGTTATTACCAACAATAATATCAGCGCAGCGCGATCCTTGTCTGAAACCATCAAACAGAAATTACTTTTCAACTTGTAGTAGCAAGGTTAGACAGATGTTTTTTAGCTATATATATACAATTAGAGCAAAGTGCAATGCAGATGGACCACAGTGTCCTTGGATTTCAAATCAACATCTTTTAATTCCTAGCAAAGGTAAGGCCCCTGAAAGCATGGATGCCATTAACATTCTGGAAATGAGTATCAGTTATCTGTTCATAATCATCATGACACAATAAAAAATCTAATTGTGAGGAAGCATGATTGAAAGATTAGCTTAGTAAAATGCCAGTAAATACTGCGTTTGTGATTTAATGCTAAACCATTAAGTTATATTGTCTCCAGTGCCAGACCTTTGTTAGACGTACAGCGCAAATGCATACGTGAATTTGTCTAAGTGACATTGACAGCTTACAAAATTGCATAGTTCATAGCAATATATAGGGATAAGGAAATACAGACTTTTAAGGTAAATATATGAACCAGAAGATTTGACTAAATACACCATAACAATGAAGGCTATGCAGCTGCTGAGAAATAATATTCTATTTCAATTTACAGTTGCATCAGTGAGATACCCCCACATCTGTTAATTCACTTAGATTGTTTAACTAACCCCCACTATGCCTGTTGTTTTTTTGTCTTTCTTAGTTTTGAGCTGACCCTTTTTTCCCAGAGCACTGAAAGCTTCCACTCCCTAATCAGGGGGGGGGGGGGTTCTCTGAACATCTTAAATGGGGCGTGGGGAGACCTCTTATTTCTGCGGGTCACATGGGGACACTTTAGAGCCCTCACGCTGTGCCGCTCGACGCAAAGACCACAGTGGAGCTTACACAGCACTCGGCTATTGCCAGGCTCCGTGCAATGCCTCGCACCAACAGCTTGCACTCTTTTTTCCGTCAGATGTAACACGCAGTCTGGCACTGCAGCCACTCAAACCTTGTTAGGTGCTTTAGCCCCCTGTTTACAAAGACTGGGCATTTTGTCACTTTGGATTTTGTGTATCTTATATGCAGTAGGGATTGTTTGATCAAAGAGGGTGGTGGTTGTTGTTTTTTATTTTCTTTCTCGATGGGCTGCTTCAACAGCTTGAGGTGAGCTGATCTGAATCTCCCGTCGGCAACACCAGAAACACACATTGTTAATGGGCGTCTTTATGGCACCGCAGAGTTGTCATCATAGGCTGTTTTTACTTTGGTGCGGGCCCGGCAGGATCAGCGGCGTGGCATTTGAAGCTCACGCCGCTTTCACACAAACAGCGCTGCGTCACAGAGCCCACACAACTAGTTCACAAGCTGTTCTGTTGCACATGTCGCCTTCCATCACGCCGCTTTGGAGAGACTGAAATAAAGTAGCGTGTTCCCCCTCCCTAAATCTATTTTTCATTAGCTTTTGGCACTGCACTGTCGGGCAAGCGGTTTGATTTCGGCAGTGCTGCCTTTTAGAGCTGTGGCTCAACACATCAAAACTCCTACGTCTCCCTGGAACCCCTGAGGCCTTTGGACCAACGCTTTCTTGTATTCGGGCCCGGAAATGTGTAACGCTCAATGTACACACGAGGCAAACACGCGTGCTGAAGAAGCAATTTTATAAAGGATCTGCGTAGTTTAGTTCGACGCTTCAAACACAATTGCAAACATACAAAGGATTGTTGTTAACGTAAAAAGAGGAACAAGAGAAAATCAGTGACACAATCTAATCTTCAACTTTTCGGCACCTGTAGCTGCCCTTGTTCTCTTGCTTGTGCTCAATCTTTTTCAATTTCCCCAAAGGGCTACGTATGTTGAACGCACAGCCGGCATCTTTGTGTGTGTATCTGTCTATATATGATTCACACAACAGCCTGAGCATGTGGCGGAATCAAAGCCAACCTCTCTTAAGATGTCTGAAGACCTCAGGGACTCAATATAATATTGTTGTTTTCTACTTATTTTCTAAGAGTGTTCCATTCCCAATAGTGTGCTTCAATCCAGTATAATGCTGTTTATTGTGCTGGGAGGACAGGATATATTTGTTTTGCAGGGTAAAGAATGTATTTTGTGTCTCCAAGCGCTGAAGGTTTACCATTGAATACTATATAACTAAACTGTCACAGAGTACAAATAAAGGTCCAAATGTTTCGGTACACACACTTTTTAATATCCTACTCTTTATGAAACATCTTGTCTTTGTATATAATGGTTGCCGGATGTCTCACCCAAGTGTTTCTGGATTATTATTGATGTTAAAGTTCAAATGCAATCCAAGCATCGATCATGAAAATGTATTTCACTAACACAGTGTTCAATAAACCATTCAGCTCATGGTGACTACGGAATAAACTATTAGAAATAACATTAGGTATTTCTTCCGGAGTGGGTACAGTTAACAATTGTTATTTTGCCAAGCAAGCAACTAACCGTTGTTATTGTATTGTTCTGTGTCACAGTCTGTTGCTGCCTTGAACTTTTGCAGCGCAATTAATTCAACATAGATTTTACCTTTTATCCTCTCAGAGTGGTGTTTTTCTTTCGTTATTTACCCACAGTAAGTTGTAGCTGAGAATACACTTACATAACTAAAGCCACAGCCAAGAGGTAAGAAGGTTTTGGATGAATCACTTTCCGTCTGAAAGTCACAAACTATTTGGATCACTAAATTGTCAAAAGGAGGGATTATTTTACAAAACTGTAATATCAAAGAAGGAGGAAAGAGCGACATGGTGCATGACTGAAATAACTTTTTGCTCTCTGGTCGTGTGCTTAAAGCTGGGGGAACATTGAGCTTGATTGAGCTCAATGGTTCTCCTCTGATGGATCATTTGCAACAAGCCAGATATAAATCTGCTTTCTATTTTTGGGCTGTGACAGTCTCTACCTGTACCCCGCCGCCTGCGAGCCCCCCACCCAGACAGTGACTGCCCTAATGTCTGGTCGTAGTGGCTTCCTTGAAGTGCTCCTGCAAGTTAATAAATTCCGGGCCATCTGTTTCCATACAGCCCCTTTTCCATTACCAGGTACCCCCCCCACCACCACCCTACTCCCCCTTTGGACCGCTGTTCTAATTAACTTTCCTCTCTCTGTTTCTCTTTGTGCCCACATTCAAACTAGGGAAATACTGAAAGAGGACAGAGGGACTGAGAGATGGGGAAAGGTACATTTGTTTACCCTGGTGTTTTGAGGCAAAGTGAACTGTTTGGTAACCTATTTAGCCACAATGCTTTTTTCGTGTGGTTTAGCAATTATGTTATTAATAACAATGTGAGTCTAAAGGGTACTTAACCATGCAATAAAGAGAAGGGGCATTGAGTGCCACTGCTTTGCCTTCGCTTTGGAGAGGAACACTAATTGCGGGTCGGGGAATCTAATGAAAACCCTCCAAACAAACAACAAAGCAGAGAGTGAAGAGTGTGTGGAGTAGAACAAAAGAAGAAGAGCAATGCAAGGCGAGAATATATGTAAAATAATGGTAATGATAGTAATAATAAACACTGTTGGTACAGCCAAGGCAGGTAATGCTTCACCGACAGTGAACCAATAGTCATTCAAAGTCACAAGGAGAAACAATAAAAAAGAATTGAAGAAGGTATTAGAGATCAATAAAGCATATTTATAGTATAAAGATAAGGTAGGTAAAACATAATACTATAAAAAAGCTCAACAAGTTCCGTTCTTTGGGTGAATGCTGTTGTTGGGCTCAGAAATGGGAAGAAAAACAGCTGCCTCACTGAAAGACGAGCAATGCCCACAGCATAACAAGCTTTTAAATACTTTTTGCTGTCACCATCTTACTGAAGGCATCAGCCATCGGAGCCATTAGTATTGCCAGAGTGGCCCTGTGGTTATGCCTCCATCAGGCCTCAATATATTGTAAACAACCACAACAGTGCTGCAGTAGTATGTACGTTCTGTATATGCATTCATACACCAAGGTAAACGATGGGACATAAACAGCACAGCCAAAATAGTACAACACGCCACACAGTGTTAGGACTACAAATTTTGGAGGAAACTTAAGTAATGTGTCTGAGATGATGTCACTTTTATGGTATGACTGTCATGAAAACCACAAACGAGATTAAATTCCTGCTGTTGTGCAAAATCCTCACGTCCAACTGGTTATTTCCATGCTTCTACCTGAGCTGACGGTTTATGTGGTTCTTCATAGGAGGTGCCAGCTGTGTGGCCCCAAGGCCCACAACATCTATTCATAAACTGCAATAAGGATGCACCGTTGTTAGTGTGGCAACAAGGCTGCTTTTCAAAGATGCACGTTTTCATCCCAGTGGCAGCAACGTTTTTGACATGTTTGAGGCATTTCATTTGCATGATTCCTATGCATATTACATCATTCTGACCTGTTGGCCACCCCAGGAATTGTCATCATCGGTTGCAGGCAATAATAGTAAGTTACTGCTGCTTGTCATATGTCATCCTGTTCCGGCCATAATTTATGTGCAAAGGAGCATTGTCTCGTGCCCCAGGGGGGATTTTGTGTGCCTCGGATTTCAGCTTTATGACGCAAGGAGCGGAGAGCCTTTACCAATGTCAAGTGAAGCCAAACCTGGCACATGCCGAGAAGCATGTTATTAATGTTAATGTTTCACTTTCCTCAAACTGAATCTTCAAGATGCATTTGCAAATGCGTCGGCATTCCTGTTGACAAAGTCACGTAGGCCACAAATGAACAAAATGCAAGGAGCGTGATCAAGACGGTTTGCGTCTCTGAAGGGGCTGTCCCTCATTACAGCCTGTTGAAGACAGGTCTCGTTTCGCCAGCACACTCTCCTCCGCGTCCTCCACCCACAGCGGGTCAGGCAGGGAGGGAGAAATCTCCGGTAAAGTGAGCATGTCTGAAACCGCTGGAGATTGGAGACGGAACCAATGGCAAAGAGGGGGAAACAAATGTCTCACAATCAGCCATGGAATGCAACCCTCCACCGATTGGACTGTGCCTGCGGGGAGCCTCAATAGGCCGAAGCCCGTAGAACAACGGGGAGGGAGGGACGGGCTGCAAGGGTGAGGGATGCGGAGGGTATGGAGAGGGTTGTGAGGATGCGAGGTCATTCTACCTCACAGGGTGTTTTATTAACGTAATTAAACACAAGCGGGCTCCCTGGCTCTGCATCATAGCTGACCTCCACGGCCGACCGAAGGTAGGGAGGAAGAAGAGACAGAGAAATAGCGGAGAAGGGTGTGGAAGTTTGCGATGGAGAGAAGTAGGGGTAACAAGGACATGAGATTGGCAGGATTAGGCGAGATGAAACGAGCGAGAACTGGCCTAAGCACGAGGGACGAAAAGAGATGCAGGAGAGGAAGATGTGGATTTAGTTTAGTTTAGAATCAGTGCATGGGACGAGGGGACTGAGTCACGGTGGAGTCATGGCCAGGTCATTTATGGAAAGAGAGGTCAGCATGAGGACAAACGTGAGTAATGTCATGTAACCATGTTAGAGACCGCTCGCTGTCTAAACGCAGAGCGGTGCTCTTTCTCATCTCAGTCACAATGTTGAAGAATATTTATGTATTTTAGTCTTAATACAAATAGAGGTTTTTCCTATTGAATATACTGTACACTGGCTTTTTTTGACAGTTGCTCGACAACGTGGGTGAAAAACACCAAAAGTACCATTTGCAATGTGTTTGTTCATGTTAAGACATTGAAAAAGTATGTGCATGATGAAAAAACAAAAGTGATGGAAATAAGAAATTCCACTTTACCAGCTCCACAAGTTTGTATTTTGTACTTTTGGTTCTGGTTTCAAAACATTTTCTTCCCATTAACTGGGTTGGCTACTTCATATCAAAAAGTAATTGCCTGATCTAAACAGTAGAGAATATCCACCGTTCTCTCCTTTAAAGTGCAGCGGTGAATACTATTTAGGACGGGGAAAAAACACCTCTTCATTATAATAGAAATGTAACTTCAACCATACCTGACATCAAGTACATTGTATACTTTCTGCTTGATTTGCAGGCCAACAAAATCGAGGATAAGTTGCTGTTGGACAATGTTAATTCCAGCACTCTTACAATATGTTTTTGCCCCCAAAATAAGGCCTGTTAAGAATTTCCCACTCTATGTGACAGTCTGAAGTACATCCCGTCACCATCCATTCCTCCACAGCCCGCATTAGACGCCTTGTCAGAATAATTGCATTTTCTCTGTATTAATTGATGACTTGTAATGGAAATAAGAGTTGTCGTGGAATGTTTCAAACTACAGCAACAATAATAGCAAAAGCAATAACCAAACAAATATCAAATGGACAAATGTGCGAGCGCGTTGGGCATGATGGATGAGGGAAGCGGGTCCGACCTCACACTGTGTACGTGGTGGGGAACGTGGCTCGTGTGTGTGTGTGTGTGCGTGTATGCATACATATGTATATATTAAACGAAAATACAAGTTTAAGTATGTGTGCGTGTGTGGCCATGCAGGCATCTAGAATGGACTTTTAGTATGGCCTAGAGACCCGGCGGCTTCGAGGGAAATTATGACAACTAATAGAGCCGGAATGAGGAATTTGTAATCCGCGTCAGAATTGAATTACTATACAGTAATGCTTATTTCAATACACAAAAAGCCCCAGTCACATTCATCTGTGCGCTTTCCTTTTGTCATCGGCATTTACAGAGCACAATTGCAATGCACAAAACAGACAATCATTACATTATTCATACGAAAGCTCATTCGTCCTTTACCCTCTAAGTTCAGCATGACTTAATGAGGTATGTCTGTTTTTTTTTCAGGTATAAATATTTACAACTGCTGTATAATGGTTACGCGCAGAATGTCATTAGAAAGTATGCTTTCCTCAGGTGTAATGGACTGAGAAACCATCACACACAGTTAACGATGCAAGCACAAAGTTGGTCTATATGGACAATTAGTAATGCTACAATGTACTTTAATCGTCTCTTTTGACTTTGCCATTTATCTTATTTGGTCTTTCTGAAAAACGTTATGCTCCTGGCATGAAAAGAAGGAGGATGGTGCCACAAAAGTCTGAGAGTGAAAGTGGAACCGTGACTTTATGTGACATCAGCCCCGCATCCATCCTCCCATATAGCCTCTCTTTCCACGCTTCATTGTTTTAAGAAAGCCTTTGTGAAGGAGCTATGGCATACGACATAACTGCAGACATCTCGGAATGTCAAGTAAACTGTTTTGTCTTTACTTAAGTCTTTACCACTGTTTCTGTTTGAACACATTACGGAATTACACGCAATAATATAACACTGAAAAATACCTTTTTGTAATGTGAAAATGAATAGACCGATATCATCCCAATCAGAGCATGACGTCACTCTAAATTTATGTCTGTTCTAATCCTGCACAGTTTAACAGGGGACAACCCAATTCCAACAGAGATGTAAAATTGTGCTGATGTTCAATTATGAAACTATTTTCTCAAATCCACAGGTTTTACCTTTAGTCCTGAGCAGCCATGAGGAGTATTATTTCCCAGTAGCTGGCAGATTTTGGTTGCATGTCTTTGGTGAAAGGAGTAAAACATCCCCAAGCCTGTGATTGTTTTTTAGAAACACAAGAAGTTATGGTGGTTGAGAGGTCTCTGTGTTTTTGTGGTTTATGTTTCCATCCATTAAATTATAAAAGTAACTGCTGTTAAAATAATGATCGCAGCCTCGACTACAGCAAAGCCTATTGTTATTTAAGATGTGTCATGTGATCGACCCATACGGATACTTAAACTGTTACCGAGGGTAAAACACAAGTGTGATATTTGTAGCTGATGAAATAGAACCAGCAGCTGAGACAAAGAAAAATGAAAGCATGTCGTGCAGCAGAAGGCAGTTCTAGAAGCATCCGCCTACTGCCTCGTTCTCTTGATTTAAGCTGCATGATCAAAGTGTCAAAGGGCTTCCTAACATCATGTAAGACAAATACACTACACTCGTTTGAATAAAAAAAAACAAGAAATGATTGATAACCCTCAGATAAACTTTTCGAAAGAAATAGAGACTGAAACTCCTATTCTGCTCTTTGGCAAATTCTGCAAAAAGTCTAAAGTAAGTTGACAGAGACAGCCTCCTCTTCAATGAGTTCTCATCTCAAACTAGAAGACATATTTATATTATTTGACATAAGATTACTTTGTGTGACATAAGATTACTTTGTTTGACATTTCGTTGAGTGACTCTTATCTCAGGAAGCAAACAACCTGCTGATACACTTGAACTGAGTGCATCTCTACTACGAGGCCATCAGACATCCAGGCGACCTGAAATCGGACTGAGTATCTTTTCATTAAACCAAGCTAGTCTGCTGAATTTGTTGTTGATTCTAGTGTTTTAAGTTAATTTGATTTGCTTTAGCTCTTGCCGTTTTCACTGCCAGTACTCTCTGTTTGAAGTTATCTTGGTTGCTAGTTTGCATAAGCGCTTTCTGTTTTTTAGTGCCAGTTGTTGTTCTAGACTCTTAGGTTAACTGCTAGCGTGCCCTCCTAACTCTGCTAGGTTTGGCCTGATCTAAGCCGTTGGGTGGAGTCGAATCCGAAGCATTGGTCTGCGAGAATTTCATGACTTTTTTTCCCAAAATATTAATAAAAACGCAGAACTTTTCAAAATGTTTTTTTTTCTCATACTAGATACAAATTTTTCTTACAATTACTTGAGTGAACCCCACGCAGGATTACGTATCAAGCTATTTAAGATATCTAAACTTGATCATTGGTCATTTTGCATTGGTTATTTGATTTGCAATACTTGCTCATCAAGCTTATTTACCCGATTAACTTGATGTTGGTACACTCCCTAATGGGAAATTTTTCTTTACTTATTATGGTAATCAAGGGCTGATGCAACTGTTTACAAAACACAAGTGGAAGCGCGTAAGTGTGGAGTGACTGGCAATGCATGACACTCCTACTCATCTCCTTGCAGGTGGTGAGCCCATAATAATGTGCATAATGTATACTGCTCCATTATTTAATCACCTTTCCTCCCTTCAACACCCCATGTCCATTTCTGAAAGCTGTGCTGCTAAACAATAAGGTTGTTCCACTGCATAAATGTATTTGTTGTTGTTATAGTTTTGAATATTTGTTACTGGCACATTCATATTGGTGTTTGATGGCTGTTGATTTATTGGAAAAGTGACAAAGTCACGACACTGTAAGTTTGCCAGCTACACAAAATAAGCCGTCTTGCTAAGCCATGTTTGAGTGTTTTTTTTTTTATTTCCCTCAACCCACAACATAGAAAAAAATCTTTTGATTAATTCAAGACCGACAAAGAAACAGAGAAAAATATGCTTGCGACCCACTGTTTTCATTTTATTTATTTAAGTCTTACTGTAAAACACAAATACAGGATGTAATAACCGCCAATAATGATATCTTTTGAAACCCTATATGAGGATCTTCTGAATACATTTACTGCATAATGTACAGCCCAACCCTCGAGGTACAGTACATTAGAAGCTGTGTGATAATCAAACGATGTTCGATTTTGGCTTTGTTTCAGATATCTGAGATTGCAGCTCATCAGGTTACTGACATTAATATTTAGGTAGAAAAAAACCCAGTAAGAATCCTTATTTGAATTTAGAAAAATCCATTTTAAAAGAAACCAAGATTTCGGGAGTGCAAAACAAAAAAGAAAAATCTGAGTTGTAATTGCCAAAAATGACAGTACGCCACATTATAATGATTATAATGAGGATAACTCTGGCCTCGTGTTCTGTCTTTTCAAACGTATGATTCTGTCATTGCTGTAATTTGAGAGTAAAAAAAAAATCATGGGTGCATGGGTTGGTTGCTGTGATATTCCCTTGAGACTGTGGGTCGGCATCCCACATAAAATAGGAAGATGACACGTATGAGGAAGGTGAAAAGGAGGCCAGTTTGGATTCATAGGGGAATCTGTTTGGTTCTCCTTCCTTTCTCCAGGCTCTCTTTGAGCAGAATCTCTTGTTTCGAAGAAAGACAGATGGGTTTGCTCCACACTAGATACACACTCAACCCCCCCCCCCCCCCTCCACACACACACACACACACACACACACACACACCATGCCCATGGATGCATCTACTGTATAAACACACACATATATATATATATATATATATATTGATGCGCGACCAAAGGCACAAATAACTTACAGAGTGCAGGCATAGTGACTTTGACAAACAAATAGACTCCAGCGGGCACACTCTCATATGTACACTCCGGGCTTGGGAGGCGGACAGCTGCGCAAATATGCCCGGCCCTCCTTCTTGGGAGCTGAGTGGCGCTCCAACCGCAACGGCAAATATTTCCCCTGCTGTCATTTTCTCTATTTTCTCTCCCTTATTCTTCGGAAGTGTGCCCGGGAAGTGGAGGGAGAGGTTCAGCACGATTCTCGGCCCTGGCAGGAAGAACCACCACATCCCGCTTTTCCCTGTTATTCCTGTAGGAGCCAGATGCTGATTGTGTGTGTGTGGGGGGGGGGCCTTACCTGTCCCCTGGGCAAGATGAAATGTAAATTTTGCGACATGGGCTCATTTGCTCCGGTCTGGAGCTGTCTGATAGGACCTGACTGGGGGCTTATTTGATTAGCTTATTTCCATCCTCATGTGGACCACCGCGGCAATATTCCTGGAACGTTTGTCAGTGCATTATGCCGATAGTTAATGAAGAATTTGTTCCGTTGAACAAGGAACCACACAAGCCATCGTGAGTCGTCCGCACGCTCTGTGAACAGGTGTTATATAGTCGTGACACCTGCCCAATAAATTAGATTGGTGAACTTGTAAAAAGTACAGCTTTGTTAATTTTCCTGTGATGGATTTAAACTGCTTAGGGAATTTATCTGTGCTTGGATGATGTCTTCATTCAGTGGCTTGCACAGGTTTTGTATTACCCGTGGGTCCCACGGGGAATATTGGTAAGTTGCGTTGCATGTTGTCCACTCTTGTGCACACAAAATGTATTACTACACATAGATTTCCTTCCTTCAGTATATGTTGCACATAAATAGGTTCGTTGAAAGGTTCAAAGCTTCTCAGCATGACCCTAGACATGACTTGTGGTAAAGTCATTACATATCCACCTTACACGGTGCATCTTTCACACCCTCTCCATATGTTACATTTTAGCATACATTACAATGCAAATAGCACGAGTCACAACATCATCTGAACATGAGCAAGAACAGTCAAACCCAGCTGAGGGAACAGAATGTCACAATCCCACACAGTTGGAATTAGAGGAAAATACAATGGCACATAACATTAATGACACTCATGTTTGTGCATGTGGAAGGTTTGGAGCCCTGAATATACTGTTGAGATATAAGAAGAGTGGGATTCATGTCATAGAACAAAAAGAGAAACTCCTGTAACAGGTGTGCTTACTCCAGACTTTGTTTTCTGCATGAATCAAAAATGCACAAAAGCATCTGGCGAGGGAGCCGATGGATCACATAGTAATACTCTATTACTGTAACAGGATTATTTATTATTGAAATTGAGATATATATAGAACTGAAGGCAGTGTATTGCTTCGTTTTGTCTTGATTCTTCTTGGCAGGCCAATGAACAATGGCAACGAAGCTTTGCAAAGAAAAGAAATCCAATGATGGGATAATACTAAAAATTCACATTATATATTGATTGTAATTAATATATTCAATGATATATGTCCATAAAACATCCAAGTAGCGATTGAAGGCCTCTAAGATTCCAAGACACTATGAGCAGCTACGGAATCATTTGCAATCCCTTTTTCAGTTATTTATTTAGAAAAGCAATGACCTATAATCTCCTTAGATATGTGGCAGTGCATATTGCAGGATGGCACTGCATTGTGTTGTTACAACATTTAAGCCAGATAATTATTTCCTGCCAGCATTCTCCACATTGGCACCTCGACTGCGTCAACACAACAGTCTCACTCAGAGGGATATCGTGGTTGGGTTTTCATGAAAAGCTAGAGTCGTTCTGAAACCACTGTAAAGGAAATGTTATAGAACAAAGAGTGTTTTATATTTTTATCAGTAAACTATTTCATAACTTGTTGATGTGCAAGCTATCGAAAGCCTTGTCGATCAATGCAGCAGCTGACCTGCACACAAATCCACTTGTTCTTGCTGTCAAATAACAAGCATGTACAGTATATGAACATGTTCTATGCCTGAGGACAAAACGTATGTCTGTTGTCACGCTTCTGTCCAGTACACGCTTAATGTTCCGGTACACAGTCTATACCTCGATCACTCTCTATTTAACTCTGGGAGACTTTATGTCTGCAGATTGGAGTTTTCACACTTCAGAGCCCTATTGGGACCCAACTGTGCCTCTGAAGAATAAATCTAAAAAGCTAGTCCAGTTGAGCACAGTGAGAGAAACAGTAGCCATGTGGATTTGTCAGAAATGCGAGCTTGTTAAGATATAAACTGTTGAGACAGCCAACAATTCATCTAACTTCAAATATAAATCAAATTGTAAATTGCTGGATTTTTGACTTGACCTTCACTGCTCGAAACTATAACCAAACCTAAACGAGGTGTTGAATATGTGGGGAATTCTTTTGTTATAAAGAGTTGCATGAGACGCTAGTTGCTTCTATCTGCTTTCAGTCTTTATGCTGAGCTAAAGTAATTGTCCACCTGTTGTTGCTTTATATCTATGAGAGTATTCATCTTTTAATCCAGTTCTCAGCAAGAAAGTGAGCAAAATATTTGCCTTACTTATCTTACTTATTAAGTTGAAAACCACATCTGTAATTCAACCCGTATCATTTCCACCGTAAACCGTCATTAGCATTTCCTTGAAGGATGAAATGATGCCATCTTGCACAGAACAATGAACGTGGGTCCAACCATTCGTTACCTTGCTAGCTTAATGACACAAGCATTCATTCATATTTAACAACCTCGCCATGTCATACCGCCATGGATCCAGCGGCAACTAAAAAAAAAAAAATCTTTCTCTCTCCTTCCTATTCCATAATACTTTTTTTCCTCTCCACTATCGATGCAACTCCTCTTGCGTTTGTCCCTCTCTCTCTCTCTCTCTCTCTCTCTCCCCTCCGGCCGGCCCGTGCTCTCATTTGTCACATTTACAATGGAAACATCCAAATTTACAGATGCTATCAATTAATCACCTCTGCTCTAATTACAATCCAATTAACCTCTGTTTCCATGCGCCGTGCTGCAGGACGGCCAGCACCCTCCCTACTCAATCACACTGCTCAGAGAGACAGACGGAGAGACGGAGCGGGAGGGAAAGCAGAGGGAAATTTAATGGAAGAAAAAAAAGAGATACTGTAGATAGACAGAAAGATATACTATGCGGCCAAAAGTTTGTCTTAATCCAGTCTAGAGATTATTTAACTATTTGGGCCAGCTCCCCTTTCTTACAATTGAGGTCTTCATACCCCGTCATACGAAGATAATTGAGACAATAGTGTGCGTGAAAGTTGGTGCCGCCAATTGGGGAAAGCGGCTTCCAACATCACAATAAACTAAGAGCACCGAGAGATCAACAAAGACATGGAGTCACAAGTTCCTTGTACCAGAGCTTGACCGGCCTGCCGGGCCTCCAAACTCACCACCATCACGTATGGTAGGCCTTCGTATCAACACACAGAGAAAGAGAAAGGGAAATGAGCGAGGAGACAGTCATGGAGAAAAATGACTGATAATGGGAAGGAGAACAGAAGGGAAAGAATTGAAACCCAGCTCAAGCTCTTATGTCTCGGCGGAGGATCACAGTTGTGACTCGTGCCGAGACAAAAGACGTAGAGACAGCCAGAGGAAGGGAGGAAGACGAAGAGAGGGAGGGTTGGAGGGATGAAGAGCTGTTGCTGCTGTTGTCAGGAGGATTGAAGAAAGCGGAAGGATGTGTCCATTATAGACGAGACTGTTCTCCTGGTGCCATTGGAGACCAGACTGTCACCATGAGCGAGCTGCATGCGCGTGTGTGATGTCGGTGTCTATATGCATACACACAGAAACGCACGCATACAGTCTTAGAAGAAACAAATAACATTTACTGTGGTACTGTCACAGTGTCTATGTTTTTTGGTCTGATTGGAATGTAGCAATTCAACATTCCAAGTCACGTTTTGTTACAAAGTAAAAACAAAAGTCGCATGAAAACGTCCTGATAAACTGTGTGAAAAACTGGAAGACGAATCCGCAGCTGCAGCGGAGATAAATCTGCAGAGATTTGAAAGAATATCATATTGCGTTTTGGGAAACTGTGGTGCGGCCCGCTAGCTGCCTGGGAATAGGAAATTCTGTGTAGATCTGAAGTTACTTAACATCAAGCGCAGGAAAAAGACATTAACCTATGAATAATATAATACAAGGGATCGTAATTACAAAGGCACGTTTTTGCAGATGGATCAAAAGACCCACAAACAGCTACAAGAGTCTGCAGTGGTTATATCTGCGTTACCAAGTGGATCTTAAGATGAGGAAATTGGATTTTCAGGACGTGCAAACGTTTGAATTGTGTGTCATGATTTAATGCTCCCCCCCCCCCCCCCCCCGGCGAGCTTGCTCGGGATCTCATGCATGCTTGCTGAGCACACTTGTGACCTTGGTACCTACACATGAGGACAAGCTTGGTCTTTAACGCACTCATGGTGGACCTGGTGGTTTTACTGAGGATCTTCTACCTTCAGTGAGGTGTGTGAGCTTTGTGACTAGAGTGGACTGGTTATGCCAACTACTTTGTCGGTTTGAACATTAGGAGTTGTGTACACAAGTACTTTTACTTGAGTAACATAACATTTCCTTTAAAGTAACTCATTTGCTTAAGTAGTACTTCATTTTCACCTCCGCACACGTGCTATTCATGCGTTAACATCATCTACGCGTGCACATATTCTATATAACATGCTCGCGCACACATGGGCACGCAGACGCACACACTGTCATCCAGCTCTAACGCAGACGGATATACTCCACCACCATTAGCAGCTCTGGATTTACAGTGGCCCGTCAGCCTTCAGCTTTTAATGCCACGCGGGGCCTGTTTTACAGCTCTGCCCCAAGGCCCCAATCGGCTTTCAATTAGCAGGTGAGCTGCAGCCCTGTTCCCAATCAATAGCCCAGTACAGGCAGGCTGCAGGCACCCTGGGGCCCCCAGCTTGGAGGGAGGAGAGAGAAGGTGGGGGGGACCTGGCAAGAAAGGCAGAGGTGGAATCATGCTATGCTGCTGGGCCACAGAGCTGTTTAAAGGGCTTGGGACTGTCACTTCCTTTTTTTTGACATACACAGACACGCACACACACACACGTATACACACACGGAAACAAATGCAGCAAGGTACAAATTGTCTACACATCTTTCTTAAACACAATCAGGGTAGTTGAACGGTATCGTTGGAGTAGGTAGTACCATGGTTTACCAGTACAACTTCTGAAATATAGGATGCTTTTTCTGTGTTACTGACAAACAAGGATTTCAATGAACAACACACATCTGAAAAGCCATATAAGTTGTACAAACTGTTTTTTTATTTTATTCAATCATTTAACAGAACAAGTTTGATAAATGCATGCAATTAATGTACACACTAGTTTTGCTGACTATAATGTCTTTTCACAGAACGTTGGTTCTGTAGTTGTATAGTTTTCTTCCAAAGAAGTGGCGTTATCTTCAAACAAGATCATATATTGCTGGCTTTTCAAGAAAATATCAGTTAATCTAACAATGTCCTTGAAGGCGAACAGGTTGTATTAGTCACAAGTACATTTTCCTCACAAAAGCCAGACTGTTATTCTGTGCAAGATGGCTGATTTAAAGACAGATAGGATGAAATAAGACAAGATGGACATTTTTGGCAGTGTATCTTTCATCAAGGGGTCTGGGAAATCAGATTCATCCTTCTTTAGAGGAACATCAATAAAAGCAACATGAGTCAAGTCAAACTAAGCTGATAAACTGCCCGACAAGGGCGCCACAATTTCTCCACATTGTGGTCAGGACATTTTAATGCCCCTGTTTTAGAAGTTACATTATTTATGACTACAGGACTGAATACAAATTAAGGTACTTATTACATTTTTTGGCGTGCAATCACTCGTACACATGCACACCCACAAACAAATATGCATCCACATGCATGCACAGCTGTCAAATCCACACTTTCATCAAGGCTCAGCTCAGTCCAACTCCACAGAGACCAGGAGCCGGGCAAAACAAAATTAAGTGTTTCAATTCTCATCCACCACTCAGAGACCATCGCATAGCAAAATAGCCAAGTCATTATAATTAGACTCACAGAACACCACATGCTTTGGTCCCTACCTCCAACACATGAAAAAGAAAAAAAATCCCATTTTCCCATAGTGACAGCAGAGCGGGAAGGGAATGTGCCAGAGCAGGCAGCTTGGCTGAGAACCAGCATTCGCTGAATAGCGGAGCAGAGCGCCGTTTTTACATCACGCTGTACTGATTGTCAGAAGAGCAAACCCCCATCAAGCAATCTTTTGGCTCTATTTATTTTTTATCCTCTGTGTTTCATAAGCTTCCGATAACTGGATAACAAAGGGAGTGTGCCGCACAGAGGAGAGGTTAGAGAGGATTGGAATGCATTGAGGAGGAGGAGGAAAGGAGCTTCGGGGTTACATGGGTGTCTTTGAAGGCCTCCCACGAGGGGGGGGGGTGGGGGGTGGAGGAAGTTGGTTAGATTGGGGAGAGGTGGGAGAGATAACCGGGTCACCTCCAATGCTCCCTCGCCCTACGCCAGTTGTAAAGAAGGGGAGCGATGAGAGTCTTTGAACTTGTCCCAGCAGGGGGTGTGTGAAAGAAACAGAAATGTGCAGTAAATGGGAACAAATAAATGATTTCAGGCGTGTAAAGACGTGCAAACTCTATTCATGTGCGCCTTGCATTTGTGACAAGAGACCAACCCGCTACAGTACATCTCACTCTCGGTGGTGGAGAGGCAGAGCTGGTGCTGCTGGAAGTCAGAGAGAGACAGGCAGCTCTTCCCTCCACACATCTCTGTTCAAAGGCGCCATCAAAGTCTGGCAGAAATGTCAGTGCTGCAGGCAGGGGACCGGCCTCTGAATGTCAGTCCTTCTCAGGTCAACACCGAGCGCCAGCCTGCCTGGTGAGGACAGAAAGAGCGAGAGAGGGGGCAAAGAGACACAGGGAGTAGATGGAATTTTTTTTTTTTAAAAGGAAAACACGAACACAAGAACAGTGATTAATAAAATGATGGACAAAGAGAGAGAGAGGGCTGAGTAATGTGCTGTGAAAAAGAGCGATAAAGGAATAAGAGGTCGATCGCAGGGCAAAATAGTAGCAGAACATAAGAGAACAAAATGTGAGACTTTTTATTTATTCTGTGTGTTTCTGTGGGTGCAGCAGGATGTCAAGTGACTTCCGTGAAGAGATCTAGACTAGAAGTAAAAAGGAAAGAATTCGAAAAGAAAAGGAAACAATGCAAAAGAATCCATGCTTCTCCTTGTATCTGAACAGAAGGAATACACTCAGAGAGACAGATATAACATCAGGCAGACACATAGAAAAAGAGGCACACACACACACACACACAAGGGATTGTCCCGGTGCAGGCCATGAGGAGCCTGTCAGATTACAGGAGGGTAATTGAATGGTAAGGGAGCAGACAACACATCTAGCACAGCCGGACTCCAGAGGCGGCCGCCACCATACCAGAGCTCAGGGGAAATTCTGGGCCCACTTAATAGTGAATTGGAGATGGGACATTGTGTGTGTGTGTGTGTGTGTGTGTGTGTGTGTGTGTGTGTGTGTGTGTGTGTGTGTGTGCGTGAGTGCTCGGTAGATGTGGGACAAAGGAGAGCACCAGCGGCAGCGGCGAAAATGGTCACTAAAAACCTGAAGAATTTGATTTGAGACACAGCCTGACGCGACCCGGAAAAAAAATACAGAGGCATCACAAAGCAGAGAGAAACAGACCTGGAAAGGCAGAAAGGTCGACAGGAAAAAAAAACAGAGAGGGAGATGCAGAGGGGAGAAAGATAAGGAAAAGGGGACGAGGTGTGAGAGGGGAGAGTGAAGTGCAGAGGCAGAAAATCACGAGGCAAGAGATGAGGGGGAAGAGAGGCCGGGAGGGAAAAAGATAGAGAGGCAAGACATGAAGGTTGAAGGAGAGCGGCTATATGATGTGCTTGAGTGTCCATCTCCCAACGAGCATCTCCAACGGTAGAGAGGAGTGAGGGAGTCGGAGACAAGTACTGTGGAGCGCTACACGAGGAGGCGAAGGCAAGTGACACAATGAAGTACGTTTTCGGTTTTTTTCCGCCGCACTTGAAGGCAATGAACACTTTGTTTTATTCCACTTTGAATGAGGACATAGGCAACATGTGCAGTACATACACGCGCACACATGATATGGTATTAAAAGAAAGATGTGGCGTGTGTGAGAGCGTGAGACAGGCGGTCGACTCCTGTTGAGAAGATGGGAGCCCGGCGGCTGGGTGGAAACTAACAAGTAACTTCACTCTGGTGAGAAAAACAAAGTCTGAAGGATGTAGAGGAATGGATAGAAAGACAGAAAAATGAGTGGGAGAGACACATAGGAGCATCACAAAGAAAGAAAGAGAGGGGGAGGAGGGGGAGACAGGGAAAAGAGAGGAGAAAACAAGAAGGTCTGCTGGGTGCAAAGTTTCCCCTGGATGTGATATGTGGATATGGGGATGTCATCAAGCCTGTGAAGTGGAAATAATAAAGAATTAGGATTGTCTCTGAAGACAGGGGAATTAATCCAAAATGAATTACGATGGGGGGGAAAGAAAATCAACATCAGCTATTTCCTTTTCCTCTGCTTGGAGGCAGATAGGGGGCGGTTTGTACGAGGACTGTGGATCCCATAAAAATTAAATTAATAACAAAGGGAAAAACACACACACACACAGCAGCAGAAGCGCAAAAAAAATTTGTAGTACGGGGGTGGAGAGATAGTACTACAGAGCAAGGATACAGATGAGGGTGGGAGGAAGGGGTGGGGGGGGGGCAGAAGAGAGAGATGTGAGGGAACTGAGGGTGGGCCCTGTTGCTGCCAGATTGCACTGCTCTTTTGTTTCCCCCCCCACTCTCGTCTTTCAGCAAAGGGCTGCCGGTGTTAAAGAGGAGATGCCGCGGAGGCCATTGTAATAAATGCCACTTGTAAATTGCGGCGTGGAAATTATACAGCGTGCAGATGGATCCTGAGCAGAACGTGGCCCAAAAAAAAAGAAAAAAAAAGAAAACGGGAGCGATAATTAAGACTTAGGGGGTGAATGACAGAGCCATTTGTGACGACGGAATACGGCGTCTCCGAGCTCTCTGGGAAACAGAAGGGCTCGGAGAGCCTCGGTGTCACAAAACATTACCCACACAGCTGTTGGCTTTATGAGCGGCAATGGTGTACTCCCTTCCTCCCTCTGCCTCTCCCTCTCTTCTCCCCCCCTCACACACACACACACACAGACCTGTCTCACCTTGGTCGTTTTTTGCCACCCCCTTCTTTTACGCCTCACATAACCATCCTCGCCATCTCTGAGGAACAAGGCAAGAACTTGTACTCCATCATTCACATTCAGGCCGAAGAGGGAGGTGGCACTCGGCATGCACACAAATATAGAGTAACACCCGGGCTGAAAATTCAATAAAGGGCACCAACACTGACAGTTCTTGGTACTGTTTTGAATGGGAGTTGGGCTTACTGGTGCTCCGGGCTGACTGTAAAGTAAGAAAATCGAATTTCTGTTGTTTTTCTTCTCCCTCTCCCTGTTAAAACACATTTCTGTATGCCATCCCTGAGCTCAGAGGGTCCGCACAAGTCCTCTCAAGCTACACTGCTTGAAAGGTTCAGGAATCACGTCTGTGCTTTGATCAGACCAGAGCTCGTTGCAGGCATTTCAAATAAAGGAAAAAAGAGAAACAACAGCGTTAGATAGCGCATCTCCTGCTCAACAAGTGCCACTGCCATGTACCTCTTTTGCTTTGTGTCACTCCATAAATTGACGCCGTATCTCAGCGCAAACACACGAGGAACTCCTGCACATTTATCCCATTTGGCAAATAAAGTGGGTCCCGTTCTGATAAGTCCCCCAAACTCAGGCCTCTGTAGTCTCCGCCTCTGCGTTACGTCCATCTATCTCTCTGCCTGGCTGGCCAGCTTGTCTTCTCGTGCCGTCTGCCTCTTTGTCTCCGTCCCGGGGGCCTCTGCAGCGTGCAGAGTGGCCTGCAAAGTCTTAACTCAAACGAGACCCCTTCGCGCCCCGTTAAACCACCGACCTTCTCTGTCACTTCTGTCGCCCGCTGCTGCCGGCGGCGGGGGCCTGAGCTGCAAGCTAAGAGACCCCGAGCTCAATAAAAGTGTGGGTGATTAAACAACTCCCTGTAATTGCTCCTTTTGTGCAGAAATCAAACGGTCACACTTATTACTGAGGCAGGGGAGGAGGAGGAGGAGGAGGAGGTTGGGAGTGGCCCCTTCCGCCGAAGGCCAGACCCCCTCGATGACCTTCTGTCCTCCCGTCACTACTCCTTTATTTGACCAAACAAACACTGTGTAGTATGTGTGTTTACCTGCATGTGTGTGCTAGCGCCCGCTGTGTGCGCCTGTGTGTGTGTGTGTGTGTGTGTGTGTGTGTGTGTGTGTGTGTATGTTTGCGTTAAGTATGCAAAGAAAGCAAAGTAGAATAACACCACAGCTCCCCCCAGTGGCCGACGGTTGAACTGTGGCAGGACGACCAAGCCCCGGTTGGATCGAAGCGATGTGCAGTTGTGTGCCACCAGCCAGCTGGCGTCGGTAATGGGGGACGCAGCCAAACCAGGGGACCGTGTCCAACATGAGGGCCGGGTTTCAGAGATCATAGCAACACGTGAACCATACACATAGTGTGGTAGTCACACAGCGACACACACACACATACGCAGAACATCGGTAACACGGGCCCAGCCACAGGGCCCTGTCAAATGGGTCAGCTTACAAAGGGAGGGGCCCAATTACCGTAGCCACAAATACACACATAAAGTGCCTTTCAAGGGCCCATGAGTGCTTCAGCTTCCCCGTGATTATGCCATGCTCTCTACACACCCAGCACTTGTCATACACAGACACACAGGGCCTCCTTTGCCAAAACAGCCATCAGACTTGACTTTTTTTTTTTTCCAGCAGAGTGCCGGGAGACGTGTTCAGCTGGTTTGAAAGAGGAGAGCTCTCTGTGGTCAGAGAAAGAGAGCGAGAGAGAGAGAAAGAGAGAGCGGAAGGACAGAGTGAGCAATTGGCTCGTCACCAACTATTAGTGACCTGCTCTCTCCGAGGTGAAAGCAAACCCTGCCATATTCAAACAGCAGAGATTAGATTTGAGGAAATCAATGTGAACTTGGATGAATTTGTGATGCGATCAATCGATTAGATGTAGCTTTAGCAAGCCGGTAGGTACATCACATATTGGTCTTTCCTGCACCACCTCCATCAGAACTAAATCAATAACTTTTCAAATGAAAATATGTTTGAATCAGGAAATCAAGCTGGGGGACTGTGGTCTATTTACTTTAATTATTAAGTAAGTTTAGGAGGATGTGGTGTACAACCAATATATAGCTATTTATTTTTAGAGAGCTAGTATTGCTCATGCTAATCTGATGCATAATATATATATTTACTCTGACCCAATGTTGTTATATAACAGTTATATGTGTAGTATACACGACTAGAATAAAATAACAAAAGGTAAATGGGAAAAAACTCAACACTGTTTGTGTGCGTTGTAGTATCCAAAGAAAGAAAAGTACAATCGTAAAAAAAATCATACTTCACCTCCAAATGCATCAACCTTTTCAAGTAATTATACTGTGAAATTATGATTTGATTTTAATAATAGCCTTGCGAGGAAATAGAGAAGTGAGTCTTTGTTTTGGTGGAGTAATGGTGCCCCCTTCTGCCCAAAATGCTAATAAAAAGCTTCAGCCAGAGCCGTCAAAGAAAAGTAGACCGTATGTAAAACTGTGCAAAATCAGGCTTTATTTATATTTTTCTGCATCATCGCCTCTCATCATCATCGTCATCATCACCATCATTGTCGTCAACATCATCTGTGAAAGCAGTATTCTCCAGGGACCGACAGCCAGAGAATAGATTCTCGCGGCCGAAGCCTGTTGGACAAAACAGCCATCAGCTACTGAGCACAGTCGTACAGTGAGTGAATTTTAAATGTCCACTTCTTTCTGTCCAATGTCCTTTTTCTGCAATCCACCATCTCAGTGCCTTGAAGTCCGTCGAGAAGCCGGAATCTTTAGTCCAAGGAGACGCCAAAAGCCCATCTCAGCCCAGACAGGGTTAAGATGTCGGATGTTATCGTCTCGCTGAGGCCATGAATCCGTTGACCACTCGTCTCTGACTACCCTCTGCTGCAGGTCCGAGGACAGTCCATTTCCCAGTTTAGGCAAACGTTGAATAAGTGCAATCCCTAGTATAATGTCAAGAAAATACAAACCCACACGTACATACATACATACATACAGTACATGACTAACTGATAAACTGGATTAGCTATACAAGGTTGCCACTCTCCAAGGAGAAACAATAGAGTAGCACATTAATGCCGATCGATAACATCCAGCGTCCTTCGGGTGAGGATGTGAGCTCACCTGCACTGGATCCTGCTAGTAGATCGCTCGGTAAAATAGTCCATGATCCTGTACAGTGGCTTTTCTAACTTGTGACTCCAATGGGAAGTGTTGTTCATTCACAAAAATCTCCCTTTTTGAACATAAAGAAAGGGTGAAGACCAGTGACAGAATGTGGTAGTAGCTTTGTGAACCTGGATCAGACGCAACATATATAACACGGCCAAAGATTAAATTCATTGTAGTCTTTTTTATTTCATTTGAGTGACCGTTGAGGCCTCTATGTCACACCCGTCCAGCTGGATAAAAGTTCTCTTTGTTAACTCTAAACTGTGAGGGTTAGAAAGTGCTCTAATAATGAAAACTGTCCTGATTCTGTAAAATAAATTCGACAGCTGAATTTTTACATTTGATAATGTTACCAAAAAGTGCCTTCAGTGTATGTAAAATGAGTTCCAGCCACACCTCACTTATTGGATTCTGGGAGTGAACAGGGACAAAATGACAGAGCAGCGCTCGCCCCTCAATCAACCATGTCACGGACCGTAATTCATGTCATTAGTCAAATCATATTTAATAAACCCACCAGAAAACACGCTTTTGCAAACACAGTAATGTGCATGTAAATCCATCGATTATTTGCCACAAAAGGGATCTAATTAATGTTTGGAATGATTCGTTTTTTACTTTTCTTTTTCACAAATAGAAATGATAAAAAGAATTAGTACAAATGATCCGAGATCAGTCAGTGCACAAAAGGAAGGGGAACGCCGAGTCTATGGAACATGTGTGGAGAGCCAAAGCAGTGACTGCTGCCTTTTCTTCTCCGTTGGTGCTTTAACTGAGAAAAGCAGGCCGCCTCTAACCAGGTTAAATCTGAACATGAAATGTGTAGCCGCTTGCAGAAGGGGAAATGAAAATGAAAAGGGCCGTAACACAACAACAGTATAAATAATGTGCTCAAGAGCTCCCCACCGCCTTCGGTGTCGGGCCCGAGGTCAGCTCGCCAAAACATTCGCTGTCTGCCTGCCGCCAGAGAGGCTCATGGGAAACCGGCATTAGCTGGAGTAGATCTGGGTCCCAATCACACGCATGATCTCCTTCTGCACCTTAGGCTCCTGGGTGTTGATGTTGGCATCTCCTACTTGGCCATCTTCATACCTGCACGTAATCAATAGACGAGTAGACATATGCTTTGTTTTCAATTGCTGCCTGAGATTGTATCAAACCCTCTCGCTCACTAGCTCAATATTTCTACTACTTGGTGGTGTAAGGGCCCAGTTTTAAGAAACGCAGCAATAGTTTTCTTTTTTTTTTACATCAGCAAAACATTATACCGATGATAGAAAGGTAACCTATCCATAGACAAATGAGCGTCTTGTGAATTGCAGTGATTTTATAAAGGGCGCTGTCAGGTCTGGCACAACAAATCTTCTGGGTTTTATTGTAATCGTATCAACGTCTTCCTCAGGCAGAGAAACACGACCGTACGCCGAGAACAGGGTCAGAATTAAATTATATTTAGCTGAGATTTGAATTTGATTGCAGGCCATCTCACATCTAATTTCCAACTCAGAAGACAGCAGACATGATAATAGGCGTTGTCCGCCGGCGAAGGGCCTGTGTCCCAAGCTATGACATCAGCAGCCAGCGTGGATGCCGTGTGCCGTTCGCTGAGCTCCAAAACACAGTTTTAAAAACATCGGACTGATACGGCTCAATGGCAACCCGGTTTAGCGAAGCGGTAACACGCCTCAACCGTCACTTGTTCTCGGTTAATTTAAAATGATTTAGATGAGCAGTGAGCAGTGAGGGAAAACTGCAGCAGACGACTTTGGTAATTATGCATTGCTTATGTAGAAATCAGGAGAGGAGTTTCAAAGTGTCTGAAATACTTACACAAAAAAGAAACGAGTGCAGACGTGGTCCGAAACGGGACACACCCAAATGTTACCATGTTTCTGCAGATCCTTAGAAGTGATAACTGTTGAAGAGAGAAGCATTTTTTTATTTTGTACATTACTTTCTAGTTATTTACCATTGCAAGGAATAATGTTGCCGTTCATATTATATAATATTATACTGCGTGAGATGCTGTAGAGCTTGAGGGCCCAGTTATTTTAGAAACTGATGCTCAACCTTTCTTTGTTTATCTTTTCTTCATTTGTATTTTTTCTTTCTCGTATAATGATGATGCTTTCACAATAAATGCTACGCCCTATTTAACGGCACATTAATCCACTCCAAATTACCTAGTTTAATTTAGATTTGAATGATCTAACTTGTGACATTTTTCTTTCTGTTTGGCTCTTTTTTGTAGTTGTCCTCCATAGTTCCATAATGTGCTAAGCCTCATGAAAAAAAAAGTAACATTTTTTAACTATGCATTGCTCGATTTCCCAGGGAAAATATCTCACAGTGCAAAGGATAATGATGCTCTAAACTCTGTTAAACTGGGATATTAATCAATATAACAATATTCTGTTGTTTTAGTATGTTTTAGTTTTAGTATTTCATTTGTCACCATACGACCAAATATACTAATGCAACATATTTACTATAACCTAAGATCTCACATATAATAGCTTCTGCCAACGATTACCTTCACACAGAGCGATGCAGTTCAGATTTCGACTCTGAAGAAACCGTGACTGTATTGGACGACTCTATTGGGAAAAAAAAAAAAAAGAGACAACAGTTCCATCAGGCGTCAGTGAATACCATGAATAAACTATGCTGCTGATGATACACAGGGAAACAATGAGAATTACACACTTAAACTATCCATTGTGTAATTGTCAGAAGCAGGTTATGCTGAATATATAAAATATTTAATTATATAAACTAATAACACACAATATTCATCATCTGGTGATCCATGTTGATATCGTTAAAGGCTTCAAATGATTCCACGTCTGGTTGGTGGTCCTTTGTGTATGAAGGATTCAAAATGTGTTATTTAGAAAATAGGAGGATGTAAAATGTCCACCTGCGGTATGGTGTTCATGCGGTTGTAACGCTGCACCAGTTCATCTTTGGTGGGCATGCGGTGTTGTCCTTTCCCCATTCCTGCAGGAAGCAGCACACAGACAGCAAACAACCCTGAACGACCTCACGTCACTCAAGCTGTAAAAAAAATTCCCTCCAGTGGTCTCGACCTTCTTGTACAGAGACATTATTACCCAAAGCTCTAACCTTCGTGTGAAGGTTGTTCCGAAATACCAGTGAATACTACCTGCACATAAGCTGATCCAGCAAGGGATGCTGTTCTCTTTTTAAAAACTGCAGTTCTAGGAAAATATGAAATCAGCTTAAGCATGATTAATGGGCTTTGCTTTAACAACGACTGAGTAAGGCAAATGGCTTTGAGGGCAGCAACTGTTGCTGTTTTTTCTTCCCACCCTAACTTATAAAAATGAATTCCACGTTGATCTTCAAAACACTGTGACATCGGAGTTGGCTGATAGTGTTAAAACAGTTAAACAGGGAACTTGCATTTGGCATGTCCACAAAATCAGCAGCAGGATCGTGATGGGACTTTAAAACCAACCTTTAAAATTGTGTTTCTGGAAAAAATTGCAGGGGGAAGTAAGGTAAAGACTAGTTACGTTGAATGGCCTCTTCAGCCCCACCCTGTGATCGGAAAGTAGTGCAAAATTCCCACAACAGTACAAAGTAACACACGGAGATCCGCTGACGGCTCCGTTTCACACAGCCAGGACACAATGCATGGTATGGTATGGTATGGTATGGTATCGCAGCACAAGCTCAGAGAGAAAAAAGGCCCAAAGCACAGCACCCAAATTCAACACACAACACAGAGCAGCACACTGGGACCGCATGGGAAGCTCCCGCATGTGAAAAATGAAGTGTTCCAGGATGATCAGGCTGTTTTAAAAACAATGCGCGTACCCAGTCAACATGGTGGAATACATAAGTAGAAGGAGGGAGGGGGAGGGGGGGGACTGAGTGGCGAGGAATGAGCAGTTCCCTACCTGAGTATCCAAAAGATATGCTGGAGATGGGGCTGAGATAGATGCCCTTTCCATACGCTGCACCGTGCAGCTTGGGTTTGAAAAGAGCAGGAAGGAAGGAATTTGTCACTGAGCAGTTGCACAGGACAACGTCTTAGATACACCCAGACACACAAATGCACTCACACACTGTAGTTACATCTAGGGAAGTGTAAGTCAGGGATCTTTACGTTTCTGCTACAGTCTACCTGACAAACACCACCAACCAGACACACTAAATGCACACGCACACACATATCCAGAGATAGTGTGTAGCAGAGAGCCAAAGAGAGAAAGGATTTTTATTTTTTCACTGAAAATACTCAATAAACCACACAGTCTCACTTTTAAGCTGCCAACATATTTTCTCCTTGCAAAATAATGCGTGCAGAGAAGATTTTTTGAGTTTTGTGAATGGAATTTGTGGACGGGATGTTTCAGGAATTCAAGCAATGCTGAAATGAGACCACAAAATGCTGGCTCGGTATGAGGACGACTTGACAATGATGTTGAGCATCCAAACAAGAACGTCCAGAATGAATGAGGACAACAAAAAGGACCACAGCTGCGACATGGATGAGTTGTCGACGAACCAAAGTGATCCAGAGGAGAAACAAGAGGGAGAACGAGGAGCACCTTGATAGTTTGGGAATGAAATGTGAGGGAGATGGTCGGGACTTTTGCACATCTGGAAGAAATCAAAAAAGGAACGATAGACAAGTGGTTTTGTGCGATGTCATCTCGTGAAAGACAATGACCAAGGAAGGCGGGTGTCAATGCTTAAGGTGAAATGAGGAGGAGGAGGAGGAGGAGGCAGATAGGCACTAAGGCAATCTCAAAGGAAGAGTGTTGAAAAAGTTGGAGAACAAAGAAGTCATAAATTAAAGACATCAGCATGAGCGAGTGAATACGGCCCACAAATCCTTGAGAGTTTTCATGTTTAATTGTTTTTCATCTGCATTCAGTCAAATCTGCAGTATTGTGCAAATGAGACACTTCTGTGCTCCCTTCTTCTTTTCTGTTTGATTTATTTATTTATGAATCTTTCACGGTTCTGGTTCCCAAAGTGCTAAGACAACCTTGGCAAAACAATACAAAGATCCGGACGCAGACCTTAAAAGCAAAGTAACATTTTCTGCTTCTGCTGTGAAAGAAGTGAAGTGAAGTTCCGTCCCTCATTCGATCAATTTTACCCATCTGGTATCAACTAAGCGATTTCCTGACCCAGCAACCGATGCTTGTTACTGACCTTTGCGGGGGGCCACACCCACCTTGAGTCAATACTTACTACCCCGGGGGCTTGTCCTTTGCCTCCATCAGCTTCAGACCTAGCCTACTCATTGCTCTAGGTGGTTAACCCCGACAGGGCACACAGGCAGCCTCCCGACGTCACAGCAAACACCACAGCCTCCCCCCCCTCCTCCCCCTTTGTCCCTCTACAGGGAGAGACGTGCTGTCTGCTGCTGTCGACAAAAGCAAAACAAAGCAGCCGACATTGGTCAGGAAAATCTACCCGTGTGCCCCCCGCTCGCTAAGATGCCGATGGCAAAGCTGACGAAAAGGGAAGCTGGCATCCATTAACTGCAAAAATGAATCAGCCGGACAGCGAGCCTGCTCCATCGGAGAGCAGGCTCGCTGTCCGAGAGGAGATGCTTCGTAAATTCCAGCCAACTGCCAGGGCTACGTACCTGCAGTTTGGTATAGGAGGCATTGACTAGTCCATTTCTCAGAACAGAGTGCCAGTTCTCTATATGGGAACCACTAGAGCAAGTGTAGAGAGAGGGAGAGATAGAAAGGAACAGATGAAAGCGCTGCGTGAATACAGAAAAGCGCGGATCTCGGGCTGCAACCGCTGGTGTGCCGTGGGCCGGATCCATTCTGTTCAAAGTGACTCTGCGTGGCACATTTTGTCCGTGACCTTTGATTTCCAAAAAGGGACGGAAAAAGGGAGCTGATTGAGTGTTATTTAATTTATTGTTATGTAATTAGCTGTGCTTGAAAATGTGCATTATTACTTAGCTTTACAGTGTTCTACTTTATCATTTTATTTGCATTGCTTTTAAAACTGCCAACCACAAAGCTTCTGTTGTCATCTGTTTCTATATCAAAGAATTCCAAATATATGTAATTTAATATTTAAAGATCAAAGATGACAACCCATCACGGCTGCCTTTCAGGACAGGATGTGCTATTTTAATACGTCTCCCAGAGGAGATATCTGGCTGTCTTACAACAAAGAGAGCGCAGTCACAATTGCTGTTATTTTTAACTAGTTTTGAAGTAGCATCATTTTTTCGTATAAAAAGTATAACAAAGGAACAGGGAAAAGTTTTTAATTACAAGTATCAGCTGTTCGTGGATTCCTTTCTAAATCTTGGCAGTTTTCATTAATCTGACGGAAAATGTATTTTTATTTTCAAATGTTTCTATTTATAGTAAAAGACGGCAGCCAAGCTGACATACAAATTTGTCTTTTCCTGTTCATATTTTTTTTGTATTAACCAAGAAATTAAGCAAGAAAAGAGAGACCGCCAGCGCTGCTCATGTGTGAGCCGTACCCAAGCGAGAGAGCCCAGATGGGCCGCGTGCATGTAAAATATTTAGCGAAGCCCCATCTGCTACGGTACAAATCTCATTGGTATCGCTGGCTCCACGTGCTGGCTTAGCAAGGTGGGCGCTGTGTCCAAGAGAATGGTCACTGCTCTGTGCTCATTGTTTGTTATGGTTCAACACAGATCTCCCCCATTCCGCAACAGGATGACCAGGTGTTACACTGAGACGTGTTCATGTTCCAAAGTCTGTACTGCGGTTAGGCCAAATGATGCATGCATTTTAGTGAGTATGCTTAATTTGAGATCCGTTATGTAAAATACGTTTTTATATTTTCTCGACAGACACAAGCTAAACAATAAAATAACTACCAAAAAATTCAGATTTCTCTTAATTGCCTAAATTATTTCAAGCCTGTAACTGTAGCTTTACACTCTATAGGCTTCAATTGGATGAAAATGTAGAGCTTGTATGAATGCTCTACATTTGTCAGTCAGAGAGAGGAGCAAAGTGGACTCACTGGAAGGCGAAGGTGCTGCCATAAAGCTTCTTGGCAGTGCGAAAACGAGCCTCCTTGGCCGGGGGGCTGCTGAGCAGCAGGAACTGGTGGGAGGTGTGCATGAATTTCAGTTGCTATCACAATGAGATCATAAGGGGCGAGTGAGAGCAAGAGAGAGAGAGAGACAAACAGACGGATAGAGAGTGAGTATGAACCATTGAATGACATAATGTAGCAGTAATAAAATACTCTTTAAAAATCGGCTCTTGAGGAGACGTTTTTCTGGTTCCCTACCCTACTCAGAGGCAGCTTGACGATATGAGACCTGTTACTGGAAATAATCCTGCAAAAAGACAAGAGGGATGAGCAAAACATAAATCAAATAAGGCAAAAAATGAGGCATTGCCACTTTGCTTGAGACGCAATAGGCCATTTGGACTCGTCAAAATAGTCAAACACGGTTGTTACTTTGAACATTAACAATGGCCACATGGAATTTAGCCGTCACTTCCTGCTGTGAAATGTCAAAATATCCTTCGAGAACAACGCCAAGTGGCACAAGCCTGTAAGTATAATTGTGGTATTTAACTAACATGTGTAAAGCAGTGCAAACAGACCCTTTACTCACCATTGTAGCAGAGGATGGGCCAAAGGGTCGAGTTTGTCCATCTGTTTCTTGATCTCTAGATAAGAGCCCTGAAAAACACACAGACACACACACACACACACAGATGTTGTTCTGGGTTTTCAGGATTTTTTTCCCCAAAGCCAAATGAGCGTGTGTGTTTCGATCTAAACCTACTATGTGTTTTAGACCTTATACAGATGCAGTCAAGCTACAGGGTAAATAAGTAATATAGAAAACCAAAGTTGGGAAAGACCCCACACACCTCAAACTGTCTAATAAATACAGGACTGTGTAATGGGCATGTGCTGATCTTATATAAAAGAACAAATAAATGATGGAAGCCATCTGCAGCCTATTTCCCTTGGCCCTTTCCTTCATTCCCATCCCATCTTCTCCTTGTACCTGGGTCATTTCCCGGATCGACATGACGCTGTCCAACGCTTTCTGCAGTCTCTCATAATTCTTCTTCTGTGTTCATCGGTTGAGCCGAACATCCATTGTATGCAATGAGAGAGGGAACAACATACAGACATATAAATCACTTGTATTGATAAGGGTTTGCCAAACAATTGGTACTACATCCAAATAGTTCAAATGTTCAAAATGAAATGCGTGTCTTGGTTTAGCTAGAAATCACAATTCTTGTATTGAGGATGCTGACCTTTGGGTTGAAGGCCAGAGTTTTGGGGTCATTGGGGTCAACGACTGATGGGTAGGGCTCAAAGATGATGCTTTTACGGGGAGATTCAAGAGCAGCTCTACACATGGCCACAAGTAGGTCCACGACCTGCAGGGAAGTGTTATGGATTTATGTTTTAGGCCTTCACATGAAGGTGTTTTTTTTATCCTTTTATTGATTCGATAAGACTAAAGAACCCACCGCATAGTGCATTTCAATTTCAAATAATAACAAAATAGCATCGTCCCATGTGGCAGGGTTTGATGTTTGCGTCTTGTTTATTTTACATTATATACACCTTCTTCTAAAAAAAAGAAAATTGCAAAAAAGCAGAACTACATCATGCGCTATACGAGTTGTTTTGTTGTCACCTCTGCTCCGGTGGCCACTTCCTCTGCAGCTCCGGACATTACACCCAGAGTGTAGAAGGAGAAGACGCACAGCTCCCTCGTGCACACTGCCGGCTGCACAAGCACACGTGCACAGAAAGAGGGATGAGAACGCTCCCTTTTCATTGTGTTCTACACATCTACGCACAAACAAGTACACTCATGCCCACACGTATTGACACTCTACTATTCTTTATCCGTTTGCCTCACAACTACAATTTTGGCAAAGTCATCAACGGGATCGTATTACGAAGCGAGACAGAACGTTTCTCTTTTAACCAATACGGTTTCTAAACCTCTTTGTCATCTTTAATACCTTCAACATGGATCCATTCTGAAAGACGTGCTGTTCGTCACACACCACGCAGTACTCGTTGAGCGTGGGGATCCTCTGCTCTGAGTACTTCATTATCTGTTTCGGAGGAAAGTGGTGTTCCCAGTTATCATATGAAAGGAATATAAGGACTAGTTCGGTGGCAGAATCGTCACAAAATACAATTTTATACCGCGATCGTGCCCGGCCTAAGGTGTTGTGATGGAATAGGACAACAAATGCTGCTGTTGGCCCCACCCCTTGCCACTGCCAGCCAATATCCCTTTGAGGTCTAACCTGCACTAAGAAGCCATACTCCAAGGTAGGGATGTTCTTGCAGTGGCCGCCCGCCTGGGATGAGAAAAACAATTCAATCAGCTGCCTCGTGGTAATCTGCGCAGGGGCCCTGGCCGCCGGGACAGCCACAGTCTGATGAGTCAAGTGAAGACAAAGCATTATGGGAAAGGGCGCACCAGCCAGGTCACGGTAGAGGGTAAGGAAAGGCTCGGGTGGGAACAGTGCGGGTGGCGGGTGACTGAGAGGAGGGTCAGAGTGAATCACAGTGGATTAAAAACAGAAATATATAGTGCCGTGAAATTAACATTGAACATTTTAAGTCATGGCATCGTGACTTTCTACATCAGCAGCTAGAGATGTGAGTGAGACACGTTCAATGGATAAGTGGGAGGATAGTGGCAATTTGTCAGTTACTCAAGTTAAAATCAATAGTGCCTAACTGTGAGAGAAGCATGGCTGAGCTACTCAAACGGGAACTGACCTGGCTGTTTGGTGGGTAGCTGAAAAGCTCCCCTTTGGGGTTCTTCATGGTGCATGAGATAGAGCGGTTCATCAGGCGGGTCACTCTCAGCTCAGGGACGCTCAGCTTCCCTTTCAGAACTGTGTCTTGGATCAGAGGAAAACTCGGAGACCTGGAAAAGAGCAAAACACAACTCATGTGCATCACTTCATAGGACATTTTCCACAGTAGCAAAATCTCTGATACTATGTTTGATACATGACATCTGTCTGTGCGGGAGCGCGAGTCCCACACTGAACCAGGGTCCACTTCTTCCACCATCACTCTCATTACACGTGTGCAGACGTGTACACGTCTTGACATGACACTCCTGTGAGGATGTCACCACGTGAGCGGTTAGTGAGCCTGACCTCTGTCGGGTGGGCCGGGATTCAATCCCTGTGCGCCCATAACTGTCAAAGCATTGCAGAGCCAGAAAGGGGCTGAGAAGGGTACTTCGCCCCCTAGTTTGGGGAGGTTGGTTTGAGCGTGTCATGTTTTAGGTTTATATCTATCCGCAACATGCGGTGTCAGAGATTCTTTTCCCTGCGTGTCGTATTTGCTGCAGTTCAAGTCTTTCCTTCATCTCCAAACCGGAAATCTTTCATCTTTCAATCTTTCATTCAATATCTACCTACTGAAAACTAAAGCACACAAAAATGCCAAAATAACATAAAAATAGCCTTAATACAGTTGAGGTTAATTAGTCCGTGCTCTTCTCCCTGAGCGATTGTTCAGATAAGAAATATAATAGAAAATAAATCAAGACAATTACTAATGAATCTGTGCTTGCAGACATCCGTATTAAAACCAAGCCTCACAATATCAGTATAACTTATGCGCTCTATTGCTGGAAACAACAGACATGTTCATTTTGTAATGAAATTAGAAGCATATGTATCCGTAATATCATTGGCCAAAAATTGTTGCTGTGCATGCCGTACATGAAACACAGGCACGAGGGTGTGAAGGCCCTGATATATATATATATATATATATATATATATATATATATATACACACACATATACAGTGGTAAAGAGACCTACTTGGGTATGGGGGAGAAGATGCTGAGCCCGGCGCGGAACTTCTTGATGGTTCCGCCGGCTTTGAACCAGCTGTGCCTCTTCTCCTGCTGGGCCTTGAGGAACTCATTACTGAGGTGCTTCCACTGCTGTGAGGTGAATGTGCTCAGGATCCTGCCATGGTACAAATAAGGAGAGCCAAGCAGATATTTAACAGAGTGAATTATACTCCTTAAATCACCTACTTTTGTTGTTTGAATGTATTGCTATTTTTTCCATGTCTGGATTAGGCAACCAAACACTGAAAAATAAATCATCTGTGATTGGTGTTTCTGTTGCATCGCATGCTTTTGCATGATGCAAATCACATGACTTACTTCTTGAGCTGCAGGCCCAAGCTGAAGCCTTCTTTATTGGAGGGCTGGAACACTTCAACTGATGGCTCTGAGTAAAGATGACTAACACCATTACACAGTGCACAGACACACGGACGATCTCTATCACTCTCCCTCTTGTACAGCACATACTGTACTCACCTCCTGCGCTCTGTGAGTGGAGCTAATACCTAAAATCAATCAACATCCACACTGACATCTTTACTCACCAGGTCCGTCGAGGTACTGAGAAAGAGAAAAGCGCAGTCTCAGAATAATGGGCTCTGTTCTGATAACTTTCCAAGCTGTCGCCACCTCCTCCTGAGTCAAACGCAAACACACACAAACATACACACATACACACACATATACAGAGTTAGCATCCTAATTTGGGCCATTTCTCATTACATAAATAAATTATGAGCATACAATCCATTATAAATGATGTGTTACTTTGCAATATGTCAACGTTGGAATAAAAATGGACATGGGGGGGGGTGCAGAGGGAGGAGAATGCTGACTCACATCTAAGAAGCTGATGTTGATATGAAGATCGATGTCCACGTCATCAATGGTTCCATACTCCCTGTTCAGAGACACAACAGACACAGCTGATGTGTTGTAGGTAATGGATTGCATTAAATCCAACACTTTCAAATGGTTATCCCTTGAAAGATAAAATATTTATCCAAACAAAGGCTAGTTAAAAGGTTATCTTTATGATATTCAGAGCATTAGTGTAGCATCAAACAACTATTTGCAATGGAAAGGTTTAGTGTATTAATGTCTATCCGAGCAGAGCATTGTGTTACCCTCCCTCTGTGTGCGTTGTAATCCCAGGGATTGGGATTGTTAGCACATGTGGGTATTCCCGAGGGGTCAGCAAATATCTGCCGCTCTACACTGCCGTCACTTGGCTGTTAGCACTGTTAGCATCACCAGACGCTAGCCACCGGCACCGGTTGGCGCCGTGTGGATGCAAATAGTAATGCTCTGAATTTTGCATTGAAAAATTCTGTTAAAAAACATTAGAAAACACCAACTTTGAATTTGTGCCCGTGTGCGTGAGTGTGCGATGTGCTGTGTATCTGTGCTGTACCTCACAGAGACAGCACTGTCAGTGTAGATGTCTTTTACTGCCTCAATATCTGCATCCAGTTGAGGGTGGCGGTACAGGTCGGCAGCGCAGCTCCCCTGTGACAAGCAGCATGCAAAGCCTTCTCAGAGGAATCCAAGCACCCTTCAGGTGCACCGCCCATCATTTTGCAGACATTTATTTATTTATTTTGAATGGGCAATTTATAATGATCAACATCACTGTAAATGTGGGAGTGTTAGATTGTACCTGACGGTCCCTTTGATGGATTTTAAATTAGTCATTAAAACAGTGATAGAAACACACAACATAAAAATTTGTCTGGAGAAAGAAAAAACCCAGCTGATAAACAGTTGAAAAGACGATTGGAAGGAGTAGAGCGAGTATCATGCAAAGAAGGTTATATAAAATGCAGAATATTAATAGAAAATAATGTTTAAAAGACGATGAATCGCGTACAAAAAGCCAAGTAAATGATAGCAGACGCCGCAAGTACACAAAAACAATAGAAACTAGAAACAATGGCAGATGTGGTTGCTTTTTTTAGTCAAGTTTTTAGAATACATGTAAAACAACAGACTCGCTTTGTTGTGTATTAACCAGAAGAGCTGAATATGGCATATTCAGGGCAAATTGCCCTTTCTTATTCTCGATCTAGCTGATCAATCCCATCTATAACATTTATCTCAACGATGGATGTGGTAAAGATCTTAGTCTACTTAGAATATTCAACAGACATTGTAAAATGTAATAAGTTATCCACAGACATTATTACAACTATACTTCAGAAATATACTTTAAATTCCTCTAACTATCAATTTCAACTATTCATCAACTGCTTATAGCTAAATGTTGTAATTGTTTATACATTACTCAGCTATCTATTTAAGCCATTATATTAGAATTACCTAAATAGTACTTATTGTTTGTCATTTCAACCATTCGTCCCGTTGACACCTCTATCCTTTCTTTTAACCCACTGTTAATCACCCCACTGTCCATAGTACAGCTCACTATTTTTTTCTAAATGAGCTGAGCTACTCGATGTGTCTCTGTGACCCGTCTCCATACCATTTCCTAACTCTCATCGAACATCAAGCGCGTCTAATTTTGGCAGTGAAATAGAGAGTTACGTAATGTAACATCTTAAGAGGAAGTAACAAACGGTTTTGCGAAGGAAATCATTTGCACATTTCTCATTGTAGGCACATGAACTTCAGACTCTCTTCTCCTCAGCTCTCCTCTGTGTAGAAAAGACCCTACACTTTCATCCCTATCTTTACAAAGCTCCTTTCATGTTCTCTGACTGCATAGAAATGAGCTTAAAATCCCAGACTGGATTTACCCTTCAATCACACGGCTTGGAAGATAACAAGTGAAATAGGATGATAACAGATTAAAATCTTAAAGGGGAAAAAAGCGTTGAACTTTACAAAATTATTTTTGACAGTGTTTCCCGCATGAGATTGATATTTAAGGTCACATGGGGTGAAAGTACTACATAGTACAGTATATTTGCTATTATCAGTTTACATAAACGTTCTTAGAATCTCAATGCTTCAGATTCATTTAAATATTTTCCTGGCCAGCGGTGAGTCATTTAGATAGAAATGTCAGCCAGCGAGTCCATCTGTTCTGCACCACTAAGAAAAAACAACTATTCACCACACTGCCGTCACATTTGGTCAGAATATCCACAATCATCAAAAGAATAACTCCCCAATTATTGTCTGGTACTAAGATCAGGTCAAAACCCTGAAAGATAGTGTCTGGTAAACAAAAAAAAGGTAACGTGAAAGTAAAAAAGATGATAATGATTGATGGACAAATACCACATTGAACACATAGATTAACAGAGTCAGGCCGGATACGGTGCCGTTGCTGTACCTGTATGCCGTACAGGAACTGTTCTGACTCGTTCTCCCCGTCCGACTCCTCGTCTGTCCAACACTGGGCTTTGATGTCCTGTGGGCACCAACATTGTGAAAAGGTCATTTTAACGGAGCGCAAAGAAAATACAACCTCTCTGCCGTCCTTTCATCTCACGTCCTTTCTCACATCTCCCAATTTAGCCTCTCGTTCAAAACACCCAGCTTCAAAACGCTGCTTTATATAGCGTCTCAAAGAGGGATGAAGAGGCGTTATTTTTTTTTTTTTTAAAAGACCGCAGGTATAAAGAGTTCAAAGGAACACTTAAAAATACAATCAGTGCCGAGTTAATAAAAAATATATATTTTTTACTGCTTTAAAAATAACCATGACTCAATTTACCAGTTAATTTGTCTTCAACTAACCATGAATGGCTGACACGGGTTAATGGTATGCATTGGTTATTACAACAATAGAATCCCAGCTGTCTTACCATTGGTTCTGTTGTTCATAAGGCTCACTCAGACGGGTTTGGGCCTTTCACTTCTGCCGACCATTGCAGCCCTTTTTCCAGGTGGCAGAACAATAACAGAAAGCCGGAGAGCTTTGGCCGACCCTCCTCTCCTTCTCGCGCTTGTCAGAACTGCAAGACCAAAGAGAAATAGAAATTAGAATTCAGTAATGGATGAGAACATGAAACAAAGCGGCCATCTCTAGTGCTGCCGTGCTTTGTAAATGGTGCCCTCCTCCTCTTTTCTTTAAATGGTCTGCGTTCACCTTGCCATGTATCCTAGCAACAGCCATCTCTGCCTCCTCTCAGAGTGGCATTAATCACCGTGGAGAGAATGAGTGGGAGATATGTGCTGTACGTTCAGTACCCGGGATGTATTTATTTCTTTGTTGTTGTTTGTTTTTCAGGATCTGATCTGCTAATACAAAGACGCCAAAGGTTAAACGCCGTAATAGAGGCACAGCGAATTACGTAAGAACATTGTTGGGCCGACGTTGTTGCTCTTGGCAAATAAATGGAAAGCAAATGGTTGAACCACTATGTAAACTAAACTCATGTGTTTGCAAAATCAGTAGTGCGTTGTTGGCACACGGTGTTGACTGAGAAATCATAGTCGTTTTTTTCGAGATCAAGATCAGATCATCGCCGCTGTGACAGAGGCGGCCACGGCACACTGCATTTCATGGCGGCCCGTCACATTTTGTGTCAGACATGTAAACAAGGAGCATGGTGTCCGTTCAAACGGCGCCGAAAGCTGCAAGATGCTGACTTGCATATTTCACACTGCAGCATCAGAATACAAATGACACTTTATAATGTCTGCGGCCCGTCAAGCCCAAAGAATAAAAGGTATTTTTTAATATTCATCGGCAACGGTTCATGAGACGTGCAAACAAAGACTCAATGGCAACGGAGCTTGGCACAAAAGGGTAGACTGCCTTTAAAAAGCATGAAGGCATCTTTGCTATGCATGGGATAATATCAATAATTGGACACCGGTTATTCATTTCCTATTTATTTACTGGACTCACAAATAATACTGACCCCATGTCAACCTTGGACTGGCTGATTGTCTACATCAATCAAATCAATCACGAATGCTGCGTTTGTCTTTGTTGCCGGTACCTGTCCTTTCTTTTTTTCTTGTTACTTACCTTTTTTTTTCTTGTTGTATTAAACACCCTTCCAGACATCATGATATGCACCCTATTATGACGTAACTATCTTCCACTTCAGCTCGTCTTCTATCATCTACACCCATGCCCCCCCCCCCCCCCCCCCCCACCGCTCTCACAGCCTCCGTCGTCTCACAGTCTCACATACCAATAGACCCCCCCCCACCCCCCCAACCACACACAAAAACACATCTATCACCGTCGTCCCCATTCCAGATTCAGATGATATTTAACAACCCCCCTCTCTCTCCCCCCTCCTCTGCACCCTCACCCCCGTCCGTCCACACTTACCTCCACGGAGGATGGAGACTCGGATGCCGTCCTCGCGTCGGCCGCTCTCCCTCTTAAAGGGCACACCTGCTCCGCTCCCGCTCGGTGTCTGTATTCCACTGCAGGTTTGAATGACAAGAAGCCCATTAAAATAGGATTTGGGAGAAAGCGGAGAAACAATCGTGCAGCGTGTTTCTCTCCGTTCGCTTTGTGGTTGTGCGCGTCTGCGTGCAATCCAGCTGGCGTGTGTGTGTGCGCGTGTGTGTGTGTGTGAGAGCCTTTGTGTTTATCTGTTGCAGATCTCTGCCTGCTACTGCTGTCTTATATTTTGCCTGACAACACTGATTGCTCTGAGCATGCTCAGTGAGTCCAGGCGAGCCAGTCATGTGACCTGCAGCTGACTGCACTGCTGCTGGGAGGAAGGACTGAGGAAAAATGTCGGCCTCTATTCATGCATCTGCATGGGTGATTGCATAAGTCAGTGTCTATTACTGTGCAGGCGTGCCATGGCGATGGATGTTTTGTCTCTTGTCTTACGGGGTTAAAAATAAAGCTGCACTGAATTTAGATGGATGAAGAAGTGCAGGATTAATTAATGCAATTAACATTACATCATGAAACATCTTTCAACAGTCAGTATATTTTATTTCCGTAACAAGTGAAAGTGGAGAACTTAAATGTTTCAGTTTACTTTTTTGCAGGCTAAATTCTTTGTTCCATTTCCAGCCCAGCTTGACCACCAAAGATTGAATTCTAAATTGGTGTCATTAGTGTTATTTCACCATTTTCTGTGTTGTAATATAATTTAATAAATATGTTATTTTATTGTACTCATACTTTTTATTTGTGCCTGATGAACTTATGTATGCTTTACGCATCCCCTCTTTAGTTATATCTACTGTACTCATAAGCTCCCGCTGCTGTACTCATAATAGTATTCCTAATACACAATGAAGCATTAGGACGTCCTATCTGCTCTGAGATTTATCTGAGCATATTGCCACATTGTCTTACTGGACCTCGTGGCCCAGGGGTTAGCAGCAATTAATACTGACTGACAGCCACAGGCTCGACCAGCGGACATGGTGACTGGATGGCAGATCTGTCACTCACCTGGACAGGTGTGTCCATTGGCCTCAGGTAGTGGTGTGCAGTGGAACCAGGCAGAGGCTGCCAGAGACCAGTGTTAGAGCAACATGGGCAGCGGAGGTAGCACGGCCCACACAACCAGGTGAGAACAAAAATGGACACAGGGGAAGAAGTGTGTACTAAAGTGCACACTTAGGCTAGAGGGAGTAAGGAAATTAACATCAGCATTGGAGTTTTCTTTATCTGTAAACAGTATGTTAAAGACTATCCTTGCAAGATTGATTTCTCTGATCTACCTGTCAAATGTGAAGTTTAAAAGTCAAACCATACTATAGTAAAGACATAATAGACCGTTGTGCTTCTTTCAAGGTTTTAGATTTTGTATGCCATTTTTTAAGCAGAGCTGAACACCACATCAGATTTAATCGCTCTGGATAAACAGACAATATTTCTATTGTAACTGTCAACCATTGATACTACAGCTGATTAGTAAAGGCATGACATTCATAATGTTGGGAATAATAATAGCTGCACTGTGTACCTCTAACAAGGTTTCTCAAACGTTTGTGTTTTGTGGAAATCAAATATTTGCTATTATTTTTATTTTCTGATATAGTTTGAAAGTAGTAGATTTTGTGTAATGGTATAGCAATATCAGTTGTGTCTTACATTTTGTAAATTTCTATGCGCACAACCTCCTTTTGAATTGTAAAAAGAATTAAATGTATTGTAAACTATGATAAACTACAGGATAATTATACTTAAACGACATGAATAGATTAAAAGTAATTCCCAATACTCAGTGGGAAGTTACTAAAAATAGTGAATAAAGGTAAAACAATGAAAAGAGAGAAATCTAAAAACTGTTGTATTATTTTTCATCACTAGATGGCAGCATTGCCTCAAACATTAAAGTAGCGAGCTATTTGGGATTTATCAAGTGCATCCGATTTGAGAGAATAGGTGTAGCTTACAAGACAGTTACCGCGCTGCTTTAATTATGTTTGATGATTCTTTCCATGAACCACTTCGGCAGCCGATCATTTGCACGTCCGTAGGATAATGGATCTAAAAGCACACAAACGTGACCAACTTAAAGGGGTTATCAAAGTGGAAAATATATAGAGTACCAGTAATGCCTATTGCAACTAAAAGCATTGCCTGTGTAAGGGCAGAGCACGCCATTCACTGTCACATGTTGGAGTTGTGGGCCGGGCCAGTCATCAACTGATGCATTCAAGCGACCCGATTGGCTCTCTAACTCACCGAAGCACCTCCATCACGTTCCGTATCGGCGTATCATTCCGCCTCGCGATTAGTTTTTAACGTTTCCCCACTCGCCACCAGCGTAACCCTAAAAATAAAACAGGTGTTAGAATGCATTGTGGTGACCGCGGTTAGAACAATGCGATGGTGACGTGTTATTTTTAATGTATCTTCGTTCTCTCGGATGGATATGTGACAGCATCCCTAGAAAGTAGTTCCGCGGTGTGAGTCACTAACAAGATCACCTTGAGCCAGGCTCAGTGCGTTCAACGGCAGTTGCATCTCTCTAAGCAGCGAGACAAGGTGGGTGTCCTCAACGTTGCCTACAACGTGGTCTCCCGTCATTCTAAGGAAGTTGTCTGATAACTTGTGGAACACTGCCAAATATCTGCCGTCTAACCCTTTTTGTCTTTAATATATCTGTAGCTACATCCTGCGAGGTGGTAAGTCCATGAATGTATGAGTTGGTCACTGGTAGCCTGCCGTCTAACGTTACGCCTAACCCTGTTTTAATCAAATGTTTGAACGCGGATGCTCCCGTAGCGTAACGTTAGATTGGCCATTTCTTTTTGTCCAGGTTTGGTATTTCTCTAAACGTTGTCATTTCAAAATTAAGTTAATAGATGGCCAAAATGGAGGATTTCCTATTTTTTTCGGTCGCTGAGCAGATCGTTATGGAACGAACCAACTAACACTCCATGTTCTCGTGTTATGGAGAAACACTGGTTTTTACCTCAACGTCGATTTAAATAGAATGTGATGCATACAATGTTTGAACGTTAGAGAATCGCTTCCTGTTGCCTCCCGTTGTGGGTGTGGCGGCTGCGTCTTCTCGGTCTCCCATTGGTCAGTCTCTGTGATGTCGCTCTCGATCAGGAAAATGTGACGCAGGATGAGAACGTGACCTTTAGCGCATGGATGCGTCTGCAGTGGACACGCGAGACCCCCCGTATCGTTACAAACGACCCCTAGTTTTTTAGCTTGTGATACAAATGCATCCGCGCTTAACCTCCCCATGCGTTGTTAATATTATTCATACGACACGTTAGTCTGGACATGCCTTTTTGAAAACGTTCATCCCTTTTCATCATTTCCTAGCTTAGTTCCCCAGGAACACTTCATATAGCCTCGTTCTTTTATGCTTTAGACACTATGTTTGTATTATATATGTTTCTTCAGCTCCACTGCAGTATCTTATTGCAGTGGTGCCAGTGAGAACCGCACTTGTTGACTGTAAATACACGGACAGAATAGCAACACTAACCCTCTCTTGCTTATGTCGTCTCTAGTGATGGCTTTGACAATGCGTGGTCCATACGTCCATTTTGAATTACGATAATGTCACCCACTTTGTCAAATACGTCCACTGTGACCTTAAGCTGGACATGCACTGGGCCTCTGGTGTATCCCACCTGTGTTGTGAGAAATAATTGCCTGTGGTGTAACAAAACCTGGAGACCCAGTCATTGCTGTGTCCTTCCTGGTCCTGTTGACAAAATGGAGTCCGTATCTCAAAAGCCCAGGCAGGTTGTGATGTCAAGTGAACAGGAATCCTGTTGAGATTGTGCGCTGACCAGTGCGTGGTGTGTCTGCCTCACTGAAATATATTTCACTTTTTAAAAATGTGCTCATGCACTGATATCAATTATGTTACTGTGAGTTCTTGGACTAGTTTTTTTTAGACTCTTCATCTACAGATATGAACTGGTGAAATAAACAAAAGCATGTGCGTGTCTAATTACACCCGTTTTAGCTCTTGATATTTTTCAGCTGCCAGAAGCAGGTAATGATCCATTTGCAAAAGCTGATTACGAATAGTCGAGTCTACTGTAGTTCTGGATGTTAATTAATTAATTTGCAGCCCAGCTAGTTGTCGGTGCAGTGCACTGGGCCTCTGGCAGCTGGCGCGTTTCTCACGCAGTCCCTCACCACCTATAGCAGAATATTTGAGGAGTCATAGTGGGAATAATCCCCATTGTGGGAAAGCCTTTGCCACTGCAGACACCCCTGACTGCACTGACAAAACCATGCCATCAGTTTGATGTGAAGCGGTTGCTTTAAACATGTTAGATGTGTTAACTACACAATTTTTACAGCGCTCTGTAGAATTCTGGACGTAAACCTTTTTTGAAGGGTCACGAAATGTAATGTTTAGCGTTTACAGGTGTAAAATATTATATTTCTACAAACGGCCTCTGCATGATGTGCGTTATTATTATCCCAGACTCTGTTTTTAGACCTGGAGGGGGGGGTGGGGGGGGGGGGGTTGTATAACCTAGCAGCGTAGTAACGTCAATGTGAACCTGCTGTGTCGTCGTGGAGGTCTCATGTCCTTCTGTGTCCGGTCATGGCGATTGCCCAGTCGCAGCAGGTGCTTTCCGTACCCTTTATCCCTATTGAAGGGATTTACCCGTGCGCACCTGAATGTGTGCACTGCAGCGGTCAGCTCGCCGAGGACTGCCGCAGCGAGGAGTGGCTCCCTCCTTTGCATTACAAGATCCAGCGGCCTGGCCCTGTTGTGGAGGTCATTGGTCGTGACGGGCCGGTTTGTCCCCAGGAGGAACCGAAAGATCTGCTGGGGGTACGTGGTGCAAATGGTGCCTCCTTTTTGAGTGTGATCCGATGACCCGTCAACTGTCTCCGTGCGCCGACTCTGATACGCCCGGTGTTGTAAAGTAATGCTACTAAATGTCATGTCACCCTGGCGGCAATGCTCTCGTGGCTGGCGTGTTTCACAGAAACGTGATACGGAAATTATGTTGAGCGCATATTCAGTGTTTTTCATAATTTTGAGTTGTCTAAGGGATTGGAGGGGATTATTAGCAGGCAGCTCTAAAGTTAGCGCTGCATCTGTGTCAGGGTTACTACAGCTGGTGCGAACTGCTCCATGGCTGCCTTGGGGTCCGGAACGCTATCTAGTTCTTTAGTCAGCCATTCTTTCATTTGATCTTTCTGGAAGGACTTGGAAAGCCTACTCCTTGATTTTAAGTTACCAGTTTTAGCAAGATTGTTTATTTATATAGTTCATATTTCCTCTGACAACTGAGTGGCTCCAAAAGTAACTCTCACCTGAGGGTGATAACGGTCGCCAGAGGATTCACTTTGATTGAAGCGACAAACACTCAGGCTGTGACTTGATTGCCAATCAAATTTGACCCAGAGCAGGAAATAACGATATGATGGGCAATTTTGTAGTAGATGCACACTTCACATCATGGAAATGTGCTGAGGGTAATCGCATCCTTTAAGCCTTCCTGGAAATCAAGCTGGCTTCATGGCGATCACTAACACTTTCTTAGAGCCTGGTTTTGTACTAGTATCGACTGACTGCTTGGACAATGTTTGGTTACAAGGTAACTAAAGTACATACACAACGCTGTTTACATTGCCAAAACTCGACATGTTATGGAGGTTAATTCAGTTTTTGGCCGTATTATATCAGGCATCTTGTAGTTGATGGCTTGTCGGGTATTTGCCTTCAACTTTGTTGACTTTTCCCTCTAAGGCACGTGCGCATCCTCTTTCGGTTTTGCAATTGCAACGGTCAGTGTTGCGTTGTCTGCAGAAATATATTGAAATGGTAAGTTTCGGTAACTATTGGTCACCATGAAATTAATCAATCCACTCTAAATTACTAAAGCTCAAAACATTAACAGGCTACAATGACGGCACACTCTCGGTAACTTCAAATATTCTGAGTAATTTGTTCATTAAAATATCGATCTAATTAATTAAATATGTCCCCATTAATAAAGTGTGACTGATGAAAACATGTTGCTGGGAGAAAACCACATGGAACCCCCCCCCCCCCCCCCCCCCTGCAGTCTTTCCTAGTGGTTCAGCCCACTCGGCTGTCTGCCCCCGGCCTTTAGAAGACTGTTGCAGTAGTGGGATGTGACTGAGCTCACGTAGAGCACTGGCCCGGCCCGTTACATAATCAGCCAGCAGCTCCAGCCTGTCGGTATAGTGGAATCTCCAGAATGATGCAAATTGTCTTATCTCTGTTGTAAATTCTACTTCCAACACTTAACACTGTAGATGGCAGACACCCGGCTGGGTCACATGCTGTCGCGTGTTCCCACTTGGACTTCCTGCTTAGGCTGTTATTCAGGACAGGGTTTGAGTGTAGTGGTGACTAGAATAAACTCAAGGATTTTCCCCTTTTAGTAGTGATATTAGTTTGTTAGCCTGTTGTTCTGCCAAGGAAGGAACCAGTGAGTTCTTTTGTTGAAGTGCGCGTCAATGTATAATTTAAACCGAGGGAACTAAATCTCCACTGGGAGGTTTGGACTGAAGTTAGTTTGGCAGGGGTCATGTATTTTTTTATTCCCCCCCCCCCCCCAATTACTTCTGCATCTTGCATGATATATTTTTATTTTGGGAATGTCCTTTAATCATGGAAACGTGCTTTAACTATTTTTTCTTTTGTTGTTGATGTAAAATATTATTTGTGAAAAGTAGGTGTATATAGTGGGCACATCAACCACACTTGAGTACAGGTGCATTATCACATTTGGTATGAAGTCATTACATTTTTTTTGATAAAGTAATCCTGCTAGTTTCAGATCCTACTTTCTTCACTTTAGAGAAGCCTTGCTACGTCTTATCCTCTCGGGTTTAGACTGAAAGGCAAAAAAGGAAGAGACAAGGCAAACGTCAATCCATGTCACTATTGAGCCATTTCAAAATGTTGCCGTGGTCTCCTTTGGGATTTCATATACAGTACTTTGTAATCTTTTGTCTCAAGTAAGACTAGTGTTAATCTGGCACTTCCAGCCCTGTAGATGAGTGATGGCGTTGCCGTGGGTGGGAATGGAATGTACAATATGGTGTCACAATTCAATAAGCTATACTACTCTGCTCATTAACCTTATGTTTGATCAAGATTCATGTATCATGTTGAAATTGTCAGAAAAATGGAGCCTCACTGAAACGAGGTTTCTTTTTCCTTTTGTCATGACTATACATGCATGTAGTCACTGTTACGCTGCTGGTTGAGCAACCTTTAAAGCAAATACCAGCTGAATAAAGGATAGTCTTGTGAAAGTTAACTCCAAATACAACCTTTTTGTTTAAAAAGAATTGCAGTGGCTACATATCATAAGCCCGATCATCGTCTTACATCAGCAACAAACATTTGATTCCCAGCAGGACTTTCACAATCACAAACCACAGCCACACTGCACAATTGGCTACAGTATGTTGCAAAGGACTTGGCCATTATTTGCTTGCCAATGTTACCTCAGTGTGACAAATACTAGTCACCAGAGATCTCTCGCTCCACTCTGAACTACATAAATACAACTACGGTGCATCCAGAGGGGGGGTTCAGTGAGTGAGTGTGGCTGATAACTATCGAACCAATTTAAGGGAGCCCGGGCAAGCTGGTAAATATGAGAAAGCGATCCGTTGCCATTGCTGTGTCCTCAATATTTTTTTCTTCTGCAGGACTTCTCCAGTTTCACCAGTGATTGCCATGCCTCAGTTAAAGTCTCCAGACATGGGCTCTGCCTTCATCCAGACTCAGCAGCTCAACGCTGCCATGGCCGACACCTTCCTCGAGCACATGTGCCTGCTGGACATCGACTCGGAGCCCACCACCGCTCGCAATACTGGCATCATCTGCACCATCGGTTGGTCAACATTTAGCTGCCACATTGTTACTGCTAAGGTTGCAACATTATATGTGTTTATTACAATGTGTAACACTTGATAGTAAATGTAACATTTTAAAAGTTATACTTTCTTTTTTGATAACTGCCTGCAGGGCCAGCATCCCGCTCTGTGGATATGCTGCAGGAGATGATCAAGTCTGGAATGAACATTGCTCGCATGAACTTTTCCCATGGCACACATGAGGTGGGTCTTTGCACAATTCTGTCCACTATGTGATTGTGTTGGTCAGGTCCAGCTAACAAGTCACATTGTCTCACGCTCACAGTGCTGATAATTCAAGTCAAACATGGATGGATGCTTTTTTTAAAGATTGGTATATTGATCTTTGGTAGCTTTTCAAGCAGTGTTTGAAACTCTTAATGATAACAATGCTCAGGGTCAAAAGCACGTTATAAAGTTTAAACACTTTGCACTGGACCTGGCCAACCAGCATGAATGGGGAAAAGATAGATTAAAAATCTGGGTTGACTAACAAGTTCAATTTAGTTATGTAGCTATAACAAGTATTTATGTCACACAAGGCAAATAATCTTTGAAGTCAATACACCTGAGCACCAAACTGGTTAAAAAAACAGATCTATGTATTTACATTACATGTCATTTAGCTGACTCTTTTATCCAAAGCGACGTACAATAAGTGCATTCAACCATAGGGTACAATAGGGTATAGTTCATTGATCAGGCTAGCTGAGCAAAGTGTTTCAATGAGTTGGATTTATTCCCCAAGATAGTTTCAGTGACCAAATCTAAGTAATACAAATATAAGAGTCTGGCATACTGCCGCTAGTTCATATATTCTTGGCAGTCAGTTCCCGTGTGCTGTCTGACAACCTGACCCAACCCTCTACATTTATTTAAGCACAATAACTAAATATAAAATGACACTGCTTTATTTAAAACAGATTGAACATGCAAGAAGATTCAGTACTCTAAACATATTGTCAGCACACTGAGACTTGTTTCTCATTGTGCTTGGGTTGGACATGTTATAATTTAATTTTTTTTGTTCGGTCAAAAGTTCTAAAAATAAATACTCCCATGTTGTATTTTATCCCTTTCAGCGTACATTCTTATAGAGGTAAGATAGATATAAAATGGATTAATTTGCAATTTAACTATGGAAGATCATGCAACTTATTTCAATTGAATGGCATCCAATAGCCCCAGAAGATCAAATATTAATTCAGATATTTGTCAAAGGAAATTAGCTGTCCATACAATAAATAAACGAGAGATGGTGATGTCCTCCTGATTTGAAAGTATCTTCTCTTTTGTGTGGGTTTGCTTGTTTCAATAAGATCAAAAGCTGAGTTTTGGAAAATAGCCAAATAAATCAGCTTTGTTGGCTTGGGCTACTATAAATAGTATCTGTAGCTTCCTGGCCTTTATCTCCTCCGCTGGCATCACGCTTAGACTTCACATGTCATGTCAAACGTATAAACACAAAGGTCACTCTAATTTAGAGTGTAAAGTATATTGGGTATCAAATCCAAGCAGTTAATGGTGCAGTTTTGTAGGATTTGGTGACATCTGAAGGTGAAGTTGTGAGTTACAATTACTGTAGCACCATGGCGGCCGGCTAAATGAGTTATTCAATTATTGCCTCTAGATCGCCCTAAATACTATACCCTCTTTTTAATAACCCTAAAGGAAAATAGAACCGTAACTGGAGTTTGTTAAAAGTTACCTGCCCTAAATTCACTGCAGTTACACAACAAAAAACAATTATTTTGCTCAACTTCATTTTATATCATTTCTTTCATTTTATATCTAAAGAAAGATTGTTTCAAACTCACAGCGCCAAGCAATAGGAGACTTAACCTTAACTGAAGTTTCAAGGATTTTGGCAGCATCCTTGAGCTCTAATTATGGATTCTTTTTTGTTTTGTTTTTTGCACTTGGTGCAAGCAGCCAGGCTTTCTTTTAGTCATAGTGCAGCAAGGACTGTTAGCTCTGTTGTCATTGTGAAAGGCAGCCAATGTCATCACCTGCCACTTAAGTAATTACTGAAAGCTCTGGTTACCCAGGTGTGACGTTTAAGCCGTGTGTTGCTTTGGCAACGACTCGCGGCTCTTGTTCTAAATGTCCATTAGCCTGCAATTTATGACCACATGAGAAATGACTTTCTAAAAGACCGATCAACACCACTTAACAGGAATGTTCTCATGAGAAACACAAAGCATTTTAAGCCACATTCTATATCTAATAACCCAAATTTATATTTGGGGTCTCCAATGACCTCATGACATTTACTTGGCATTTGATTAGTGTCCTTGGTGCACATATTAGGAGTTACTTACATGCCAGTTCAAGTGGTAGAAAGAACCTTATGACTATGGTGGTAGTCATATGGTGATGACAATATGACTCGTGTTTATTACTGTTATCAACTTATCTTTTAATTGCCCTAAACTGACCTTGACTTTTGCTGAATATAACACCATTGCCTCTGCATAATGAGATTTATTTCCATTGCAATGTGTGCAAAATAAGAAGTTTGATATTTAGGTCACATGTGTCATCAAAAAAGAATAAACGTGCAGTTCAGTAGCTTGCTCAGTGTTCTCCTTTTGGCGGTATTTCAACGTGTGTCCTACTTTTCTGTAGTACCATGCAGACACCATCAAGAATGTGCGCACGGCCTGCGAGAGCTTCGAGCCTGGCAGCATCCAATACAGGCCGATCGGCATTGCCCTGGACACAAAGGGCCCAGAGATCAGGACTGGCCTCATCAAGGGGGTGAGTTTAGAATGAGTCATCTTCAAATGGCTTTATTAGCTGTGGATGAAACTAAAGCCAACTGTTGTCTGCTAATTTGACAGAGTGGAACTGCTGAGGTGGAGCTAAAGAAGGGCAACATGATCAAGATAACCTTAGATGATAGTTATCAGGAGAACTGCAGTGCGGAGATCCTCTGGCTGGACTACAAGAACATTCCCAATGTAGTCGAAATCGGCAGCAAGATCTACATTGATGATGGACTCATGTCCCTTCAGGTCAAGGAGATTGGTGAGTGGAGGAGGAGCAAACCCCAAATAAAAGCCCTTGTGAAAATACCCCCGCTGTGCGTAAATTAAAGGCTCCTTGTCTCTCCAGGTTCGGACTTCCTTGTGTGCGAGATTGAGAACGGGGGCACCCTGGGTAGCAAGAAGGGAGTGAACCTCCCTGGTGCCGCCGTAGACCTGCCTGCCGTTTCCGAAAAGGACATCCAGGACCTGCAGTTTGGTGTGGAGCATGGAGTCGACATGGTCTTTGCCTCCTTCATACGTAAAGCAGCAGACGTACACGCTGTCAGAGCAGTGTTGGGAGAGAAAGGCAAAAACATTAAGATCATCAGCAAGCTTGAGAACCATGAGGGTGTACGCAGGTGTGTGTGGATGGTGTTTTAATCTTTATTTTGGTTATTCAGTTATTTCCTGTGCATTCACATGGTATTGATGCCTCTTACGGCTGTAATTTTCTCTCCTGTGCAGATTTGACGAGATCATGGAGGCCAGCGATGGCATCATGGTTGCCCGTGGCGATCTGGGTATTGAGATCCCCACAGAGAAGGTGTTCCTAGCCCAGAAGATGATGATCGGTCGCTGCAACAGAGCTGGAAAGCCGATCACATGTGCCACTCAGGTTAGATAAAAGCAAAGGATGTACTGTATTTGTCCAGCAATACTATCGCCAAAAAGCTACGGTTTATTTGATCAAAGACTGGGGTGCCTGTAGCTGTATTCATGAGAATGTGAAGGCGGCAGTCTAAATGTAATCTACCTAAAATGTAATTCTAGCATTTATTGTGTCTGTATGTGACCCTTCTGAACACGTTCAGATGCTGGAGAGCATGATCAAGAAGCCCAGGCCCACACGCGCTGAGGGCAGTGACGTGGCAAACGCCGTGTTGGACGGAGCCGACTGCATCATGCTGAGCGGAGAGACTGCCAAGGGAGACTATCCTCTGGAGGCAGTACGCACACAGCACATGGTAAATTCATTTTTCTATGAAATACAGATAATAGAAAAGTGTTTCATACCAGAGTGTACAAATTATAACAAGTATTATTGCTCAAAGAGAATTCTACAGGTAAATACCTGTAGCCTGTAACAAATTCCCTATGCTGCTCTTCTCAGCCTTTCTTAATCTTTTACAGTAGCCCTAAACTTATCAAACAAGACTTGACACCGCACGGTGAATCGCCCCTGGCTACGTGTACTTATGCTCTTAAATAACATCTGTGGAGGGAGCAGGAACATCAGCGATGAGTAATGCAAAAAAACAACTAATTTTGCACATAGAGGACTGGAATAATGTGTTTATTCTGGAAAATGTGTGCTGTTTGTGTTTCCAAAATGTTTAATAATGGATCAATAACAAGACAGGGACAGACTCAAGTAAATCTATCTAGAGGTCTTGAAGCCATCACTGTGGAGAATTAGCTATCTTCAGTTGCGGGGATGCGTAATGCACTAAATGCTGACTTGTTCAGGCCTTTCTCCGCTAACGTCACTGTGCTCGCCTGCGTGTTTTTGCACTGCTATGCAGAAGTGACTCAGCAGCACTGCAGCTCTTGCCTTTTCTAGCTTGCTGTCGTCCTGCCAAATTTGTGTGCTGTTCCTGGCCAGCTAAAGAGTGACCTAACACCTCTGAAGATTTCCCATTCTCTTAATATCTCCTAGACCAACTCTGACTACTCACTTATTTCAATCTAACAGCTTTTAACCATTTCTTTAATATTTAGTTGACCCGTTTTTTTTTTTTACCGTTTAGTAATTTAAGCTTGGCTCTCATTATCGTGCTTTATAATTTTATCTTTAGCTTTAATAGTCCTTTTGTAAAAGGTTCTCAGCAGCAGAGTTGCGTTAACTCGGATCAGCACATGTTACATAGTAAGATTTTATTTTTTTATGTCTAAAGCCCTAAATGTTTGAAATAATTTTCTTGGATATGTTTTAACGCCAATGTTTCCCTGTTCCTCCCCCGTACTGACCACCTAAACTATTCTATGTCATTTTTCCTCTCCCTCCTACTTAAACTGTGGTTCTTCTTGTGTGCCTCTAACATTGCCCCGTGTCTCCTGTTCTATCCTCATTTTACGTCTGTGGGAATGCCTTTGCTTGATGCATCTTGCCCTCACTTGTGCCAGATTGCTCGTGAAGCCGAGGCGGCCATGTTCCACCGGCAGGTGTTTGAGGACCTGCGTCGCTCCACGCCGTACTGCAAAGACCCCGCTGAGGCTATTGCAATCGGCGCCGTTGAGGCCTCTTTTAAGAGCTTGGCCTCGGCGATGATTGTCCTCACTGGCTCTGGAAGGTAGGCAGGTTATCTGGTCCTAGCTGGTCGGTGAGGACTAATGCCAGTGCTTAAGGAGGGAGCGAGAGTAGGGCCACAAAGGGACTGACTGATAAAGTAACTGCAAGAGCCTGGCAAACGCTTAGTAGACTACTGGTTGATTTTACTGGTGGAGAAATTCAAGCGCCCGGTTTTAGAAGATCGAATTCAGACATTGATCCAAAACCTTTAAGTCTTTGGTTTTCTCAATTTATCCCATCATCCAACCTTTAACCAAAGGTCTAGCTACACGTTTGCCGGCCACTGTCAGTTGTGTGAATGTGTGTGGCCGAGAGTAACCCCACCACCCCCACCCTTCCCTCGTGACACCTCTGGGCTCAGATAGCGCGAGAGGCCGAGGCAGCCACTTTCCACAGACAACTGTTTGAGGAGCTGAGGAGAAACTCCTACCTGACCAGAGACCCCTCAGAGGCCGTAGCGGTTGGCGCCGTTGAGTCGTCCTTCAAATGCTGCGCTAGTGCCGTGATTGTTGTCACTGAGACCGGAAGGTAAGCTAGGCTGGGGGAGGGAGATGATGCCGGTCCCGTAGGTAAGGTTGTCGCCGACGCAGCTCCTTTTAGTTCCTTCAGACCTGCCCCCCCCCCCCCCCCCCCCCTTTTGATTGTGTGTGGGTCTGTCTGTGCGTCTGTATTAAATTACATCGGGTGGGTGGAGAAAGCAACAGATATTGAGTGGGGTCAATGATGAACCCAATGTCCATCCTTCGCATACTTTAACATCACAAGAGGTTTAATCCAATTGAGTGCTACCAAACGGCTTTCAATAGAACATTAAATGTCGTCCAATTAAAAATTATTATTGGAATCATTCGTTGTTTACAATACCGTAAGATGCAGAGAAATTTGTTGCGCATTAAAATCTGAGTAAGCGTGACTGAACATTTGGATTGGGCCACCTGCTTTTTTTGACTTTAAGCCTTTGCATACCCAAGATGCAACAGGTGTCACTTATTTTGGCTAATCAGACCTCTCCGGGCAGCTTGGGTGTTACCTCTGCTCAGCTTTCCTGACCATCCGGTTATTTTGCTGCACCGGTTGGAGCCGCACAACTCCATACGTTTGTTTTCAATCAAGTCAATTGAATCTTTTCAGCGTGGCAAACACTCAACATGACTGAATGATTTTAAATTGGCTGAAATATCTGAAAATGACCACCGTATGCAGGGCTCAGGGTTTTAATCCCATTAAATTGCTTTCTCCAAGAATCAAACAGACATAATTTACTAAATATTTATATGTATTAGATTTCTAAAAGTAAAGATATTTTATGCTCACTTGTAGTAAGCTTGACTTGGTGTTACATTAAACGTGTTGGTTTGTGTGCCTCCCTAATCTTTATTAGTGTTGCAATCATTTGCTTAACGGGGAATGTGAGTGAGTTAAGGCACCTTGTGTGTGTTTGCAGGTCCGCCCACCTGATCTCCAGATACAGGCCGCGTGCGCCCATCCTTGCTGTGACCCGTAACGCGCAGACCGCTCGCCAAGCCCACCTGTACCGCGGCATTTTCCCCGTTCTCTACACCAAACCCGCCCACGATGTGTGGGCAGAGGACGTCGACATGCGCGTCAACTTTGCCATGGATGTCGGTATGTTCTCTTTTCACCTGTTGGTTTTACACAACTGTCTAATAGAGAAGTGAGGTGAAATGGAATATTGGAGTACAGTTACAAGAGATTTAAGTCCCGTCCGTTGCCTTTTGATTGGACGGACAAGTAAAATGGAGCCGTATGCAGCTAATGAAAACATACCTACTTTTTTGCTCAAATTTGCAACTTTGTATTTAAAAATTTACTCTGAATTTGACTTGACATACTTTGTTTGGTTTCCAGGAAAGGCCCGAGGCTTCTTCAAAGCAGGAGACGCTGTCATCGTCTTGACTGGCTGGCGCCCCGGCTCTGGCTACACCAACACCATGCGTGTGGTTCTGGTGGCTTGAACCACCCAAAGGGCTGCTCCGCTTTCTCCCTCCACCTTTATCTCTTTCATAGGTCTCCGGGCTCCACTCCAGCTCACAACTCTTCTTATCCAACGCCTGGGCTCCCACTTAAATGGCAAACTGTTTATCATTTAGGCAAGAAAGTAAATAAATACAAGAATAGTCCTTATGGCCAAAGATGTTTACGGTTGGGGTGGAGGCTTGATTCCTAAAATTCCACTTTACGTTTCCATTCCTTTCACTTTGATTCAATCAAACCGGTCTGCAGGGCCTTAATAAACCCCAACCAGAAACCGCTGTATTTATTCACTCCAACACGTGTTATTAAAGGTGACCCAGTGTGTGAATGCTCATGCTGGCGCTTGTTCAGGTGGAGTTGGTGGACGGATCTTAAAAGAGCACCTTTTGAGTACTGTAGTTTACTAATCACACTCCTCTGCCGATATATAACCAACACGTGGTTTATTGGGTCAAAGGGCTCCTCCTACAGATCTGCCCCCACTCCACCCAAACTGCTCCCTTTGTAGTGCCGTCTGTATGAAGTGTAGTCTCTCAATGCCAGCTATTACTGTATTTAAGTGTCGAAGTACACTCCCGATCTCCTCCAGACCATGTTACATTTGATATTATACTTGACCGTTGTGGGTGGTGAGGTTCTGTTTTGGGACATCCAATACTGCTTATATTTTGTCTGACTAGAGAAATGCTCGTCTTGGATGTCCACCTCAGAGGGGTTTTAAGTAAGTTACTGTGTTTGTGATATTAGATGTTTCATAAAGCCTTGGCCTTTATTTGCATTTGGATCATATCAAAGTTGGCACTTATAAATCATGTACGGTTCTGATGACTGGTATGAATATGCACTTGTAGTGTTTTCATTGGGGACCAGATGGCGGGTTGACTTCCTTTCCCTCCCGACTTTAATGGGTGACCAGTAGAACCCTTCTGCTTCTCCCTTAATGTGAGTTTCCCATTGTAGTTGTCTTCACGTGTCTAAAATGCTTTTGATTGTAATGCTAGAGTGTAAGAACTAATGTACTGAGCTGTTCAAAAAGACTACATTTCATCAATAAAAAAAAGTATACGCACCTACATGTATTTGCCTTAGCATGTTTTGTTTGAGCGTAATCATGGATAAGTTTGAAAGGTGGAATCTGGTGGAAAAACTTTATTCTATAAACATTTAATGTGCTTTCCTGTATGGTTAGACATTAGATTGTGATTAGTTGAGCATACAAATGTCAAGCATCTTTATCAAAACACTAAACATATGGAAGCTTGAGTCCAGTTGGAACACAAACCATTTATGCTAATTAACAAATGGCGTGTAATCACTGGCAGTCCTGGCTGTACACCACCCCAACCTGCTTGCGAATCTCATCCTCCACCTCGGCCAGCAGCAGAGAGTCCTCATGGGACATTACTGCACTCTCCTTAAGCCCTGCATGGTGGAGATCGTACAGTAAGAACATTAACAGTCATGTTGGGTAAATGGCCATTTAAGAGCAGCTGATGCCATCTTGTGTTGAAAGTGTGTATAGCAAGTTGATTTGCCATAACATGCTTGTTTTAGTTACTTTGGGAATGGCACAGGTCATTCTTGCTGAATATTTGATCTGTACCTTTGAGCAAACACTGTCGGACCTCCTCTGCTTCGTAACGCATCCCCGTACTGTTGAGGAAGTTGAGGGGCAGAGACGGGTCTGGCACTGGGTACTGACTCTCCTTCCCGTTCACTACTAATGCTGTGGGGCACCACATATTGGCAGGGATCTAATAAGCATGCAACAGGATATTTTTAGTGACAGCAAGCATACACTTAAAAAGTGCACTGTGGAAATACTGCATCCTTGTCAAACACATTTTACATTACAGGTCATTTAGCGGACGCTTTTATCCAAAGCGACTTATTTTACTAATGTTCCTACATTTATTCACACTTGACATGAGTTCACGAACATTTCCTTTTATATTTTACATGCATTTAATGCAAACTTTTTTTTTTTGCAATGCTTTTATGACCTACCCTGATACTGCCCTTCGTCCCCACAATAATGGCATCATTGGGTAGCTCTACACCTGAAGAGCAAGTAAATACTGCCATCCTGTTCTTGGAGAACTTCATAGTGACAACTACTGTCTCATCCACTCCTGCAATGACAGATGCATGACTCAACTTTGAGGGAAACTCCGTTTTAAATGATGTAACGTATGACTTGCAGTGTGCAGCATATCTTAACTTTTATTGTGCAAGTTAAGCCATAAAAAGGGAGAATTATTTTCAGACTGCTACACTCCTTTGGTTAACAATTGATATATTGTAGAAAATACAACTGGCAAAGGCTTTACAAGCTGCAACTTAAAAGCTCCCATTTATTATTATATGGGGCTGTAGACATGTATAGATGTATTTACATGGCTGAGGTTGTTTTACAACAGTCCTGACACCATCACCCTGTTATGTGTTGAAAGTCAGGTGAAAGCAGGCTTGAGCTGGACAGCTCGGCCACTACAAAAGGCCTTTCAAGGATTCCTAAAGCTCATATCGTGGGAGGTTTTTTTTGGGGGGGGGGGGGGGGGGGAGTAAATCCATGTGCTACTTTTGCAACACCTCCAGATGTTAATGAGGCGACACAAATTCAGAAATCATGTCATTGAGTTGTCTTCACCTGTCTCCATGCAGACCCCCGTGGCCTGGATGCACTCGGGCTTCTCTCCATTGTACACCATGCATATGAACTGCAAGCAGTAGATACCGATGTCCAGCATTGCTCCTCCGCCCAGCTCCTTCTGCATCGACCTCGGCAGGTGTTTCACCGGCACGCCAAACTCCGATCTTACCATCTTCACCTCCCCCACCTCCCCCTGGGCAAGCAGCCGCCTGATCTCCACCGAGGCCGGGAAGAATCGGGTCCAGACGGCCTAAAGCAAAGAGCGGCATGCCCTTTCTACAGTTGTATACCGGTTCCAGTAGTATGTGAAAAAACAAATTGCTGAGTGCATTTGTCACTTAGACAACATGTGATAACCAATAACTGTTTGACATGTGACAGAAAACGGTTTAGCGATTGAAACAAAAGCAACAATGCTGCAATCCTTTTTCTGTTTTCACCGATAAAAGTTTTTGCAAGTAAAAAGTGGAGAACAAGAAATTTGAGCAATCGAGAGTTCGTCCATCCGCACCTCCATGAGGAAGACGTCGTTCCTCTTGGCGGAGGCCAGCATCTCCTTCACCTCCTTGGAGTTCATGGCCAGCGGCTTCTCACACAGCACATTCTTCTTGGCGTTCGTGAGGAGGAGACAAATACTCCGATGGTAGGGGTGGATAGCTCCCACATACACCACATCTGCACACAGAAACAAACAAACCAGATTTTGCTGTAGCAAGAGAGATGGTTCTGTAAAAATCAACAGTACACGAAAAGAAACGCGTCGGCCGACCTAATAAGACCGACCTATATCTGGATCTCTGGCCAGCTCCTCGTAGCTGCCGTATGCCCGGGAGATGCCGTGTTTTTTGGCAAACGTCTGTGCATCTTCTACTTTGCGAGCTGCCACAGCCACAACCTGTAAATACAGTTTTTCACAATGAATGAATGCTCAGAATCAGAATCGGCTTACATGGGATTTGTCTCCGGTTACACGTTGCTCTGTCGTACATCGATATACAAATAAACAACAGAATATAAAGAAAACTGAAGAAAGACATTAAGGACAACGAAACAGAACACAAAAACTAAGCATAAACATATGCTACTAATATAATACTATATAATATACTATATAATACTAATATGTACAATATAAATATGAGGTGCAAGTAGTGCAGATGGAGGTGTCTTGTTAATTGTTTATCAACGCGCTTCTGTTCCCTAGAAATGTACTTGTTTGAGTCTTTTTGGACGTTGTACGTTCTGCATTATTTAATGGTTGTCATGCTGGAACTGTGCTTTTCTTTGTGACACAAGAAATGGAAAAATAGTTGAATTGGCAATTTGTTATTCATAGATTCAATTTGGGTTCAATACATGACTTTCCTTAGATGTGGAACTTTGTTGTTGTTTTCAACATTAGACAAAACTGTACCCCTCTGCTTTTGAACCGGTATTGTCAATATGTTCCTCCTCAACGTCATAATGAATGACGTAACTCATGAGGGGTTAGAGAGTGTAGATGCGCACTTAGTGCGTCACTTACGGTATAAAGAATGCTGCCAACAGAAGTTTACATTGCATTTAATGAATGGTGTGACTGCATTTAGCTCAGCTGCTCGTTGTGACTCTGTAACATTTCATTGGAAGCAGATTGTAACGAAGCTGATAATCCTCGCGAAACGTCTTGCATGTGAAAGCAGCGTTCGTTTCTATCTACTCTCTATATACTCATACCTGGTGGTCCTCGGGAGGAAGAGTTTTCAGCGCTACAGTGAAGTCGTTACTGATCTTCCCCGCGCTACATATTCCCCACCTGGTAGCCATTGTCCAAATTCCGTAAATGTCCCCGCTGCGAGACGACCGAAGGACTACCTTGTCTCTTATCTTCAACGAACTCCCGATCCAGCGGCCGTGTCCTTTCAGAGACTGCATGCGTCACTGCAACGCGACCACTCGTTTTTGTCGGCTCCTTCAAATGCCGCAGACGAATGCAGCCTTCCAGTCTCGGCTTCGGAGGACACCTCTGATGTCTCCTTGGCGGCCCAGAATATAACAGCATGCATTGCGGTGTGATGAGGAATTTAATTTTATTTAAGAAAGAGATAACTGATTTGTGAATAAACTGCTTTATTTCGCGTGCGTGAGGCAGATGTGTGGTGGGCGTGGCCTCACGGGAGCCATGTCAACCCGGAAATAAACATTTGGATACTCGCGAGGCGGTGATTGACATGCGCAGGACATGCGCAGGAGGACACTAGCGAGTACGAGCGTGAATGACAGAGTAGGTAGCGGGTGCGAATGCCTGCTCAAAACACCCACGCCAATAAATGCCTTTCACAACAAAAACTCGGAATCAAACGTCTGATATGCAACATACTGGGGACAACTATGTGGGATTCCTCCAGATCAGGCAGGGGGGGATAACTATTGATGTAATATTCACATATTAAATACATCACATATATCATAATAAGAGGTTACCCGAATAAAGAGATACAAGTAAAAGCATGTTGTTGTCTCGTTTTTTGTGTATTTAAAACCACGACATGAGCGACCAAGGTCACACAACTGAAGCATTTTTTAAACCGCTTCCCTCGCTGCCGGGTTGTCTTTCTCCATCATGAATGAAATTAAATCTTCATTAGCCCAGAATGCATGATGGTATATTCTGGGCCGCAAAGGACTCATCAGGTCAGTCCTCTAAATCGCAAACTGCTATGCAGCCTCTGGAGGAAGGAGCCTCTGGATTGGGACATGGTTTGACATCAACAGTGGCACCTCACTGCCACAAGGTAGAGGCACAGAGTTATTATTGTCTCTGTGAGGTTGAACAGCAATAGTAGTGATAGTGTCACAAATTATACTAATTATAGGAGCCATGTATGTTTATTGTTGGCATGATATTTTATTTTGTTTGGATATATTTCTATTAGTATTTTGAACACTAGGTGGCAGTGATCAGATGCACATGGTTGTAAATAGGTGACAGGAAGTGGAGGACACAGGTAGGGGGAGCACATTCAGTTCTCACCAGACCACAGATCACAGACCGCGAACTGGAGTCCACAGATCGAAATCAACCGGTATGTATCTGTTTATACTATTTACTGCAATAAAACCACGAACCTCAACTGCAATAATTGTCAGAAAGTCTTTGTGTGTCTGCGTAATAACTTCAGTCCTACCTGTGCATGATGGTAAAGATACATTCGTTGGAAAGAAGGCCAAAGGTACAGCAAAGATTGCCAGTACACTAATAGTAAACGTTTTGTGATTTTATCCCTTCCTTTTTTCATGCCCAGACCGAGTGGCTATTTTCATTACAATTATTTTTCAGTTTGACCTTACTGACTATTTTGATTATTCAATTGGTAATGTTCTGTTCCAAGTCAAAAACAGCCCTCTTGGTTCTACATGCATAATTGTTCCATTTAACAGTTTGTCGCTTAATGCTGAAAGGTCCGTATAAATATTCACTATAATAAACAAGTTGTGGCACGAAAAACAATTTACTTTGAATTATTATTTTCTTATTTCTATGTCTACAAATTGAGCATTATTTGCCAACCAAGCGAAACAGTTGACGAAATAGCACTACTGCAAACGGACTCCATCCTGTGTCAGGGAGACACAGTTATTCAGCATGCCTACAGCATGAGGCAAAAGGGTTGAAAAATAAGTATTAAATGGGCCGTGCTCTTCGCTGACTCCAACAGGCCTTCCTCTGTCCTAACCTTGAACAGCAGGCAGTGCGAGCTATTTTTGTGTGGAGAAGATGAGTCTATTTGTACACAACTACAGGGGTCACGCATGATAAAACACTTTGATTCAAATGTGCCACTTGAAGTCCTTTTCTTCTCTCTAGCGGATGATATTTGAAATGAAACAAGGCTTCGACTATCTATCCTTCATTGGATTCATCAATCACACACTACACAGTGACAGCTGAGGATGCCTCTAAAGGCCTAGGACTTGATGACAGGAAATGGCTGGTCTGTTTGTTTACATTGTGATTTATCAGGTTTTAGACATATTTAAACTAACAGTGTCAGTTTTTATCAAGCACTGTATCATAAGGACCTACAAGGTTGGTGGTTCCGGGTTAAACTGTTTAGACAGTTTGGACCTCTGACAGGTCCATTAGATGGAGTAAAAATAACGGGAAGCAAGCAGAAATAAATGCCTTGAATAACATGGTCAGATAATTAGCTGCTTTTGTTTTCAATCGGCGGCCACTCAATATCCACATTTGTCTCAGTGGCGCCGTGTCTGCTCCGTCCCACACTGCCATGAGTGATCGGCTCATACCAAAGACCCAGAGCCTGCCTCCAGCAGCTCCCTCGGTTTCCATTTGATGAGTAGGTGAGTAGGTCTTCGCTGGCTCTCCTGTCTGAACGTATTCACACCGATTTCCCTGATTTTGTCCATGATCCCCGTAAGTAAGACTGCCACAGTCATCCGTTGTCTCTCCTTCCGTCCTGCAGATTAACAGTGTGCGTTTCACAGAGTGTAAAAGGGAAATCTGATTGACTGAAAGTCTCTTTATAACCGTAGTTAAATTGTGCACATATTCACAATGAGGCATAAATTATGTCGTAGCAGGATTCTAAAGATTATGTAAATTCATAACGAGCAAAACAAATTGTGTAGTACTGTATCAACTAGAGGACATGCCAAGGACTGATGAAGGCATTGATTCTGAATGGCGTCGTGGCGCAGGGGTTAGAGAAGGTGTGCTGGGAAGTACAAGGTTGGTGGTTCGATTCCAGGCTGCCCCATGTTCCATGTCGAAGTGTCCCTGAGCAAGACACCTAACCCCTAATTGCTCCCTGGGCAAAAATGTGAAAAAAGTCATGGGTTTAAAGTGTAATGTAAGTCGCTTTGGATAAAAGCGTCTGCCAAATGACCTGTAATGTAATCTGATGAGTGCGTTCATACATTCGTCCAAATCTTCTCAAGGAAAGAGACTGTTTCCCTGATATGCACAATTGTTCTTTCAAATGGGGGTTTCAGCTGCTTTCAAACTGTTTTACCCTTTTTTAAGGACACCTCACTTCTTCTGCCTCATAGCGAAGCACAGTGCTATTGGTGAAATTCAGAGAAAGACTTTGTCTCCTTGTCAATCCACCCTGAGTGTGGGGGGCCAAGGTCAAATAAGTCAAAGGTCAAATAAGTTCAATGCTATTGAAGATTCGCTGGCATGAGATGCAAAAACTTCTGATTTGTGTAACAATTTTCTTATACACTTTTACGATCCACTTGGTGTTCAGTTATTCATACAATGTGGTTAATGATGCAAATCGACCTCCACCTCTGCTGCATGATCGCTGCCCCGAATAGTACCTGAGTAAAGCTGCACCATGTGGCTTGGATTGACTCTGGCCGCACTCCGTTGAACACCATCAGCACAAAACTGCAAGCTGTACACTCACCATTTTACAGCATTACAGCTCCACCCAGTTCCTTCTCCACAGAAGGGGGGGGTTATTTAGCCGAAGTTGGCTTTTACCAGTTTAAGTTCTCCTACCGCGTTCACCGCCAGCAGCCTGCGCACCTCACCGTGCACAGGGGAAACAGCGTGACCAGATGGCCTGATAGGTACACAGCTGAAAACCAACATCACTGCAACAGTAAACAGCTTATCCTGGAGATTCGCCTCAGCAGCAGTTTATTTCCACAGCGATAGGTAAATCGCAACTTTCTCCACCTGCCATGAGTGTTGTGGCAGATGGACTGTTTTCTCGCACTATGAGATGTAAATATTCCAAGGACGTTCAGGGTTTTAATTCCTACAATAATGTCCCTTGCTGCAAATAACTGCACTCCTCTCACTGTAATGTTATGTAAAATGGGTATGATATACATTCTCATCTTGTCCGCAAAGCAAATAATGCAATTTTTGTTTTCCAACATGCTAAATAAAAAATAAATGTAATATGGTTAGTATATTGCGATAGACACTAAAGGGAAAGATGATTATTAACTCTAAACACCCTCATTTTGTTTGGTGTTATCAACAAACCTTCACCTTCTATTACTCTATCCTTCAATACTACCTTCTATCTGGAAGACATCGTTTTCCTCGACTGCGGAGACGAGGTCTTTTACCGGTCCAGAGCTCATATAATTCGGTCCGGCCTTGAGGGAAAGCGGACCGACTCGCCAGTGCGCCGTGTGCAGCCCTTCCAAGTATACAATGTCTATAAGAACACATACTGTATGTTTCAGGCAGAGCTTCAAACAGCGACACCAACAAGACACTATCTCTGCCCATGCAGCTGCTCGCAGCTCTTAACCCACCAATGTCTGTCTTGTTGGCCAGCTCCGCGTAGCTGCCATAAACCTTTGGAATACCATGTGTCTTGGCAACCTCGTTGGCACGCTCCAAGCTCCTCAAATAGCTCTCTTTAGGGCATAGGAGACAACTTGTGAGACAATGGAGATGTAGTGAGCTCGTTTGAGTACCTGATCCTCATGGCCACGCTGGAGTCATGGCTGATCTTCCCCAGAAAGCCCCCGTCGGGTTGCGATGTTGACTTGGGAACGTACAGTTAAAGTGACAGATGAGGGCGGTGCTGCTTTAGTAAAGATCCCGGCTGCTGGCGAGTGGTGACCTTGAGAAAGGTCGCACGTTCAGGGGACGAAACGTACTAAACTGTCATGCCTTACAGCCAGCAGCACTTCGGCGAGAAGGCTACCAAATTAATATGCCGGTGATGCGTCGCCTGCCCTTTGCTGCAGCCCCGAGGTTAGAGGGTATAACACAACACACACACACACACACACACACCGACTGCTGTGAATTCGCTGACATAGGCCGTTCATCTTGGACTCAAGGGGTTAATGCCAGTTGTCTCTCGCGATCTGTAACAGGATTATCGGTGGGATTCAAACAATAGAAAGCAGAGCTTAGTGCGTGCAGGGCGGGGGCTCACCTTGCCCAAAGATCAGCACAGTGGTACAGCCCCTGATTAGGCTGCGATCCTATTTCAGCCACACAGAAGCTAGTTATTAAACATGGGTGTTTTTTTGGGGGGGTATGAATAGATATGCTGCTCATAGTATCCACGGCAGGGAAACTTAACTGGCCAGTGAGCTGAGCCGGGAGGACGATGAAAAAACATCCGTTCGGTTGCCCTTGAGCTGAATATTATCCATTTAAGACAGACGCGGGGTTGTGTAAACTTCCTGCCACTAGAGGACACTGTGTTGTCAGCGGAGTTTACTTTCTCTTTCAAGCTCTGAGGAGTTGGCATTTCTTAATATAAGGAATTACATAAAGGATTGCAAAAATGAGGTGAACTGAGGAGAAGATGAATGCACATTATGTCAGCTTGAGCTCACATTATATGTGTTGAATTGTTTTGGCATCAAGAATAGTAATATTTTTGACAATAATACAACATTCTGAATTCAAACCCATTGGATATTACAGTCATTTTGTAGTACACTCCAGTTATTAACTTGTCCAATAATATAAAGGATGCAGGATGTGATGTTCTCCCTTATTTCCTGCAGGAGCAATATGATAATTGGATTTACATGAGAACATAGTGTCAGCAACTTCCTCATTATGAAAAAAAAAAGGATTTCATCAATGATTCTACATGCTTGTTGCTTGCCTTTTGTATTTCACTTCGAAATGAACACTGGAAGCTGTGTGCCGTTGTCATAACAACAAGGTGCCAGCTGGGCGATTTGTATGCAAATGGTATTGGGGTTGGCGTGATATCCCTGTCTATACCACAGGACCTGGTTGCCATGGGAATGCCCAATTCCTACTTGAGTAATTTGTACTTTTTAAACTTTTTACTCCAGGTTCTCTGGACGGAGTGGTATTTATCTAGCCAAACCACAGCTGCTAAGAAAATAATTAAAAGTGTAAAAGAGGATTTGTAAGATGTTATATTGGTGTGGAGCAATGCATTGGGTTTGTGTGACTTGACTGGCAGACAGGCACACAGGGCAGAGACTCAGGTGGTCAGAGAAGGGTATTCTGCACAGGGCTTGCACAGGGTTGCCCATCATCTGTGCACCGGGACCCCAGCGCTCTCGCTCTCAGCTGAGCCCTGGATTCCTACTTTTCCGCAGGGAGTCAAAGCAAAAGATTTACCGCCGAAAAAATCCCTTCTTTGCATAAACTCAAGGTCATGAATAGAGAAAAAAAAAAAACCTGCAAACTGATCGGCCTTCCAGCTTTTGTGAAGATTTGTTGAGTCACTATCAGATGGTGGTTTGAGGCCGTGGGATGGAGGTATAGACACAAACCTTTAACAAGGCCAGAACGACTGCCCTCCACTCCTTTCACTTCTCACTGTCTGTATTCGATTAAGAATTCATGCATCATCCTTTGTCTCTGTCCGCGTTCAACCAGGACAACCAAGACCGGTCACAGCAGTTTCCTCAGAGACGATGGTCTGTTTTTGTTGTGAGGGTGCTTGATGACAGGAGACGGTTTTGTTTCACACATTGTCCCCTCATTTCATCTGTTCCTATTGCTGTTAAAGATACCTCTTTTTGTTAGAAAAACTCATTTTGAGAAGAAAGAAAGAAACATAAAACACACACAGGATTTGTCTGAGCAAGCTTGTTATTTTATGTTTGAACTCTTTTAGAATTATAATTGTTGAAGATAGAACCGGCCCCATTGTGGCTTTCCCAACCGCAATTACCATGTAACGGCTCCTTATTTCGTCAGCAACTTCAAGTTAACGGGTAGTAAGAAAGGACCAGACGGGGGCATGCTGATCGTATTTTGATTGATGCTGATAAAAAAGCAGAACACATAACAATTAGTGATGTTAAATGTGTGACATTCTCAATAAAAACACATTAACAAAAGGGTTTTCCGCCCTTCTTCCAGCCTTCAGTGTAAGTTATAAGCCATCTTGCTGATTAGTATTTGCTTTTTTTGTGTGGGGGGGGGGTAAAAAGAGTATTACAGCCTTACAGCAGTTTACAGGAGCACATTCCCTCCTTCATCTACGGCTCAAGGTCACTGCAGAGGAAGGGTGTGAGGCGAGACAAGCGCCAGAAGGTGCCATTTTGAGGGGAAGGTTCGGGGCTTGGGGAGGGAGCGGGAGGTGTGCAGAGAGAAGTAATAAGTCATTTTGTCAATACTACAACATGTTCTGATGTGTGGCCCGGGATTATTTTCTTTTTTTTTCCATTAGAAAAAGTGTGATGGAAGGTTACTGAGAGGAGAAAGCAGAAATGGAGCCTTTGAGCCGCCCCGGCTCCTGTGCTGGCCCTTTGAGAGTCCTATCTTTGTCTGCACACACACACACACACACACACACACACACACACACACACACACACACACACACACACACACACACACACACACACACACACTGGGAGGGTGGGGAGCAGGAGCAGGCTGGACCAGAGCAGCCCTTCATCTGGATGTCAGTGCTGATCTGCTGCTGGTGCTGATGCTTTATGTTTATGTCCACTGTTATAGTGAGGATGAAAACACACTGAAGCTGGAGGGAGATGACACATCAGGCCAAATGTGTACATATGTTGATTGTTTATTCCACACGATATTGTGCATTTTGTCCGGCCTAGAACCAAAATGCCCCCTCACATCTGTAATCTTTAAATATACAAGCAAAGCAATACACATTTTGTAATACTCTGACCAAAGTTGCAGACATTAGTACAAGGAGAATGGATTTACCAGGGTGAGTTTTCATGTTAACCAATGTGTTACATCTTATTTTTTTTCTTTAATATTTTCACCCAATGGATCTGAAAGAGCTTTTTCTAACCAAGAGATAAAAGCACTTTGAGAGGACATTTTGCCCCTGTGGTGATTGTGTATTTCTATTTGAGTGCTAAACAAGGTGCCGTTTCCATCAGTCCTGCATCCGTCCAGTGGAACTGGAGTAACTACTATTTGTCTCAATTAAATGCAGCTTGTATCTAGGGGACGTGGGACACACACACACACACACACACACCCCAAAATAAATGGTGTCACCATCCAAATCTAAGGTGATGCCTCCACGTGTCGGCTGACTGAGATCGTGTGAGGCCATGTGGAGCCCATCTCGGAGCCTCAGCTGAGGTCATAATGGAAGCTGTGTAGAGAGCCGAGGCATGGGGGGGCGGGGGGGGGGGTGCAGATACCAACCTCTATCATCAGCCAACAGATAACCTCCATGTTAGTGTAGATCCTGCACCTCCACAGTGCTCTGCGTGTCTTGAGGTGAAGCAGGGATTTTAACATGCACAGAAGGCCGTCGTTGAAAAAACTGTCATGAAACAAGCAGGTCCTTTCAAAAAAGACAACAGGAACCGTGTGTCAATCAAACTGTCGCAGAAGCCAGCAAGGAGGAGAGCGAAAACACCTGTTCCATTGAGAGAAGCCTTCACTACAGTTCTTTGCTCTATTTTCAATAAAGATATTATGACAATACAAACGCCCTCCAGTTCTGATACACTATCAAACAATCGCCTCTGTTTTTCGTCTCAGACACTTTTAAGCCACACGTGGCTGCCAGCAGCTCCTCAGAGGACACTGATTCATTGGATTTGTGTGTCATACTGAGATCCAGAGAATCAGGCTGCCTTCCAGGGGGGTGTAAGCCCGTGTGGTCTATCGTGTTGCAATGTTTTTTCTTGGTGTGATAATGAAATGAAGGCTCACCGCGGTAGACCTGTCCAGGGGTATCACTGTGTTGTATCAGAGTGGTCTTTATTGGCTCATGCCACGTTTTTTTTTAAAGATGTGGATGAATCATAACTATTAATTAATACATTACAATTTACAAACCATTGGTAAAGAATGACGACCATAAAAAAACAGCCAAAACGCTGACCTGGCAACTCAAGCATTGTCATTACTGGCTTGTTACTGATATACAAAGCATTGCCAACACATGCATTACCTAATAATAAACCCACTTCATGAAAGTGTATAAGTCGTGTCTCATAACTCGTGACAAGTTGTACCAACATGATGCAATACAGACAATAAATCTCATTAGAATTTCTAACCGAACTTTACAATTTAACCATTTTAACCCTCATAAACATCTTCTCAGACACCCCTGAGCCCCCCGCTTCTACCACGTGGCAGACAAACTGTTCGCTGAGACCAATGTAGCTGCTTCACTCACCTTCTGATTTCCCACTCCATCAGTGGCCTGTGTCCCCCCTGTTGGCCAGTCACACTGACTCCTCTGCTGGGAGGCGGAAGCCATTAAGCAGCCAACACACTCCGCTGCGTCCCTCCGTTTAATTGCCTGATAGGACTTGTGATATTTTTATCAGCTGTCCTGTGGCGGATTGCTGCCAAGAGGCACGAAATGTGTGTGCGTGTGTGTGTGTGTTTATGCGTCATGCCTCGGTACACCTCTGACAAGAGAGCTGCCTGCTTGCAGCAGGAAACCCGGGGCTTTTGTGCACCTGCATATCAAACTGTGTGACCCGGCCTCTCATCCGCGACACAGCACAGAACATCCATACCTAAATTGGGCTTTGGCTTTTCCGCGTCATCATCATCCTGAGATAATTACCAATGTCTTTAGTTGATTTTTAGTGCACAGTTCTTCCTTCACTGTGGCGATGTCTGGATATTTCCATACAGCTTATGAGCTTAAAACTAACGTTAAACGTTACAGTGAATACATGTGGAGGATATATACCTTATTTTGTGGTTAGTCTTGATCTTTCCTTAACATGAGACCTACCAATAAAATCGATTAGATGTTGCTGGACTTATACCATTAGAAAAACTGAATATATATGACAAAATTAGCTTTGCTGAAATAACAATTAAAGAATCCCAAATACCTCACTCCCTTCCGATCAGTCTATTCTTAAATAAAGATGTATTTGTTCCAAACCAGTAGAAAATCCTTAAAAAGTTTTCCAACTTTTTAACAGGGTTAATAATAATAACTAACTAGTTTGTTTTGGTTAAATTCCCAACTCAAACACAATTAAGTTCCATATACTCAGTCTCTTGAGCTGGTCTACAACTCCCTTATGTTTCTTGTTGACTTGTTCATAAAAAATCAACAATAAAATAAAGAATCATGCAAAAGAAGTCTTAAATATGCACTGGATTGAACACACGTGATATAACTGTTCTAATCAGCACATCAGAACAGAGCATGTATAATAGTCTTTGTGGTTGACATAAAAATCATAAAATATTCAGAGCTTAACTGCCTCCTTTAATCCCAATGGCCGTGCAAGGATTTGAAAGGAAGCAGAGCTGGATGTCGAACAAGACTACCTCTTTCCCCTCCTGGCTGTTTCTCTTTCTCACAAACACACACTGTCACCCACAGTGCACTGAGCACGGCCATCAGCGCACAGGTCCTTCTCTCCCTCCTGCAAAAACCTCACATGCTCTGCCTCTTTCCTACAGTACGGCGTCTCTCCTTCACTACCTCCTCTTTTCACACACAGAACAACCCCCCCACCCCCTTTTCCACACACACACACACACACACAGGCTGACACAGCCAAAGAGGCATAGTCATACACGTAAGAGCAGAAACACAACACAATGCAATTTTCCCAACTCCTCCCTCGTGTTTCTTTATCTCGGTTTTGCTCTGGGGAAGTTGGCACTATGTACTGTATCGGTCTATTGTATCCACTGCTGTGGGTTACACACACACAAACACACACACACAAATGCAATATAAATATAGATCTTGCACATTTTGCAAGTAAAAAAACAAACCTTCGTCAAACACCTGAGGAGGAAACATCAAAGGTACAATGGCTCTGAAGGATCCGCCTATGCTAATGGAAGTGAGTCATCCTTTGCACAAATTAGCATCCTCTTTCTTCATGTCAAGACTATAGCTTCAGACCTACTCCATTGATGGTTCATTTTAGACTCTGGGTGAACCTTGACTATTAGAAAAACAACAGAAGACACCTAAAATGATATGTTTATTTTCAAGTGACAAAAAGGCTGTACCAATCACTACTGTTGTACTTCTGAGGTAAAGGAGGGAGGGAGTCATGTGATTTTATTCTTCAGCCATTAAGTCCACAGAGGGATGAGGTCAGCGTGATTGAATAAATGAGTTACAGGCAGTTTATTGCTCTTACAGTTTTTAAACAATAATCACTTACTTTGGCAAAAACAGCGGGGAACAATAACCTGTCAAGCAATGCAAGGGCGTTAAATACCTCAGATTGTGAGTGCAGTCTGAATAAATTGATATTTACATTTTACTTTAGGTCTGTGTGCCAGTAAGTGAGGTGGGACAATACATTAGCAAGTAACCTAATATCTAGTAGGGAGAGAGTGTACTAATATTTTCATGTCATCAGTGAGATATTACAAGCGTACACTAATCAATAAATGCTTAGAACTACATTATCTATTGTATACATACATTACATGAATATGCCATTTCCCCCAGAGGCCGCAGGCACAGTGGCCGTTGAAAACGTGAGAAAACGTGTGATTGAATGTCCATAAAATACCCTTCATTCATTTTTAGACACACTGATCATCTGCGTTTACCATCTGCGCCGATCACAAGTTACTGGCGACCGCGGACGCACCTGACTCGGGGTTAACAAGCTCACTCGGTCAACCAAACCAAACGGCTGCATTCACAAATGCCTGAATGACTTGCCCACCTCTTTAGGCGAGATGTGACTTAATTCCTTCTGAATTCATATTGGCAAAAGCGTCTTGGTTGATGGTGCAACAAAAGCAGACCAATAGAATGACAGGAATAAAATAAGTTAACATAATAAGATAAAAATATACAAGCAAAATTAAACAATAGAATGGTGCAATGTCAGAGCCTTTTTGCAGCGTCATCTACAAGTGGATCGGGCCTGAGTCATATAGACCATGTGGATATTGTGTGATTTCTTTTTCTCGAGGTCTCCCTTTTCCCACACCTCTAATTCGTAAGTCCCCTCTGCCTCGCTCCTTCCTCACCCGCCCCTCTCTCCCTCGGCCCGAGCTTTGTGAGTGAGCTGCTGATTGTTCAGCAGTCCGTTAAGCCATATAGTGAAATCTATTTCTGACTCCGGAGCACTCCAGAGCTGGTCAGCGACGGGGAATTGTTATGTTCCACATTGGAAAAAGAAATCATTCGGGGAACGGTATTTCAAGATTTCACTGTACTAAGATTGGACAATCACAGCTGTATTCTGATTCCACTTACTGCTGGTACAAGTAACAGCTCAGAGTATACGACATAATAAAACAGGCCACTTGACATGAGGAGGGTGAACGCAATGTTGGAACTGACTCTTTGGCCATTTGCATTCCATCCGTTACGTTTGGGGCACGCTTCAAGATGGCCTCCATAATAATGCCTCTTT